>NC_058132.1:239274603-239303418 GCF_016433145.1 Gracilinanus agilis
TCTCTCTCTCTCTCTCTCTCTCTCTCTCTCTCTCTCTCTCTCTCTCATTTGAGATTTCTTTCTTCCATGCCTTTGGTATCTTCTTGCTCTCCTGATATCCTGTTTATTGGTCTCTAATGCCTTGATCCAATTCACAGCTTTTCCATTTTTGTTCTCTTTAAAATCATCTTTATCTCTTCTATGAGTACCTCAGGAACTGTTATGTTAGGGTACAAGTGGTGTTTCCACTGTCCTTAATGAAGTACACAGTTTATTGAAATGATTTTGGCAAATCTTTTACATTTTTTCTTCTTGTGGAAGTCCTCTTTCTTTTTTCATCTACAAATGCCTTTTGGGATTATTATGTTTATTTGGATATCTTGCCAAGTTTCTTTTAGATTGGTTTTAGACTTTATACTCTTCTCTGTTTTAGGAGATGATAGTACTTATAATAATTCATTAACCTTCTTTGTAAAATTTTATAGACAATTTTATATTGTAACTCAGGGTTGCCTTGGCAGCCATTACTTGCTATTTGACAAGCAAGACAAATATTTGTAGACTAAGGAGCTTTTGGTGGTCTTTTGGCCTTTTTGTTGTGCAATGAATATAGTTTTATTTAACTTCAGAATGAAATTATAATATTTGGTATTGATGTCATTCTGTTAACCTTCTTGCATTTTGATTTTCAGTGCCTTGTTTAATTCAGGGTTGGTCTAAATCATTAATAATTTGAGAAATACATATTTAAAACAATTCTGAGGTGCTATCTCTCACTCAAGATAGAGAAAATTGATAAAAAATAAAAATGAATATGTTGGATGGGATGTGGGAAAATAGATACACTAATGCACTGTTGGTGGAGCCATCAACTGTTTCAGTCATTCTAGGAAACAATTTGTAACTATGCCTCCAAAGCAATACATACAAAGGGGCCATACATACAAAAATAGTAATACCAACTCTGCTTGTGGTGGCAAAGAGCTAGAAACCGAGGGGGCCATTCATCAATTGAAGAATTACTGAACAGGTTATTTTATATGAATATGATGGAATGCTATTGTGCTTTAAAATAATGAAAGGGATGGCTTCAGAAAATCCTAGGAAGATTTTTATTAACTAATATAGAGTAAAATTAGCAGAATCAATAGAAAAATTTATGGAACAATATTGTAAAGAAAATAAATTTTGAAAGATTTAGGAACTCTGATCAGCAGAATTACCAAAAATACTTCAAAAGGAAGGAAGGAAGACAATATTTCTTAAGCACTTAATATGTGTCAGGCATTCTACCAAATGCTTGACAAATATCTAATTCTATAGTCACAACAACCCTGAGAGGTAGTTACTATATTATCCCAATTGTGCAAATGAGAAAGTAAGACAAGACAGATGAAGTGACTTGCCCAGGGTCACACAATTCTATCTATTGTAACAACTTGCTCCCCTTAGGGAGCCTAGGTACATACCCAGAAGATTCATGATGAAATGAACTAGTCAATCTTGATAGAATGGTTTTGGACTCAGAGTACAGATTAACACATGATTTTTTCTTGATATGATCAATATGAAAATTTATTTTACTTGACTAGAAATATTTGTAGGTGGGGTTTTATTTTTCTTGCTTTTTAAATTGGGGCTGGGAAGTGGGAGGGAGAGAAGGTGAATCTTCATTTTAAAAAGAAAATTTAATTAAAAATGATTCAGGGTTATATCTTCTTAATTATGTACCATATGTTTTTTTCATTCCTATTTTTTCATCTTATAAATTTTGATGAGTTAGTGATTTGGCTAAGTGCAGACATCTACTTCCAAAATATTTTTTTCTGCTGGCTTTTAAAATGTAGTCAGTTTAATTATCTGGAGCATTGTTTGATGTTCATAGTATTTAGCATGCACCAATTTTTTGTTCTAAAGAAAGTGTTCAAGATATAGAGGAATAAAGTTTCTATATAATCTTCAATTCTTTGGCCTCTCTCACCTCTTTCTTTTGATACTTTGAATCTTTTGGTAATTCTCATATTTTTCTCTCCAATCTTACCTTTTCAAATCAATTTTGTACTGAAGTCACCAAGTATCAGAGTACTATTTGATTTTATACAGAGAATTTTATCAAGTCCTTCACAAAATTTGGCTACCACTTAGATCTGATCAACTGATACTTTTGAGTAATATATAATTACTTTCATCTTGGCCCTTTTCAAATACTTATCATTAGTAATATAATACAAGGTAACTAAATGTCCCATGAAACAAAATATCTTGCAGTTTTTATGCATATAATACAACTCATTCTGCCAATTCTTTCTTTCTTCTACTTCTGTTTTTTTTATCATGAATGTCAAGATTGATATTATTTACCTCCTCTAGCAATATGCATACTTGTTGGTTATTGGACAAAAACATCACATTTAAAGTACAAACTGTTAAGATGAAAGTTTGTTTTGTCATTGTATATTAAAATTGTCTATTCTGTCTATAGATTATATATTCTGTTTTCATGATTCTTATTTTTCATTTGAACCATTTGGGAATATCCTACTATAACTTTTTGGGGGGAGTGGAATATACAGGGTTCTTTGATTCATCATGTATTAATTAATTTTCTTTTGTCTTATAATATTTATTTATAGATGATAGGTCTTCTTTGGATAATGGGTGGCCACATTATCTTCTGTTAGTAACATTTTCTGTTTGGGTTTATATGTTTCTCCTCAAGATCTTTGAGTTTTCTTCCTCCTAAGATCTTTAATAATTTTAGTTCTTTTACCTCATATTAACCTATTGCTCACTTTCTGACTCCTTCTCCTTTAATGTCAGTTTCCTTGGGGAATGGACTAAAAGTTTTCCCAGCCTCTTCCCACTATAGGCAATTCACTTTTCAGTGGTTTCAATTCTCTTTCCAAGTGACTTCCAAGTGAGGGTCAGAATTGACTTTATATGAATGCTAGTCTCCATTTCTTCTGGAATTCTGCCTACCTATACATACTCTGGCATGCTGTTTCAATTCCCTCTATTCTTCAGTTCTATTCTTGAGCACTATTGAAACACAGCAGGCTGCCCTTTCAAGCTGAATGAGCTTTTACTTTCTTGTAGCTGCCTTTCTTAGGTGCAGGGTATATAGGAAGGTGGTACAGTTGAATACTGTTGGAAGTCAGTGGGTTGGCTTTTGCCATCCTGAAAGAATGTAAAGGGAGGTAGGGTGGAGGTACTGAATGAAGGGGATTATAGATTAAGGACTTGGCATTTTCTGATATTAATTCATTGATTACTTACCTTATTCAGAATCTTGATTTCTTAAAGTATGGAGACAGCTATAATTGTTTTATCTCTTGTGCAAAATTCCTATTTTGAAGAGGCTGAGAGGTCATGAAGATCCATGTTTAACATTTGACCCAAAGTTGAAAAGTTTGCTCTTCTCTAAAAATTAGGTGAATCTTAGAAGTCTCTATTCCATTTCTCTGATAATGTCACTGCAAAATCAGAAGAATTCCTCAGAATCCAGAGGGCCATTTTTTCTTTGCTTCATTGGTTGCCATGGCCCTCCCCCAAAATCTTCAGTATATGGCCAGCTATAGGATCATAGATTTGGAACTAGAATGGACCTTACAGTTTATCAAGTCTATGAGGGAATAGATTGACTTGCCCAGGTGACATAGCTTGTAAATATTTCAAGTGGGATTTGAATCCAGTTCTTTCTCACAAGTTCAGTATTCTATATTCAGTACCATATTACGTGTCAACTACCCTTAACTATGGCACTCCTCATACTTGCCATACAAATCTATCATAGTTACCACCTGTTCTTTCATCCTATCTCATTTATATCTCTACCTAATCTCTTCCTCTATCTGTCTATCCCTTCTATGACCGTTTGCTAGTACTCTCTAAAATCAGTACTTTTATCCTAAAACTTTTCTTCCTCTTTTTGTATCTCTTTGTATTAACTGTCTTCTCTAAAGACCCTGTTATATAATGACCCTTTTTATATAATGATTAATAATATTATATATTTTATATAATGATTAATAATATTATATAAATATATTTAAATATAAAAATAATATGTGATAATATAGAAATATTAGAATAGAATTATATAAATCAAATATATTATTATATAGAATTGTAATTATATAATATAATTATATAAATAATATTACAATATTACATAAAGATATAATGAGTGACTCTGCCATATTCAAGAGACCGGAGGAATAGATAAAATTAGAGATTATGAGCCTCAGGGTCCTATGGATGCTAGCTGGCTTGTCCATTTTACCAGACCTAGAGATGTGACTGAATGATTGCCTCATTGTGGGATATCTTTGGGGTTTATCTTAATAGAATCTAAACTTAATCTTAATTTTTCTGTCTGCTAACTTCCTTTTGTACAGGAATGATAACTTATTGATGCTCTGTACTTGTAAAAATCAAACAAGAATTCTAGGAGGCTTATCCAAAATCTAAGCAAAGAATACATTCTGAATGGGATAGACAGATTTCCAGGATAGATTTTTAAAAAATAATAATTATCTTTAGACTTTCCAGTTTTCCAGAGCTAGGGACACTGCTATTGCAGAGTGGAAGTACCCTGACCATTTTGGAAGAAGGCTATGGAAATGAAATCAGGAGTGAATTTAATCTGGATTAGGTGGCTTGATCTACAGTTTTGCAATTCATAAACTGGACTGCATGAGGATCAGTGCTTTTTGTAGGAACTGACTTTGGAGACCTTCTAATACCAGAAGATACTGATCCAGGACCTCTTCTGAACTTGCTCTGTGTTCCCACAATATAATAGGTATTTTTTTTAGCACAAGTGCTTACACAGGCAGAGAGTATTGCTGAGGCTAAGACTTCTAGTCCAGCATTCACTCCTCCCTGTGCCCTCTAACACTATATGGCAAGACTGTATTTGAAGACCTCCTTGCTCTGGAGCCTACTGTCATAATGTGGTTAATACAAGAACATTTACATCTTTTATCCTATTATTGTGATTGCATTTTTTCTAGACTCTTAGAACCAGTCCATTATCCATAATTTGTACTATAGGCCACCTTATAGTTCTCAATCCTCTTCCTTTGGCCTTTTATAGATGGGAGCTGGCTATTACCACTATCATTGAAAAAATGTGGTGCCCTGAATAGACTTTAAGTAAGATATGGAACAATGGGCAAACTTTTTCAGGATCTGGATAAATTTAGTTGGTTTCTTACTCTATTTATATGTTGGATGGCAGTGAAGAGCTCTGAGCAACTCTTTGGAAGGCTTTCAAATTAGTAAGTACATAGTCCAGATGGACTTTTTCTCCTGGATTCATTAGGAAAGTATCTACTCTTAGTTCTTTGGTTGTTAAGTGTACTTATACAATTGTGCCAGGGATTGCTGTTACCCAAAGTCTATTTCCTACCTTTACAAAAGTAACATTTCTATTTTTCTGACACATGTGCTATATCTCTGGAATATCAAGCATAAAAATTGGGTGAGCCCTTTTATGGGGGGACCCAGAATGAGAAGTGACCAAGTAGCAAGTGTATTGCTTTTTGGCAGGCAAATTCTAACCTGGGAAAGGAATAGAAATAACAATGGTTGTAATTTATATAGCACTCAAAGGTTTGTGAAGTGTTTTAATAGATATTGTCTTATTTAATTCTTACCACAACCTAATGAGGTAGGTGGTATTGTTATCTCCACTTTATAGATGAGGAAATTGAATCTTAGGGAAGCTAAGTGACTTTCCCAAGGTCATATAACTAGTGTGAATTGGTATTTGAATTCAGATGTTCCTGATTCCAAGACTAGAGAACTATCACCATGTCATGTTAACTCTAGTACTAAGGTACATAATTATGCTATAGATGTGATATGTAGCCTGTCTTAAAATGTCTCAAATTGTGTAGGTCTTTCAATTTGGCCATCAGCCTGAAAGTGATTTGCTACTGTTAGAAGCAATCAAGCAGCTAGTGTCTCTGTTAGCCCTTACATATTTTTTTCCTCATAAACCATAATTCCATTTTCCATACTTTTAGGATGCACATTTGAATGATTTAACTATCTCCAAAAAATACCATGCTGTTAGATATATTGTAGGAAACTTCAATGTAAAATTACATGGTATATTTGTGAAAAATTCTCTGTGGTAATGGAAGAGGCTAGGTAATATAATAATTGAAATGGGTTTGACAAACATAAGAATCAAAAAAAATTATTGTGGTCACCATTTATAAAAAAAAATTAACTTATTAAGACAGAATGACTGTTAGCTTTTATTTACAGCAAGGTAGAGATATTAAAGTGGGAAATATAGGAAAAAGGTAGATTAAAAAATCACCTAGCTACAAATACCCTAAGTCCTAATCTTAGTGCCTTCAGACTGCAAATGGGAATCAGAAAGTGAATCTCACCAGAATCCAAGGTCCTAATCAGGAAGCTGAAATCTGAAGGTCCAGTAGAAGCTGAAAACATGCTGAGAACTTTCAGCACACATAAGGCCAAGACCATCAAGAGTCTTCACCAGAGCTCATGCTGAATAGAGTGCCCCACCAAAGCACCAACAAAGAGAGAGTCCTCACCAAAGAGCCAAGGAAGGAATGAATGAATCTTCTCTGTCTCACCTTTTTCCAAGTCACTTCTCTCTCCCACTTAATGAAAACCAATCATGGCCTCCTAATTTGCCTAGCACTGCCCACTGTGGCCTTTGGGTGTGAACTTATTTTTTCTAGTAAGTGACTTGTGAACTCTCTTACTTAGTGACTTACTAAGTGTTAAGTACTTTAAATTCTTGGTTGATTAAATTAAAGGTTGCTGATTGATTACATTAAGAATAAACAAAGAGAGTTTCTCTCTTCATAATCTCTGCTGTAATTCTATTGGGAGATAAGCATGTTGAAATCTCCCAGATTTACATGTCTAGTCTCCCCAATGAATCATTTCACATAAAAAGCTTATATCTCTAAAGATCTTTTGACTAGAGATGCATATAACATTGTACTATCTAAGAAGAAATTATAATAATTTGAGGATAAGAGGGAAATAAAAGAGGAAGAGAGCAGAACCAATGATTGGTAGGTGCATTGACAAAAAGCCTAATAGGGAGCTGTAAGTTTTACAGGGATACACAGGGGAATCACACAGGAATACATGGTCAAGGCATAAGGTATATGAATCAATTCTCAAAACATCAAAGAGTCCAAAGAAAAATAAAAGGAAAAAAGAAAAAAATTATAACCTCTGAGGAAAATATAGGATATTAAAAAAATGTGAAAGGAAAATATTCTAGGAACAAGAAAAAGGAAAAAATTAACAAATCAAAGCAGGTTCCTGTAGCAATTCATGTCCCATAAGCTTTGCAACAACAATTACTCACTAACCCAATTTAGCAGCCTGGACTACAGTAAGTTGTCACATCATGAAAGAAATGAAAAAAGGAGACTAGATCTCAAGACAAATGGGAAAGAGCATTTCCCGGCTCAATACTTTTCTTCACTTTCAGAGATAATGGAGCCAGAACAATTCGATGTTGAGTACTTGATATCAAGTGTGGTACAAGGAAGTCCTATATCTTAACATATGCTAAGTGTTGCAACCTCAAGTCTCACACAGGATCAAGTCTTTGCATAGAATGTCATCAATCCCTGTAGGATTAGTTTTGTCTCTTTCCTTTATGTGCTCATTTGCACTTCTCAGGTCAAAAACTCTGTGCTCCTTTGTGGTCTGATTTTCTTGGGATTAGACATAGTCATCACGCAAAAGTCTCATAATAATTAAATAACTAGTGGCAGGTTTCTATAGTCCAGAACTTTTGGGGTATAAATTTATATGCGAGGCAAATGGACATCTTTGCTTATTTTTATTTCAAAAATCAAAACAATCAAGAGTCTATTTAATGCTGGTGATGTCCTTGAAATGTAAAAAAATGAGAGAAAAGAAAAAAATCAAATACTGTATTGCACATGTAGGAAGAAAAACGAACAAAAAAAAATGTGTAGTTTTACACAATCATAGAGGTAAAGAATAGAGGATTAATTTTAAAGAAATAAGATTCATTCCCTCCTTAACTTGCCATGATCAACAGTGTGAGTGCAAATGAGGTAGACAAAGTGATGTCGGTGCAAATGAGGCATATAAAGCAATAATACATCCAAGAAAGTACAAAAGGAATGACAAAAGGCATAAAATGTTTTGAAAGGCACATCAGGTCAATATAGGTCACTAATACGGATAATTTGTTGTGAGGTAGCATATGTATTGTTCAAGTACAAGGATCAATCAAATAAAGTGCAACAAAATAGTGCAAAATCTAGCAATAGAGCATTCCTATCACAATAGTCAAATACAATCAATAGTCGAATATAATAGGTGCAGGTAACAGTACTTAGTACAGAGAATTATTTATTATCAATAGAAGGTACTCGTTTCACATGACTGCAATGAATCCATGAGTTCCTTTCCCCAATTTTAATGGCTGTTGGTGTAGTTAATAGGACCTGAGCTGAAATGGTCCATCATAAGCAGGTTCAGTTGACCCAGTACATTTGAAATTCTTTATGTACACACTATCACCTGGGTTCAAATCATGAAGCAAGAAGTCTAAGGGGCCTGCTTGAACAGCAGCTCCAGAGTCATGGAGTTCTCACAATTTTGTTTGTAATTGTCTGATATAATTGGCAATGGTTGTATCCCCTCCTAACAATGAAGTATAGGCAGGATTGAATGGTTGTGCCTGAATAGGTGGATGTCCAAATAGCATCTCAAATGGTGAGATGTGTAAATCACCTCTGGGTCTGCTTCTGAGATAAAATAAGGCCAGAGGTAGAATTTCAGGCCATTTCAAATGAGTCTCCATGCATAATTTGCCAATCATAGTTTTAAGTTCTTTGTTCATCTTTTCAACTTGACCAGAGCTCTGGGGATGATATGGTGTATGAAATTTAGGAGTTATCCCCAAACATGAATAAATTTGTGATAAGACTGAGTCAGTAAAGTGAGTTCCTCTATCAGAATCAATACGTGCTGGCAGGCCAAAACGAGGAATAATCTCTCTCAAAAAGATTTTGGCAACAAAAGCTGCTGTGGACTGAGCAGTAGGAAATGCTTCAGGCCACCTGGTCAGTTGATCGACTATGACCAGACAAAATTTATAGTGTCCAGCTTTTGGCATAGAGATAAAATCAATTTACAAATGTTCAAATGGTGTGTAAGCTACAGGATGTCCACCAAAGGCTTTTTTTAATTTTTTTTTTTTATTTTAAACCTTTAACTTCTGTGTATTGACTTATAGGTGGAAGAGTGGTAGGCAATGGGGGTCAAGTGACTTGCCTAGGGTCACACAGCTGGGAAGTGTCTGAGGCCAGATTTGAACCTAGGATCTCCCATCTCTAGGCCTGGCTCTCAATCCACTGAGCTACCCAGCTGTCCCCCACCAAAGGCTTTTTCTCGAAAAGTGTGCTGATTAAAGGCCTGACTGGTAGGACAAGCTGTACATATTTTGGAGGCAAGTGTAGTTATTCCAGGTGCTGTCCATACTCTTTTAACAGAATCTACAATGCCTTGGGTTGCAAAATGACTGTGTTTATGGATGGAATGACAAATTTGGTTATAGAAAGTACTAGGGAGCAGGGGCTTGCCTTCAGATGACACCCATACTCTATTTATCTGTTTTGCTTTAAATCTCTGCTTCCATTTTCCCACTTCCTTGTCATTATAGGAAAGGGATAGATCCAAATTATCAGTAATTGTTAGTAGCATAATTAACTCAGGTCCTTCTAAGGCTACTAGTTTGGCTACAGCATCTGCTCGATCATTTCCCCTGGAGACAGGGTCAGTGCCACCTGTGTGTGCAGAGCAGTGAACAACAGCTATGGCTTCAGGGAGCTAGATGGTAGAAAGAAGTTCAGTGATAAGGTTTGCATTGGCAATACACTTTCCAGCTAATGTTAAGAATCCCCTTTGAAGCCATAACATGCTGACTTCTCTCCAAAAAGCCCCATCACCACGCCCACAACAACCATCTCAAAACAGCCTGCCAAACCCACAACCAATAGGAAAAGGCTTAAGGAATTATGGGTATGGTGAAAGGGAGTTTGGGTAATGTAGTTTAAAGGTGTTCAAGGTCTTTTCAACTTTACAGAGCAATACCCTTTGTCATAAGAGTTACATTCAAGATAAATGTGTTCAACCCCCTTCAGTTCAATTCATTATATCCAAAGTTCATTCTAGTTCTTTTGATGTGGTGTATGAATTCTGCCAACTTCTTTATGGCGCCTTCTCCAAACAGTTCAATTTCTTGATTCAGGGAGCTAGCAAGCTTCTTTTCCTTAAAATTTTCTTAAAAAAATTTAAATCTTAGATTTTATGAAAATTATACAGTAACCTAAGCATGGCAGCAGAGCTATTGTGAAACTCACATGACTTTAACTTCGGTACCAATAGGAAATTCATACATATGTCAAATCTGTCATTATCATTTTTATTTACAGAGCACTTTAAGATTTTCAAAGCACATTTTCTATGACATTCTTGTACAATTGCAGAGGGTGGGAGTGGAAATCATATAAATATTTAGAGTCTCAGGTTCTTCTCTTTGTCAAATAGGGTTCAGAAAACTTTCACCATCTACATCACAAGAATGTTATCACTTAGTACTGTACTGGCACATAGTTGGTACTGAATAAATGCCTGTTCCCATCCCTCTTCTTATCATTCATGACTTCAACTTGCTTCTTTTGTTATGTATGAATTTAATTTTCTGCCATATTGCTCCTGAACTCCAGGTTAGCAGGACATTTTAGGATCATAATATGAGATGATTGGAACTAGAAGGGATTCAGATGTTGTCTTATTTTTCAAGTGAGCAAATCAAATCTTAGCTAAATTATTTGCTCAAGATCACTCAGGTCTTAAGTGGCAGAATAGGAATCTGAACCCAAGTATTTTGACTTAAATTTTAATGCTACTCCCTCTCCTATTATATCATACTGCCTCTCATGATGTGTTCACAAGACACCTTATCTACATTATAGAGATACACATAAAAATGTTACTACCTCAGTTTGCTCCAACACTTCATCATTGATATACAAACTTATAGAATGAAAATTGTTTCTATTTTCCTCACTTCCATAGGCTCCTCTACATTTGTACTCAGGGACAAGGCCATTTATTTTATTCAATTCAATGCATCAATTGTGTATTAAGCATTCAAAGCTCTGGGCTAGATGCCTATAATGCAAAGATAAAAAAAAAAAGGACTAGCATTTATATAGTTCTTTAAGTTTTACAAAATGCTTAACAAATATTATTTTATCCTCAAAACAACCCTATGAAGTTATGAGAGTATTAATTATTCTCATTTTGTAGATGATGAAACCAAGACAGACAATGGTTATGTTATAGAGCCTGTAAGGTCTGAGACTGGATATAAATACAAGTCTTTCTAACTTTAGGCCCTATGCTCTCTCTACTATATTGTCTCATCCCTGTCCTCAAGGAGCTTACATTAGAATAAGGGATTTTATTTTTTGGATTGTTCATCACTGACTTTTTAAAATTCCTAGTGTAAGGATGGGGATTGTGCAAGGGGGATGGGACAAAGAGAGCCAGAGAAGGAGTTGCTGACAGTTGGTGACAGTTGAGACCAGAGAGAATTCTGGGCATTTCTCCAGGAGAAGAGAAGAGGAGAGAGCTTCGGGCAGAGGCCTGGGAGGAGAGAGGAGAAGGACATCCCAGCTTGGATCCAGTCCTGAGGGCTTCCTGAGGATCTTTCTTTTGGAAACTGAAACCTTAATTCCCAGATCAAAGCCATTCCATTGCATCTCACCCATAATGACTTCAATAATTGAGTCAGCTAAGTTTTTGGACTTCATTTTGGGAGCCCTTCTTCTCCCATTACCTAACATTGCTGAGAGACCCCCTTTCAGTCAGAACTTACAATTATAGAAAAGGATTGAAACAGAAAACTAGAAATAGAAACAGAAGGAGAAGGGGTAGGGGAAGAAGCTTGGGAGTGGGAACCCCAAAGGTTCCCTCCTGAGTGAGAGACCCCATAGAAATAGAGAAGAGGGTACCCCCAAATCCCTCTGCCCTTCACCCCTTTCCCCAATCCCTGAATTGTGAATAATAAAAGCCATTCTTCAGTCAGCTAGCATTCCAGAGTGCCTGAGAGACAACAAGGGAGAGGGGAACCACAGCTTAGTCTGGTTGCCTCCATCTTGAAGCCAGGCCACCCACTGTGAATTTTAACTGATTGGGGGGAGGTTTGTGTGAACCCTATCCTTATTCAGGATCGGATTAGGGTACCACATACCTTGTCTTATTGGGAAGTTTGCCCCAAACTCCTGTGGGGCAGCATGACTATCCAGGTCACCCGGTTTTGGGGTGACACCCCCTTAAAGTCTCCCAGTGTATATTGGGTCCCAAGGGAGAGCTGGAAGAGAGACTCACCACATAGACTCTCTCTCTCTCCCTTCTATCATAACATTGGTTAGGAGCTCCCTTTATTATTATACTAGACAGGAAAGCAGAAACACTGATCCTATAATAACTAAAATTTTATAGTAAGGATCAATAACCAAATTTCATTTCCTGTCAGGAAATTCTGTCAAATCTCATGGAATACTTTGCTTTCTATTAACTGTCCATCCAGCACTCCATAGTTCTTTCTATAGGTTTAGGTGATATACAGTAGGTGAGAAATAGTCAAAGGTATTCCAGACATAGACTTTCCTCTTACCCTATGATAATTTGTATGTTAATTTGGGTGAACAATGCTCCAGTGGTGATTCTCATGATGACTACAGTAGAATAATCATAAATGTTTGATAGGCCCCTTCTTGCTTGAGTCCTCATGCATTTGTTATTGTTCAGTCATTCAGTTATGTCTTACTCTTTGTGACTCCATGGACCATAGCCACCATATGAGTTTTCTTGGCAAGAATACTGGAGTGGTTTGCCATTTCCTTCTCCAGTGGATCCAGTGGATCTTTTTGCCAGACATCAAAAGTTAAGTGATTATCTAACGTCACACAGCTAGGAAGTACCTGAGTTTGAATTTCTGACTTCAGGCCCAGTGCTCTTAATCATTGAACCACAACTGACTCAATAATCCCCACAGATATCTTGTTCCTTTTTTTTTTTCTTTTTTGAATGATAGGCTATGTGTTTCTTCAATTATCAGTACTTTGGGATAAACTGCTGAATAGAATCTTGTAGTTTTAGGAGAATTGCTGCAAAGCTTTTACTCTGGAGGGTGCCACCCAGTCCCATATGGCCTGCACATAATCTGGATCCATTTGTAGTTTGTTTAGTCCTAAAATAAATCTCAAGCATGTTACCTGGGGCTGACAAAGAATGTGTTTCTCCAACTTACAATACAAGCTGTTGCATTGCAACTGAGTTAATGCCTTCCTTATGTGGGCAACATATTCTTGTTTATGGCATGAAAATATAAAAATGTCATCAAGGTAAGCAGAGACAAATTGATATAGAAGGTTAAGAAGAACAACACTGAATAAAGCAGAAATGTGACTGAGACAGTAGACAAACTCGAAAAGCCTGATCTGATAATCTGAGTTCAGATTTAAGGAGGAATGCATTTTCCACCTTGCCTCTTTTTAAGTCCATTCAGCATGTCTTAAATAAGAGTAGAAGAAAATGGTTATTTACTGTTATTGCACTAAGCTTCTGTAATCAATGCAGAGAAAATGACTTTCTTAGGCACATAAGGCAGAGAGCTTCCAGCTGGCAATCAGTATGATTAGATAAAGAAAGGTCTTCATTTTTTCTTGAATGTGTTTCTACAAGGTATCATTCTCTTTCTCATTTGGTATATCATTGATCTATAGGATGCAAAATGAAATGAGAAGAGCCAGAAAAACCATATATGCAATAACTACATTAATGTAAATGAAAAGGCCATTGAGAGAAAGATGAACTCTGAATAACTGTAGTGATCAATTTTGGATATGGAGGGCAGATAAAGAAACATCCCTCCTCTGGACAGAGAAGCCAGTCTATGGAGGAAGAATGCTGCATACATTGCTAAATGCCATTTTTGCAGTGACTATATTTGTTTAACTGTTTTTCATTGTTTCAAGGGAGGGTTCAACTAGAAGATCAAGAGGACATTTGGATATGGCTTTGATGTAAATACAAAAAGCATAGACAAAATTTATTTATAAAAATAAATTGAATCTGTTCATAGATGGTGTCCCAGGGAAGAGATTGATTGGACAATAATAATCCTAATGAGGAAACAAATTGTCTTGTTAAATATACTTTGCAAATTAAAAAACTTCAGATATGTCTTAGTCCTCTTTCTCTTTAATTATTCTTACCAACTTGAGGTGGTCTTTGAGCTGCTCCTGAGTCCAACAGAAATAGCTCCTATTTTGGTATATGAAGGATTGAAAAAGCATATTAAACCAACCTATACCTTCAAGTTGTAAACATTGCAACCCAAACTAAACCAGGAAACCATAACATTCATCTGCTGACAGAAGATAGTAGGCTGCAAGTCATCCTGGCTACCTTTTTTATTGATTATACCTAGGACAACGACAACTCATATATTGATTATACCTAGACAACTACTGTCTTAATTTTTTTAATTAAAAAAAATTTATTTATTTATTTTAACATTCTTTTAAAAAAGTCACTCTTCCCATTACTTTTCCCCAACCTACTGAGAATACAAGCAAAATTATATCAGTTATACATGAAAATTCATAGAAAGAATATTTTCATATTAGCCATAGCATAAAAAATAAGAAAAAATTTAAAAAGTGAGACAATTATATTTCAGTTTGCATTCAGTTCTCTTTCTATAGGTGAATAGCATTTTGAATCATGAATTCTTGGAATTGTCTGATATAATTGTCTTACTCAAAGTAGCCAAGTCTTTCACAGCTGATCATCTTTATAATATTGTTGTTCTGTATAATGTATACTGTATACTGTATAATGATTACTTGCTTCTGCTTACTTCACTTTGCATCAGTTAACGTAGATCTTCCCATGTTTTTCTGAAAATCTCATCATTTCCTATAGCCCAATGGTATTCCACTACAATCAAATGGTACAACTGGTTCATCCATTCTTCAAGTGATGGGCATCTCAGTTCCCAATTATTTACCATGGCAAAAAGAAGTGTTATAAATATTTTTCTATATGTAAGTTTTTTTCCTTTTACTTTAATCTCTTTTGGGTATAAATCCAGCAGTGATATTGCTGGGTCAAGGGGTATGCAAAGTTTTATAGCTTTTTAGACATAGTTCTAAATTATTCTTCAGAATGTTTGTAGAAATTATGTCTCCAGTAACAATTCATTTGTTTAGCTATTTTCTGTCTTCCCTTCCACAGAATTGTTCTAATTTGTGTTTATTTAATAAACAATGAATTAGAACATCTTTTATATGACTATAGATAGCTTTGTTTTCTTCTTCTGAATTCTATCTATTCATATCCTTTAATCATTTATCAATTGAGAAATGGCTCTGAATTCCACTTATTTTAGGAATGAGTATTTTATCAGAGACACTTGCAATGAATTTTTTTTAATATTACTTGTTTATGGTACCTTTTAGCAAAATGTAGTTTCCCTGGTTATTTCTTTTAACCAGGTATAATTTTGCTTCTGCTTCATCTGAGATCATGATTGCTATATCTGCTTTTAAAAAAAAAATTCAGCTGAAGTATAATAGATTCTACTATAGCTCCTTGTTTTAACCTTGTGCATCTTTCTATTTGAAGTAAGTAACATTATTGGTTGTTATAATTCAAAAAGTTTCTAACCCATTTTGCTTTTGGCTTCCATTTTATGGAAGATCTTATCCTATTAATATTTTAAGTTATTATTACTGTGTAATTCCTTCTATTCCATTTCATTTTGGTTATCCATCTCTATTTTTTAATCTTGTCCATCCTAAAATGTCTGTTTTACTTCTATCTATTGCCTTAATCTGTCCTTCCTTTTATTACTCCCTACCCCTTCTTTTATCTCCTTTCATTTTTTTTAATTTTTTAATTTTTATTTATTTATTTTTTTATAAACCCTTACCTTCCATCTTGGAGTCAATACTGTGTATTGGCTCCAAGGCAGAAGAGTGGTAAGGGCTAGGCAAAGGGGGTTAAGTGACTTGTTCAGAGTCACACAGCTGGGAAGTGTCTGAGGTCATATTTGAACCTAGGATCTCCCATCTCTAAGCCTGGCTCTCAATCCACTGAGCTATCCTTCATGTTTACCTTTTTGATAATTCTCTTGAATCTTGTGTTTGGATTTCAAATTTTCTGTTCACCTATGGTCTTTTCATCAAGAATTATTAAAAGTTCTCTCATTAAATATCCATTTTGGTAGGTTATTTTTGTTTCTCCTCTGGCATATTCTAAGCTATCCATCCTTGTAAATAGAAGCTGCTAAACCTTGTGTGGTTCTGACTGTGATTCCATGACATTTGAATTATTTCTTTCTGGGTGCTTAGATTATTTCATTTTCTATTTTACCCTCTTGTCTAAGATATTGGGGTAATTTTTGTTTATAATTTCTTGAAATATGATATCTAGCCTCTTTTTTTTTTAGATCATGGCTTACACATAGTACGATAATTCTTAATTTGTCTTAATAATCTTAAATAATCTCCTTGTTCTATTTTCTAGGTCAATTGTATTTCTAAGGAGATATTTTACATTTTCTTCTATTCTTTTCAATCTTTTGACATTGTTTGATTGTTTCTTAACTTCTCATGGAGTCATTATTTTCCACGTTCTCAATTCTAATTTTTAAGAAATTATTTTTTCAGTGAGCTTTTGAATTTCTTTTTTTTCCATTTAGCCAGTTCTGCTCTTTAAAAATTTATTTTCTTCAATAAATTTTTATAACTACTTTTCCATTTGTCCTATTATTGTTTTAGAATATTATTTTCTTCAGTGAATTTTTGTACCCCTCTTGAGCCATTTGGCCAAATTTGTTTTTTAAGGTGTTAGTCTCTTCAGCATTTTTTTGTCTTTTACCAAGCTATTCTCTTTTCGTAATTCTTTTGCCTCATCCTCATCTCATACATGTGTATATACATAAGTATATATGCAATTTGATAAATGAAGACTTTATCAGAGAAACTTGCCATAATTTTTTTATATCACTTCATTGTCTATGGTAGCTTTTAGAAAAATGTAGTTTCCCTGATTATTCTTTTTAACTAGGTCTATTTTTGCTTTGTTTTGCGTGAGATATGATTGCTAACCCTGCCTTTTTTTTTTACTTCAGTGGAAGAATAATAGATTCTGCTGCATCCTCTTATTTTTACTCCGTGTATGCATTTTTCTCTTTGAAGTAAACAACATATTGTTGGATTGTAGTTTCTTATCCACTTTGCTATCTGCTTTCATCTTATGAACCAGCCTATTGTGTCCTCTACCACTCATCTCTTTCTTGAATTCTTCTAAGAATTCTTGTTTAGCTTGTGTCCAATTAGCATTTTTCTTTTGTTGCTTTGTTTGTGACTGTTTTAACCTCATTTTCTTCTCAGTTTGTGTCTTAGTCTTCACTGCCACCATAGTAGATTTTTATGGTCAAGTTCTTTCTTCATTGTTTCCTCATTTCCCTATCTTATTCCTTGACTTTGAACTTTATGTTTTAGTTGGGCTCTGCTCAGCTGATGGTGGGGGTCACTGTCCCAAACTTTAGTTTTTTTATGCTATAGTGTTTAGGGCTAATTCTAGGAGTCTGTCAGTTTTCAGTGCTTTAAAGTTGGTATTGTCCAGTGAAAGGTGTGATTATTGCTCTCCTTGACTGCATTCTGGTCTTCACCTAGTAAGGTCCCTTGCGCCTTTGCTGGTGAAAGCACTAGTGCTCCTTTTGACCCTCAAAATGTGACCAGTTCCCCTACTCCCCTGTGATTGACCACAAGCCCTTCACTCTACCCTGGAACTAACATGCAGAACTGTATATGGGCAACAGAGTTGCCTTCCAATCATTACCAGATGCATCTCAGTGCCAGTAAAGGGCTCCCATAATCTCTTTCTGACCAGTTATCTGTGTCCTTTACTGTACCTGGTCTGAGAGCTCCTGAAGTTACTTCTCCCATTATTATTGTGGCCTCCAAGGCCTATTGCTGGTGCTGTGTGTTTTCAGTGTTTGCTCCCACTGTATAGTCCTCTCCTACTGACTAAGTATTTTTAAACTGGAAAAATGTCTCACTTTGACTTTTTGTTGCCTCTTCCACTCAAAAATTTGATTTGAAGCATTATTTCAAAATTGTTTGAAGGGAAATTTAACTGGGTTGATGTCTCTACTCTCTCATCTTTCCTACTTTCTTCTGATTCCTATGTGAGTGTATGGTTTCAAACTTAAGACCTCTTTTATTCAAAGACCATTCTTGTACCAGGGCCATGTTACTCATCTTTCCCAGATTGACACTCTATACTTCTTACCTAGGTCTGAGTAATATCATCATCTGATATTCAAGAGCCAAGATTTTAACTTTTTTTTGTATTATATATGACTTTGGTAGTCTGTGAACTCTTTCTTAGTATATTTTTAAATGCATAAAAGAAAATGTATAAGATTATAAAGGAAAAGGATATACTGAAATACTGTCATCAAATTATTTTAAAAAATAAATTAGTGCCCCTAAGTTAAAAATCCTCTAGATTCAATAATTTGTTAGAAGTTGACTGCTTTGTTTGGGATCTGCCTTAGGTCTCCAAAACATGTCTATTGTCTTTGCTTCCAAAATTTATTGTTAATTTCCATTTGGCTCCCCATTTCTCAAAGAAAATTCTTTTTATTTATTTTTTTTTCAAAAACCCTTACCTTCCATCTTGGAGTCAATACTATGTATTGGCTCTAAGGCAGAAGTGGTAAGGACTAGGCAATAAGGGTTAAGTGACTTGCCCAGGGTCACATAGCTGGGAAGTGTCTGAGGTCAGATTTGAACCTAGGACCTCCTGTCTCTAGGCCAGGTTCTCAATCCACTGAGCCACCCAGCTGCCCCCTCAAAGAAAATTCTTGCTTTATTCCTGGCTAGATTATTTTCTTTCCTGTTTTCTGTAATCTTCAGTGTCACAGTGTCAAACCAGCTGGTTGGTATGCCACATAAATAGTCTATACCAGGTTCTAGAATTCCACAATCCTGATAACTAGGTCCCATGATCAGATGTCAGCTATCTCAGCACTATGTTCTCTCTCCTGGTTACCATCTGGGGGCTCTGGAAAAACCTTTGGTCTTTCTTCCAGCTAAAACTAAGACAAAAGGTTTAAGTCCATTAGGAGGGTGAGGTTTCACCCACCAGTCACCCATCTTTTAGATTATTGTGTCTATCTTTTCTGAAAATCTTAAATCAGTGCTAATTCCTTCTAGTCCAGAATTGTTTGCTGCTGTGAAAACACATCCTAGCATTTGTTTCAATGTGCCTCTTTTTGCAGGTACTCCTAAATGATACAGAATTCAGTCTTGAAACACTGAAAATTCTCCAGCTTCTCTATGCCAGGAAAAGTGCTATACAACTAAGAGATATCTTTTCAGGGATGTCCACATAGATGATGAGATTGATGCCCACATTGTTAGAGCTAGATAAGTGTTTGGGAGGCTTTGGAAAAAAGCGTGGGAAAAAAGAAGGTATTAGGCTGCCTTACTAAGCTGAATGTCTGTAGAGTAGTTGTACTGACTTCACTTTTGCATGCCAGTGAAACCTGCACAGTCTATCAGTGTCATGCCAGAAAACTGACTGCTTCCATTTGAATTGCCATCTGAAGATCACTCAGCAAGATAAAGTACTAGACAAAGATCTTCTCATGAGCTGGGCTTCCAAGCATTCAAACTCTTCTGCAGAAAGTGCAACTCTAAGGGGCTGGCCATATAACTTGAATGTCAGACTTACGCTTATCCTAAAGACTAGTTTATGGAAAATTGCATAAGGCAAGTGCCTACATGGTAGACAGAAGAAGCAGTACAAGGACACTTTCAAGGTCTCTCTGAAGAACTTTAGTATCAGTTGGGAGATATGGGAAATGATAACACAGGACCACCTAGCATAATATGCTCATATCAAAGAAAGTACTGTACTCTGTAAGCAAAATAGAATTTTAGTAGCATAAGGGAAACATGAGACACACAAATCTAGAGACACCTCCATCCCAAATGGTCTGATGGACTACTTGTACCCTACCTATTATAAAGCCTTCTGAGCTTGTATTGGACTTATCAGCCACAGCCAAACACACTGTACCCTGACTTCAACATTGTGATGTTCCTGGTCCTCTTTGAAAATGAAGGGCAAACAACAATAATTTTATCACCTTTTCCCTCCTGCATTTTCCTAATGACAAATCACTTGGGTCAAATAACTGGCCAAAACAAACTAATATTTCCTCCCTTTGTTCCTACTAAATGAATGAGAAACTATCATAAGGGCTAATGGAGGCAGGAGTCACTGCCACAGGTAGAGAGAAGACAAAAGGCTGAAACAGTCACTTGTATGGGATTTGTGTCCTCTCCCCGAGTGTAATCATCACCCACATTAACCCTTCTAAGTAAGATGTGTGTGTGTGTGTGTGTGTGTGTGTGTGTGTGTGTGTGTGTGTTGTCTATGTGGGTTAAGCACAGCTGTCAGAGAGGTATGAACAGCTATGTCTGGAATCTTGTCCACTCTTAAAGAGAGACTTTGATTGTTGCCTTTGTGGGAGCAGGAGATTGGGGTCAAAAGAATATCCTCTGTTTTCCTCAGAGATGGAATGCTTAGCTAGAATTATATTTATCTCTCCATGTTAATATTTTTAGCTTAGGAAATGTGATTTTTTTTTTTTAGATTCAAGCTACTATCTTGGTTGTAATCCCTTAATGGAGAAGGAATATCCTTAGAAATAGTCAAAGATTTGATGCTCAAAAAAACCAAAAAACTATTTACTCAAAGACTATCACAAATATTGAATTGTGAATAAACCTATTTATCCAAGCAAAAAGCAAACAAATCAGAGAAGCTATACATATTAGAATACACCAGAAAAATATGAGTAAATGAGCTCTTCCATTTTAAGCAAGATATAGCAGATACAGAATCTCACTAGATTCCCTATCTCACCTAAGGGGAAATGCCTTGAAATCTTTAGTGTGACAAGTTAGAAATAGGGATATGTTCATGATGCCAGTTTTTCTACAAGTTGGTTTTTTCTTTAAGTTCCTCCATGGCCCTCTTCACAAAGAGATCCAGAATTTTATACTTCATCTCCTAAAGCTCTCAACAACTCTGCCCTCCCTCAGATTCAGATAATCAAGTAATCATTCTCTTCGCCAATGAACAGTTTTATGTAAACATTCAAACTTGATTCCAGGGCTGTGTTCAGAACCTGAGGCAAGAGGAGGCTACCAAAAGTTATGCTATATTCTGAGAAACCAAGAATGTTCTCAGGAGAATGAAAATATAGAATCAAAAACTGCTGAGGAATGGGAGGAAGTATGGTGGCTCCAACTGGGAGATACCATTAACAGAGACACATTTTAGGAAAAAAAATTTTTTTCTTCAATTACATATAAAATTTTTTAAATATTTTGAGGAGGGGTAATTTTTGAGCTCCAGATTCTCTCCTTATCTCCCTTTCTTCCTCCCTCTTTGTGATAGTAAGCAATCTGATATAGATTTTACATATGCAATCAGTCATTTTAGGGGAGAGACATTGAACAAAAAAAAAAGAAAGTGAAATATAGTATGTATTCAGACTCATCAATTCTTTCTCTGGAGGTGAATGGTATTTTTCATCATGAATCTTTGGAATTGTCTTAGATCACAGTATTGCTGAGAATTGCTAGGTCATTCATAATTGTTCACTGTATGATAATAATACTGTTACTGTGTACAATCTTCTTTTGGCTATGTTCACTTGACTTTGCATCAGTTCAGTTAAGTCTTTCCAGGTTTTCCTAAAATCATCCCGTTCATCATTTCTTACAGTACAATACAATCATATATCACAGTTTGTTCAGTCATTCCTCAATTGATAGACATTCCCTCAATTTCTTATTTTTTTTCCACCATAAAATGAGCTGCTATAGATATTTCTATCAACTAGGTCCTCCCACATCTTTTTTTTTAATCTTTTTGGGATACAGACCTAGTTGTAGTATTGCTGGATCAAACATTGTACACAGTTTTAAAGCCTTTTGGGTATAGTTCCAAATTTCTCTACAGAATGATGGGATCAGATTGCAATTCCACCAAAGTGCATTAATGTCCCAATTTTTCCCACATCCTCTCTGATATTTATCATTTTCCTTTTCTGTCATATCGACCAATCTGATAGGTATGAGGTGGTACCTTAGAGGCACTTTTACTCCAGCATTTGAATCATAACATTGGGGCCAATTTAATATGCAAGCTGCTTCATTCCTGATACTGAAAATTCCTATCACCAGATCCCCTAATATTTGATTTAGTAATCACCTTTCACAATGAAAAATTTCCTCCATTGTTAATTCTTTGCCACTCTCATCCTTTTAGAGTTTATCCCAATTCTTATCTTTTTCTGCCCTCTTCTCCCACTTCATCATTCAGCAACTTACACTTCATTGTTAACAAGGTTCTCTTCCTCCTAGATTTTTTTCTCATTCTTTCCCCATATTTTGATGTTCTCTGCTTTACTGAGAAAATCAAGATTGTCACAAATTCTCTCTTACCCTGCACATCAAAACTGCTCTCCATTTTCACACATCTCCATTTCCTTTGCCTGAATCTCAGAGAATGAGGTATTTCTTCTTTCTAAATCTAACCTTTTACATGTCTCCTTGCTTCCATACTTTCTTATTTCTTTGATCATTTTGTTTCATTAACTTCTCCCATTCTTTTCTTTGCCCTTTCTTTAATTTTTGTATCAACTGATTCTTTCTCTGCTGTTCACTGTTGTATATAAATATGTTCTGAGCTCTATTTCCATTTACAAAGTCCAGTGACTTTCTTTGATTATGATGTCCTCTCAGGCTATCACCCTATTCCTCTCTTCTCCTTTCTACTGCTAATGATTTAGAAAGAGAAATCTTCACTCATGTTTTCTTCTTTCTTATCAGCCACTCTGTCCTCAGTTTCATAAGGTCTTTCAACTCCATTGTTTTACTAAAAATGCTCTTCAAAAATCTCTTAATTAATACATGGATTGGCCTTTTTTCTCTCCTTAATCTTTCTGAAGGTGCTTTCATTGTGACCACCTCCTATTCTGGATGCTATATCTTCCATTAACTTCTAAGGCACTGTTTTCTCCTGAATCTCCTCCACAGTCTGACCAATCTTTAGTATCTATTGCCAGTTCATTATCTGTTTCCTGTCTCTTAAACATATTTCTCCATATCTTTTTTTAAAAATTCAACAATAAGTTATTTATTTATTTTTACATGTTGATGCAATTTTTAACAATATTCTGACATTTTGTGATCTCTGTTTTGTCTCTTCCTCCACCAATCCTTTTCCCAAGACAGCAGGTAATGAGATAGATTATACATGTTTTATCATACAACATCTATTTCCATGTTCATCATGTTGTAAAGTAGAGAAAAATTCATGGAGAAAATAAAGTGAAAAATGGTATGTTTCAATCCGCATTCAAACTGTCAGTTTCTACTATGGTGGTGGATAGCCTTTTTCCTTATGAGTCCCTTGGAGTTGTACTAGATCCTTTGCTGATCCATTGCTGATAACAGTTAATTCATTCACAGCTGATCATTATACTTTGTTGCTGTTACTGAGTACAACATTCTCTTTGTTCTGTTCACTTCACTTTGCATCTCTTTATATGTCTTTACAGGTTTTTTTTTTATCATCTTGTTTGTCATTTCTTATTGCACAATAGTATTCCTGGTCTCATGGTTCTTTTGGCCCTCTTCTCCCTGTCCTTCCTTGTTTAGTTCATTCACTTCCACAGATTCAAATAACACTTTTACACAGAGGACTTCCATATAGCTAGTTCTAATTACTCTCCTAAGGTCTAGAACTCTTTAGTTAATAGAATGCCTGACACCTCCATCTGGATGCCCCACGATTCCCGCAGATTCATTGTATCTAAAACTGATTCTATCATATTCCTTTCCTACACCTCCCTTTCCTTTAAAATTTTCTATTTTCATGGAGGTATCTCATGCTTCTCTTTCATATAGGCCTGTTACCATAAAATCATCCTTTACTATTCTCTGTTCCTTATTCCCATGTACAGTCAGTAACCAAGTTCTGTTGGCTAGTCTGTCAGTTGCCCTAAACATTATGCACACTCAGTAAGTGTTTGACCAATTTATGATTTTTCTAATTCTCATCCACTAGAAACAGGATAAGTGTAATGACATTTGTACTTTTATGAAAAGATGGTATGGTCCAAAGTCCTGAATAGATAAACAAGAAATAATTCCAAATTAAACAAAACGTCATTGAGTAATTCCATCCCCAGGAGAAGAATCAGAAGCAAGAAAAAGTTGCCAGCAGGTGTCTAAAAGAGTCAGGGAAAACCATACGATGTAGGTTCCATATAATGTCCCCAGAGTCAGAATATTTTGCTTAGTTGTGATGACTGTCTCTAAATAGGGCAGTTTTAGCAGAAGTTCTATGTATGTGACACTCATTTTCCATGAATTATTTCCTTGAGGTATAGTGTGGGGAGATGGAGGATGCACTCTGAACCACACTTATTTTCTCAGATACCTGGCTTCTTTCTATGATTGCTGTAGTTAGTTAAGATTATGAGGCTTTTGCTGTCACATCAGTGATTTTAATATAAAGTTGTTTTAATTTAAATAAGACAATTTTGCTAAAAATGTCTTTTAACTCTTTAGTTTGTTTTTCTCTTGATATTATTTATTTTCGAATTACTTAATTATCTTTTCTTTAAAAGATACAACTCTTAAAATTATTTAAATATGAAACCATTTTGGTTTGTATCTTGGCTTCTTAAGTGGCATTTAAATAATCAAAATCTCTATGTCAATAGGCAAATTAACCTCTCCCCTATATAGTCTGCTGAAATAACAGTTTACTGTGGAAAGAGGGGGACATTGCAGTATGATCTCTTTATTTAAAATATTTTTTTCATATAGAAATGACACCAAAACTTTATTTCAACAATATTAAAAACTTCTAAAATTAAAAAAATTCAGTTAGTCCTTTTCATGGTTGCTTTTCATCATCTAGACCAACAAAATCTTTGGAAAGCTCCAAATAACTGAAATTTTTAGTTTCAATTCTACTTGGTCATATATATTGCTATTCAATTGCTCATTTATGTCCAACTCTATGGTCCCAATGGACCATAGTATGTCAATACTGTCCATGGAGTTTTCTTGGTAAAGATACTGGTGTGGTTTTTCATTTCCTTCTCCAGGTAATTAAGACAAACAGATTAAGTGATTTTCCCAGGGTCATACAACTAGTAAGTATCTAAGGCTAGATTTGAACTCAGGTTTTCCTGACCCCAGGTTCAGTGCTCTTTCCACTGAGTCACTGTCATACTGGAAATTCGGGGGTCTTAATATTGAGGTCTCTGGTATAAACTTCCTGTGGATGTTTAGGGGACTTGAAAACTACATTTCCCATGATTCCTCTTGTGTAATACAGGTGGGCAGGAAGTGTGATTATGTAGACAGAGGTATAAAGTCTCAGAACCTGATTGGGATGTGCTCTTTCCTAGGAAGCAGCCAAGGGGAAGGTATGGCAGGCCATTTGAATTAGATCTTAGCAGGCATGATGGTTCTTTTAATTATCAATATGGCTGTTAATAAAACCCTAATATCTTTAAATATACCCTTCTATATTAATTTTATTTGTAACATCACCTAACTGCCTCTGTGTAGACATAGCCAATTCTTCTAAAAGTTCAAAAGTGAAACACCATACAGGGTCAAAAATGAAAGTTTCCTTAACAACTATGAGAAAATTAAAAGAAATGATCTTTATAATTCTCATCATGTGAACATGACTCAAAGTAGAGGTCTGTTTCTCTAAAAATGAAGAATCTAATTGCACCCAATTTTAAGAGCTATTTATATCATGGAATAAGAGAGATAGCTAAGATCCTAGTATATCTCCTCATTAGAAATGGTCGATATATGGTTTTTTGAAAGTATTTATGATTGTAGATAGTTACAGTAATAATGTCAGATGATCAACTGTGAATGAATTAACTATTATCAGTGAAGCAAGGATCCAGGACAAGTCCAAGGAACTCATGATGGAAAAGGTTATTCATTGCCATAGAAGGAACTGAGTTTGAATGAAGACTGAAACATACCATTTTTTACTTTATTTTCTCCATGAATTTTTCTCTAGTGTAAGCAATGTGTCTTCTTTCACAACATGATGAACATGGAAACATGCATTACATAAAAGCACCTGTGTGCAAACTAGATCATATTGCCTGTCACCTTGGGGAGGAGAGATGATGGGAAAGAGAAAGAGAACATGGATTAGAAAATGTCACAAAATAGTGATTAAATGTATCAACATGTTAAAAATGAAATAGAATAAAAAAGAAAAAAGATAATGTTTATTATTATAGTTAAATGGAATCACACACTCTTTGCTTGGACAGGCTACTACAAACACAGATAGAAATATCACTAGTTAAAAGTGTCGTCTTTGTCTGAGTCAGATTTTGCTAGAGATCTGAGTTAAACCATGACAGGAATAGAGGATTCTGAATTTCACAGAAGTGAAAAAGCATATATATTAAAAGAAATGGACAAATATTTGCAGTCTGGAAACTAAAGCATAATTGCATATCTCTTGTGTATCCTTTTTTTTAAATCAACCTTAGGTTCTAAAGAGAGTGAAATAAAAATGAAGAGTTACTATTGACTGTATAATGGCTTCCGTTTTCTCTGTTTTTTTAATATTAGGTGCTAATCAAGTTCCAACTAATTCCCCTCATCAGTTTGCCAAATCATAACAAAAATATATTCTGAACAAAGTGACCAAAATAAAACATGGAGAATGAAATGTGTGCTTAGAAAAAAATAGGTGAGTGGGAAGAGAGATGAATTCCCTGCTCAATAAATCACAGGCTTTTTGGTTGCTTTCT
Organism: Gracilinanus agilis; assembly: GCF_016433145.1. NCBI lineage: Eukaryota > Metazoa > Chordata > Mammalia > Didelphimorphia > Didelphidae > Gracilinanus > Gracilinanus agilis. Next base: position 239,301,620 of record NC_058132.1, read on the forward strand.
TTTATAATGTCAGTGTCCAATCTCATAGTGTTCCAGATGAGATCTAATTTATGTTCACTCCTTTTATGGAAAGATACATGATCAAGAGGGCAGGTGAATGAAGCTCAAATCTTCATTTTTCCCAACTCTTCTAAGAATCTGCCCTCTGACATTAGACTTTTAACTCAACTCAATCTTATACCAAATGGGAATCAAGCTTGAAAGACTTATGTTTTTTAGGATTAATGATTATTCAGGTAAGTATATCTTACAAAGAGATTAGTTTAACCTTGTAAATTACTGCTTATTTCAGAACTATTTAATGCAGTGTGAATAATGGAGAATGCTACTTTCTGTGATTTTACTATTGAGCAATATATCTTTGGGGTGAGAGAGGAAGGAGGGCAGAAAAAATTTATGTATCTGGCTGATACATCCTGAAACTGGCTTGCAAGGCTAGGTTAATTATTTGGACTACTGGAGATATGTGAAAGATGGCTAATTAGAGTGTAATATATATATATGCATATATATATATATATACATGCACATGTATATATATATATGGTGGCATTAAAGAATAACAGTATATTCTAAAATGTAATGGCAAGTATGGTTGCCTTTTGTTGTTTTTGTTTTGTTTTTGTTTGCCTTGGAGCTGGATTCATGTTTTCATTTCATCTATAACTTTAGTATCTCTAGTCTTAAAGAGATTCCTCATGCTTTTAGATATTAAATGATTTGTTTGTGGCTACACAGCAAGTACATGTCAAAAGCAAGACTTGAAACAGGTTTTCCTGACTTTAAGGTCAGCTGTTTACATTATACCACATTGCTTCTCATTTCCCCTAAATAAAAAGTTTCTTTAAGCCTAATTAGCAAGGAAGTCAAATGATTAGGAAAGGGCAATATTTGAAGCATATTAATTTCATGTAAATTTGGAGTCTTAAACAATGTCCACACATTTAGGGGAAATTAAATTGCCCAATGAAATTCTCAGCCTTTGCACTAGGTTAAAATTTTTAACAGTGAAAAAATACTAATAGAAGAATGCTTTATAAGAAATGTGAATTATATAAGAGGAAAATTCCTTATGGGAATACTTTATCATTTTAATACTAAATTTGAATTTAGTTTTTAAAATAAAAGTAGATGAGAAATTGTTACATTAATTTATTATTTGTAGCATAGGATATGAAGGGAACAAGAATTAATCCTTTAATATTTACTCCCAAACTACCTTCTGTATTTTAGGTTTTCTAGATTGGATGATTATAATTTGGTTTCTTCTAGACCTTCCTTTCAACAAAAAAATCTATCCAAATCATTCTACTTTTTAGTCACCAAAATATATCCAGCCCATGAATCTCATGACTGCCAAGCATCAATCACCAACTCCCTGCTTGACCTTTCCAACTGTATGGCCTCTAGGTACCTCAACCTTAATATATCCCAAACAAAAATTTGTTAATCGTTCTCTCTTGATAACATTTCTACTGCTATTAAGGGTACCACTATCCTTCCCATAGCTCAGATTCTCAAGCATGGAGTAATCTTCAAGTCTTTTTTTTTCTTCTCCACTTGTATCCCACCATTTTACCATCTGCAACCCCTCCCTTATCAGTCTTCTTTTCTCCACTTCCAGGGCCATCACCTTAGTTTATCACTTTTTGCTTGGATTATAGCAATAGTTTCCTAATTGATCTCTTTGCCTTTGAATCTCTCCTTTCCCCTTTCCATCATCTACACAACTACCAAAATGATATTCTGAAGACATGGCTTTTCTCAAGAAGCTCAAGTGACTCACTTTTTTTTTTTTT
>NC_058132.1:239308418-239341474 GCF_016433145.1 Gracilinanus agilis
GCTACTTCCACAGTCGTATACCCGTCTGCACTGGTTCCCCACTTAGGCTTTAGTTCCTGGTTGTGTTTGCCTCCACCCACGCCTCTGCTCAGCAGGCACCCACGCCTCTGCTCAGCCGGCACCCAAGCCTCTGCTCAGCTGGCACCCACGCCTCTGCTCAGCCGGCGCTCTGCTCCCAGCGTCCGCTCCCGCGCGCGCGCGCGCTCAGATTTCGCGCTCAGATTTCGCGTGCGTTCTTGACTTAATGGGGTCCTAAGTCTTGCTGCTCTCAGGAACAGGTCCCGGAGCTGCTGATGACTCGATGGGTGCCCCAAACTTGCTCTATTTCTTTTTAGCTGGGTTCAGAGCTATAGGTGAGTGTGGAGGGGGTGGGGGTGGGGCGGTTGCTCAGCTCGCGCTTGAGTGAGAGCCCTTTTTAGCTTGGAAATGTCTCGATTCCACGTACCTTCCACGCTGTGCCCTGTTGTGGGGTTCCTCCGTTCGTCTGGACTTGTTTTTATGTCCCCTTGAGGAGTTTTGTGTGTTTCGGTCAGGAGAGGTTTAGAGCTGCTTCTTACTCTGCCGCCATCTTAACCCGGAAGGTTCCTCAAGTGACTCACTTTTGCCTCTAGGTTAAAATCCACATTCCTTTGGACTTTGAAACCTTTTGGAATATAGCCTCAGAATATGCTCTAAGCTCCTTACAAATTAGACTCCATGTATTCTGCATTCTTGATGAACTGGACAGCTTGCCACTTTCCTTATGTGGCATTCCACTTCTTATTACATACATGCCTTTGCCTAGACAGTGCCTCCTACCTAGAATAGACCTACTTCACATCTTCCTTAACAAATCCTTTGTTCTCTTCAGGGCCCAGCTCAAGTGCTTTCTCCTGGAACACATCTGATCCTTATCATTCCCCTTACCCCCATTCCCAATTGCTACTCTCCTTGGAAATTATATACATTTTATATTTCATTTTTTATATTTCCCACAGTCCTTACCATACTCTTCAAAAAGTGTAAGCTTTTCCCATCCCCTTTTTTATTTAGAATATCTTTCCATTGTTACCTGATTCATGATCCGCACCCCCTTCTTCCCCCCTCCCAAACCCAACAAGCAGTTCTACTGACTTATACATGTATCACTGTTCAAAAACTGTTTCCGTATTATTCATATCTGCAGTAGTGTGATTCTTTAACATCAAACTCTAATCATATCCCTATCAAATAATGTGATCAATCACATATTTTTCTAATGCATTTCTGTTTCCTCAGTTCTTCCTCTGAATGTGGCTAGTTTTCTTTCTCATAAGTTCTTCAGCCTTGCTCTGGATCATTGCATTGCTGCTAGTAGAGAAGTCTATTATATTTGATTGTGCCACAGAGTATCCATCTCTGTGTATAAGGTTCTTCTACTTCTGCTCCTTTCACTCTGCATCAATTCCTGGAGGTCATTCCAGTTCACATGGAATCCCTCCATTTCATTATTCAAAAAGTGCAAGCTTCTTGACTGACTGATTCCTTTTCTCTTTTGTATCATCCCTAGTACCTAGACTACTGCATGGCAGGTAATAGGCAGATAATGAATGCTTATTGAACTGAATTGAAAATAGATTTTACGCCGGTATTTAAATCATTTACCTGTTTTTAAATGTGTTTTTAAAGTCTTCATGAGGTCTAATTTCCTGAATATAGTTAATAAAGAATCTGTATTCTCAAATACTTTGATAATACTTTTAGCCATTTTACTTACTTGAATAATTTGAGGACCAACTATTTCCTTGTTATGGTTATACCTACTTCTTCCACCTATGAAAATCAAAACACTATTACAATATGGCAGATGGCTTTTGAGAGTTCTTTGGGGCAAAAAATTAGTTTTTCTGTTGTGAACATGATGATAAATTCTTTGGACAACTGTCATATAGTCTACCTCTGGGTCAGTTCTCAAAATCTGTATTGTTTGGTAGAAAATTTGCATTCTAAAGGAACAGTCTCTAAGAACTTACAGTAAATTTGCACTTGAACTGGGGAATGATTAAACAAGATGTGACATGTGATTATGATGGAATACTACTATGCTGTAAGAAAGGACTAGCAAGTTAAGTTTGGAAAAAACATGGAAAGACCTACATGAAAATATCAAGAGTGAAATGAGCAGGACTAAGAGAATATACATACAGGCACATTGAAGAATGACCTCCAGAGAAAGAACTGATAAATATAAATAGGTAAGACATTTTTTAATAAATATGTTTGCTAAATGATGACTTTTCTAATGGGAGGAGTGGAGGGACAGAGGGAGTTAACTGGATATCTTAATGTAACAAATAAATAAAATAAATGAATGTCTTAAAAAGAAAACCCAGGGATGCCTTCAGGCCATGACAGGGATTTTGGAGTAGGATACTAGATCTTTTTAAGTGAATTGCAACCATTTCTCTTATATTTCTTCTGTTTTTTTTTTTTTTTAAATAGATTAATGGTCTTGTTGATATGGGTTCTCCTGCATGTGTATATCCCAAATTTTTTGTACTTGAACTTATGTGATTCTTACCTTCTTTCATCAGTTCTCATAAACCATCTCTCCAATTCACTTTGAACATTGGGTGGATGCCAGTGAAGCACCTTAGCTACTCATCTGTTATCTGTCAATCTTATTACATTATGGGTCTGCCTCCTTTTCTGACCACACTTTTTCTAGATGATGTTCCTTATATCACTTCTTGAATATTAGTTATTATTGTCAAAGTACTACAGCCTTCTTCTTCTCCCTAAAATATCTCTATTGTTTTGAGGGTCACCTGATTTTTTTGGGGGAAATTGTGATGTTCTGAGATTCAAGTCATATAGCATAGCCAAAAAATGTTAGGATTAAAAGAGAGAAATTATCTCATGAAGCCAGCAGTTTGGGATCATTAAAAGCACTATTCAATTTCCCAAATGTAGTTTGGACCACTCTTTCCTTCCTATCCAATTTTGTACCCTGTTTGTTGTCCATTTGCATATATTTCCCATATATATTATCGACCTACTTATACTTGTTTTTTTGATGCTATGGGCCGGCCTATTTATGTTCCTTTGTTCATTCTTTTTTTTGCATGTAAGGGCATGTTGGGGGCTCAGGACTGTTCGATATATCAGAAGACTCTTTCATAATTGTTCCTAGATATGGAATTGCTTCGGTAGGACAGAAGTAGGATCCAGAGTATGTGTAATATTGCTGGATGGATATATAAGTTTGGAATGCCTGCCTCTGCAAACCAAAATTGCATACATTCTATGGCCAAACACAATCCATTAATGATTGCACTTGGCATGCACAAACCTACTGTGGGTTTATGCCACTTATAATATGGTACATTCTTTTGCACTTTTTGATTCATGCCACTATTGTGCATAAGAACTCCATCACTCCAACCATATCTTTAACTCTCTATCGATGGTATACTGTCTATTCATTCAAAATCTGCTCTTAATATTATTGGCTCCTCCTGCTTTACCAATAATGAAGCATCAGGGGAATATCCTGATGTCTCTTTTATAATCCAGTATTCATTAATTAAGTTCAGTTATAAGCTCTCCTTGACCCAGGTACACAGTTATTTCCTTCTACATAGTCTAACATATAGCTACTGATAGACTAACTGAATGGTCTGACCTTTAAGATCCATGTCATAGTCTAGTGAATTGGTATTTTCATCCATTAATTTTTTTCTGCATTGTTCAAATGATTTTTTGAGTGCTCACATATCTTGGTCCTTTTGTACAAAATCAATCAACCAATCAATCAGAAAGCATTAAGAATCTCCTAAGTGCCAGGCATCCAGCTAGGCACTAGGGATACAAAGATGAAAAATGGAATAATCTCTGAACTGGAGGAATTTGTATTCTGTCATGGAAGACAACATCTACACATGTAAGTATTCACAGAAAGACATATACAGAATGCATATAAAGTAAATTCAAGGTAGCCAAGTAGAAGGTAGTTAAGGGACAAAGATATTAGTAGTTGTGGGCACCAGGAAAGGTTCTATCTGGTAGGTGATACTTGATAGAGAGTGAGGACTGTACAAGATTGAGGGAAAGAGGAGTACAGTCTAACATGAAGGATGGCTAGGACAAAGACATGGAGATGTGAAGTGGAATATCCTCTGTGGGGATGAGCTAGGTCAATTTAATTGGAGCAACTTAATGGAGAAAGGGGAGTATTCTGGGGACTGACACAATCAAAGCATTATTATTTACTGAAAAAAGTATCTGGAAGTCTTTACCATCTATGTAAAATTGTTCTTCCATTTAGACAGGCCCAGAACACTAGTGATGAGCCCCCTCTCCCTACTTTTTTTGGAAATGTCACATCTACTTTATGCCTCTTTTGATTTACATGGAGGAATGTTGAGCAAAAGTACCTCCAAGGTTACATGTATCAGTGAATTGTGTGCAATTTTAATATATGCATGAAAAATTATTGTTGGAGATGAACTTTTGGGCTATGTTCTATGAAGTCAAATGATTTTTATGGCAAACAAATAATAAATATAGTAGAATTTTGTATTCTCTTTTTTCAGTCAATTAAGTAACAATAAATATGTAGTCTGCTTTAGAAAATCATATAGGAAAACTCAAGCTTTTCTTGTGTTTGCCTCAGTAGTACATTTGAAATATGTGGAGCTCATTCTCACAATATTTTTATGTTGTTGAGAATTAACCACATATATTGATTGCCCCCTCTACTTTTTTTGGTCATCCTTTACTTTTTCAAATTAATTCATACTTTCTCCTCTTATGATCTCATCATGGATTTCTTCCATATATATTTGGTCCAGACAAAATGTTCTTCTCAGCTTCTTATTAAGAATATGAACCAAGGTGTCAGAATCCATATATGGTTTTTCTATTATCATCTCCTCAAAGATGAAAATTTTGAGTATGTGTATTTTTTGAGAACACATTGAAGCCAATTCTTTTATTTGATTCTCCAAGGAGAACACTTGAGTTATGCTTCCATTTCCCTACAACTTACTTGCAACTTCTAATTTCCCTTTTTAGTAAAAACATCAAAATAGATATCTGGTTCATTTCTTCAAGTAATATGTCAATTGCTTGGTCATTGGAGAAAGATGCCACATGTATAATACCAACAGTAGATGGCCTAAAAACGATGTGATTTTTAGCATCCTCTGTCCCTTTTTCCATCATTCTACCATGATCGCTGAAGAATAGGAGTCTGAACTAAACTGAAAGATTTTTTTCTTGTTGTCAAGGGTGACCATGGCCAATTAATCCATCACCTAATAGTTAATCAATTTATGATAAGCTGTTCCAGCACTAATTCTCAATCCTGGAACTCACAATCTATCATTGGGATCTTTCTGGGAGCTACTTTAGCTCTGTAGAACTACCTGCTAGAGCTGGCACTAGACCGTCCCAAGATGACTCTACGAAGAATTATAATAGGATTATACAATTAAGTCATTTCGTTGGAAATATTAAATAGTTTGGAATAAAAACATTCTATATGAAATTTTGTGTGTATGTGTGTGTGCATGCCTGTTTACGTGAATTTTATCTTCTAATTTAATATTTTCTGTTAGAACACATGAATACAAGTAGAAGTCTTAATTCATAGTCTGCAATGATATTTGGAGATGGCTATTTTATTTTATAGTTAACCTCCTAAATTCTCCCAGTTGAAAATTCAGTATCTATGAAAATAGCATTCAGGCTGTGTCTAAACATATGGCACAGTGTTGCCAAGAATAATCCCAACCATTTGCTTTTGATTAAACCGAACAGTGTGATATGTATACATGGTGGTGTGACAAGAGTAGGATACATCCTGGTATTTTTTAATTGTATTTCTGGATATGTTGAAAGCTGGTCACTTTTAGTTTAAAAAAAATCCAATTGGAAAAGTTCTAGCATCCAAGCTGTTGCCATTCATCAGACAAAATCTCTCTGACAACTAAGATCCTACTTAGTCAATTATTGTTTCCTGAGGTGCCTAATTTAAAGCCAGGAAGTAACTAAGGCACCAAGAGAATCCTTCTCATTGATTACTATTCCTCTATTTTAGAAAGTACATTGTAATTGCAATTCTCTGCATTTGGCTTACCTAGGCATTTAAACAAACAAAACAACTTTCTAAATGCTTGCAGGAATTTTAAAAGGGTTGACTTTGATCTTGTTATTCTAAATGAAAGAATAATAATGAAAAAAGTCTATCATAAAAGGATGCAAGTAAACAGGTCTTTTGTGGGTAAGGAGGATGGACTGGAGAGAGATTATCTGATCATGTACAGTTACTTTACATCTTTTTCTGTTTTTCATCAAGACAGATCTGTCAGAGAAACATATTTTCATTTCTTCATTGGAAACTTTAGTCTTTGCCTTAGTATTCATTATGCACAATGTATACAAAATGTAATGAGCCAAATGACTCACACTTTAGTGTCATGCAAATAAAACTTAAACACAAGACAGTCTAACATCTAGCAAAATGTGCATAAAACCACAAAGGCTAAGCATGAGAAAATCGAATATTTAAGAAATACAATTAACACATGCATTGAGGGCAAGCCAGAGGATTTGGAGATGAGCCACATACAATATGAATGCTGCATTTATAGACAAAAAAGAAGTTGATTCAGATTTAGCAAATAGGGACCTATTGGGCATCAGTAAAATTCAGGAAAGAAGGAGCAAACCTTTAACTATATTACTGTAAAAAATCTCTCTATTCAAATTCCGTGATTAAAATCACAAGAGTGAGCCAACCATAGGAACTCAAAAAGAATAAAAGCATGAACACTGGCAATGCTCCCTCTAGGAGGAGGCATCTACCTCTTGATTTGAAAACACACATCAACTTCCATGAACACAGAAGAGAATGGATAAGTGCCTAAGGACTAGCTTTCTGGGAAAATGGACAAGGTGGCAAATTGCAAAGGATTTTGTTATTTGTCTTTGTTCAGTTGTTTCTGTTCTGTCCGATTCTTTGTGACTCCATTTGGAGTTTTCTTGGCAAAGATACTGGAAAGGCTTGCCATTTCCTTCTCTAGCTCATTTTAGAGATGCATAAATTAAGGCAAACAGAGTTAAGTGACTTGGCCAGGGTCCCAAAGCTAGAAAGCGTCTTAAGACCAGATTTGAACTCAGGAAGATGAGTCTTCCTGACTCCAGCCCCAGCACTCTATACACTATGCCATCTAGTAGCCCCAACCCAACAAATTACTGTAGGCCAAAAACAGATCCCTAAGAGCTTAGGAAATTAAGAAAATGCAAAAATTCTTGACCTCAAGGCACTTGCCTTCCAATAGTGTTATGGTCTAGTGTTCTAAGTCTTTACTAGGAATAGTTATAGTTCAATGATATGTCTTCTCAACATGACAGCCTTGGATAACAAAGTTTCCGCAAGAGGAATATATATTCTTTTCAAAATAATACTTCTGCCCTCTAAGGATTACTTTATAGAGAAAAAGCACAACAGAGACAAAAGAATTCTGACTTTAAAGACAGAAGATCTGCTTTTTGAGTTTGGTTCTATCACTAAGTAGTCCAACAGTTGTGTGTCCTTGGGCAAGTCATATAAATTCTTTGGTACTTAGTTCATTCATATGTAAAATAAGATAACATAATCTCTAAGGATCCTTGCAGCTCTAATCCTCTCTAATTCTATGACTGGAGATTCCAGTGTGTAGTCCTGCCTCTAGGCTTCTCACCTAATTTAAATTGCACTCAAATTGGATTCTCTTAGGGAGATTATTGCTTTTCCTCTCCCAGGTTTCTAGGGTTAACTCTGAGGGGATGCAGTTGATAATGCTGTCATTCAGAAGCCTTCTACTATGTCTACTTCCCAATATTGATTAACAAATCAGTATCCATCAGTCTTTTTTGAAGGGGGTACTTACTAGAGAGGTTTGGTAAGAACATAGGTTACAAAATATACCCCCCAAACTGTGTGTGTGTGTGTGTGTGTGTGTGTGTATACACATATCACTGAACAAAATATACCCCCAAACTGGGTGTGTGTATATATATATATCACTGAACCCCCACTGCCTAGCCCTTACCACCCTACTGCCTTGGAACCAGTAGGAAGGTAAGGGTTTAAAAAAGAAAGTACACAAGTAGACAAGGAACATGTGGGACTAGGGGTATGAGGTACCCTCTCAGCTTCTGGCTTTGGGGATGTTTCTCTCTCTCTCTTTTTAAAACCCTAATGTCTTTTTTATATATCCTTCTATATTAATTTTATTTGTTACAGGGGTAGGCAATGGGGGTTAAGTGACTTGCCCAGGGTCACATAGCTAGGAAGTGTCTGAGGCCAGATTTGAACCTAGGACCTCCTGTCTCTGGGCCTGGCTCTCAATCCACTGAGTCATCCAGCTGCCCCATATTTTTCTCTTTTCACACTGTCCAAGCCAAGCTAATTTTGTGATGAGGCATTTTGTGATGTAGTACTTCATGGCGTCATAATGGTTGCTTTCCTAGCTGGAAGATAGTCCATTGCCAGGCTAGGTAAAGCAGGTTGCTTTACTGTTTATTGTCTTATCAATGGTCTTGGATGCTGCTGCTGGTGGGATCTTTCATGTCTTTTCTGGATCTCTGTGTCTTATTTGTAGCCTGGTCACTTTTCTTTTGGAATACTCATTCATGTAACAACAGAAATACATAAGAATAGAAACAGAGGCAGCATAGGCTCAGAGACACTTCTTAGCCTGGCAGGGAGAAAAAGCACTACTCCATCTTATTTTATAGCTCACAGCAGTTCTCTTCACTTGAAATATCCCAGGGAAGAGAGTGAGAGATTGTCTTCAAATTTTTCATACACATCCAGGTCCAGCTAAACCTCTTCTGAATTATCAATCTTTTGGGATCCACACTTGGCCAACTAGATACTTTGTCATCCCATAATGCCAGCCCCTTGGTTACTCATGAACAGAAGTAGGTTCATCAAGTATCCATGTATTACGTTGAAGCCATCCAGGGAATATTATGCATTCTCTTTATTACTTAGAAGGGCAAATTTACACATGATCTAAGACCCTGAGCCTTATTGATCAGTATCCCCCAAGTCCTGTCTACACATTTCTATTGTAAAAAACCAAATCTTCTAAGTTTGTTATAAAATTGGGTGACCAGTGGCTATCACCACACATATAAAGCATTTTTACAATTTTCTTCATTTGGCAAGTTAAGAGTTGATTAGGAATAGAGAAATAGAAGTCAGAGTTTTGGCTACTAACTCATAGATTAGCAATTGGTCATTTTATCAAAACATTTGAATTGGTTCATATTGTGTGATCATTGCCAGGAAAGTAGGTTTAAATCCATCAATTTGGTAGAAAAATAAAGGATTTGAAAAGTGAACGATGAAAAAAAAATGTGTGTGTGTGTGTGTTTTTAGGGGATCCTCCTTGTTTAAATAATAGTGAGGAAAGGCAGAAGGTAGAATGTGCCTCCTTTGAGCACTGTGCTTGCTTTGTTATTTCTTGTGAAGTTATTAAGTTTCCTGAGGATTTGTATTCTCCTCTGATTTAATCTCTGATAATTAGTCTGTGGTCAATAGTAGAGTCAGAGACAAACCCAAATAAACTAGCCCTTTACCATCCATGCTGCCATGAGCTCCCTTGTCCTGTGTGTGCTCAATTAGGGAATTTTTGGAGAGAGTGGATGGGTTGGACTAGCTCCCCTTCGAGGCTCCTTTAACCTCAATATTGCATGATTCTGTGGCCCATCTTCTTTGTTTGAGGTGGCATGAAAATCCCATAAATTTTACAAAGAGGGTGGTATTTTACTTGTGTCAACTAGGAATAAGGTTACATTGGTAATAATGAGAGCTAGCATTATATAGCACTTTTAGATTTACAAAGGGTCTCATATCTCAGTTGAGATTCACACTAGCCTTTTGAGGTAGATGCCATTATTATCTTGAATTTATTGACAAAAAAACTGAGACTAAGAGATATTAAAGCGATTTTCCTAAATTCTTAGCAATAGCAAATTTTCTTAGTTTTTGCTTGTATTTAACTAGAAGCAACAGCATATCGTAATGATAGGGAAACTAGGCTTAGATTCAAGAAAACAAGGTTCAGATTCTATTTCAGATATTAGTTGTGTGACTTTGGGTAAGTCATTTAACTTCTCTCATTATCAGTTTCCTTTTCATTAATTGCAAGTTTTGGATTGAATGACCTGAGGCCCCTTCCAGGTCAAAATCTATGAAGCTATGATCCTAAATGATGATTATCTTTTGCCTAGTAAGTCGCTTCTGTGGTGTGATTTGATAGCATTAGGAAAGTCCTCTCCCCCTAAATTTCCTTTCTATGGAGTTTACTACCATACTTGAAATTCCCACCTGGACTCATTCAGAATTGCATAATTTCAGATATGGAGAGGATCTCAGTAGAAATCCAGTCCAACCATTAAGAATAAGGATCCCTTCTACAGCATATTTGACAAATAGATCTAGTCTTTGCCAGAAGTTTCCTAATGAAGGGGAGCCCATCAGCTCCTGAGGCTGTCCATTCTACCTTCAGATAGCTCTAATCTAGTGATTTTTCACTGTGTGTGTGTGTGTGTGTGTGTGTGTGTGTGTGTGTGTGTGTGTGGTGAGTATGCAATGGATCCCCTTTGGCAGTGTGGTGAGCCTATGGTTTTGAAATGCATTAAATACATAGGATTACAAAGGAGGACAATTATATTGAAATTAGATATCATTTTCTTTTCTCACTGATCTCCTGAAATTTATCCACTCCTACCTTGGGGGTCTGTGGACCCCACGTCAAGGACTCCTGAAAGGGTTTCTAAGGTTTTTTTTCTTCTCATAAGAAGTCTACTTTCGCTTCTTCTTTCACCTAAGTGATGAGGAAAATACAAAGCACATTCTTCTAAGTAGTTCTCGTTCATTTTAATAATGAAAGTGTATTGTAGGAAAATTTAATTTAATTAATTTTTAAATTAAAAAATTACAGTGATATCTTTAACAAGTACTGTTGAGTTAAAATATGACACATCAAGATGTTACCAGTCATGAATATTTTAGGTTAAATGAGTTTCTCATGCTAGCTCTTCTTTGGAAAAAGAGATTGGGAACAACATAGATATTCAAAGGTTGGGATAGGGGTACGTTTATTTGGGGTGTTGAGCCCAGGTGAGAAGTCATAGTGGAAGACGTTGGGCAAGTATGGGGCAACATGAAGCCACTAAAGGGAAAGGACATCATGCACCAAGGAAGGTAGATTATAGAAAGGGCCAGCTCTGTTTTATAGGAAACTGGTGAATTTGCTATTCACTCAGTTAAACACCTCATAATTTAAATAGGACCAAAATATGATTTTTTTGAGTGAATTGACCAACCAATTTAATCAATAATACGTTTACTCTTAGTAAACCAGTCTTTGTGGACATAAGCCCAGAAAAGCAAACTACATTGTGAAATCAAGAGGTAACCAAATATGGTTCCAGATGAAACATACTCCTTTAGATTTCTCCTCTTACCGTGCTTCTTCAACATGATATTGAAGCATGTTTATTGGCATCCCATGAGTCACAAAAAAAATCATCTGTGAGATCCAAGAGTAAAAAGTGCTTTTGCCAATACTGAGCATGTATTTTTGCTTTCCTGAGCATATCTTTGAAATTATTTGTCTGTGACAAGTGAGTCGCTGGATATAATTTTTGGTGACCAAATCTAGGTTGCTGCCTCCTCCATCATATGAAAACATTGGAGTCACCGAAATTTGACAAATTCAACTTAAAAATATTTATTGGTCACCTACTATGTGTAAAAGTCTGAAGGATGAAGGGGGCTCTGAAATCAAAGAGACATAATGTAAAGTGTCACATGATGAGAAGATTAAATTAGCAAGAGTACACTAAGCAGGGAAAGGGAAGAAATGATCTGACAGTGGACAAAAACAAGCAAAAACAACTTTGTGAAAAAGACATCTATCATGTAATCTAAGACTGATGGGAAACCAGACAAATTAATTTAGTTCAGCTGTCATTCTTTGCAATGTTTCCATAAATCCTTACCATTTGGGGTAGACATAAGAGGATGAGAGTCTCATGATTATGTGAAATGAAATGAAGAGATGTTGGTTAGAATGATCATTATTTTTCATTATTTAAAATGTTTTGGGAATCTATCTGCCATGCATCTAGCTGTTTCCTATTCTCAGTACATAACCAAGAGTGCCCTGGAAATAGCCCGATAAATCACCTTTCATATAAGAGGAAGCTGAAGGACATAGGAGGCTGCTCACAAAGAATGACTGGGTCCTTTTATGCAGAGAGGGTATGTAAATACAGTCAGGTATTTGGAATGTTAGCAATGAAATAAGAAATTACGAACAAGTACATATTAGAGAGATCTGGCTAATGTTGAAGGAACTAGAACCCAGCAAGTTACCAAGAAAAAGGTTTAGAGCAAATCCTTTTTGAAGTTAATTTGATTAAAACATGGGAGTGGTGATACTGGGGACAGCTGGAGAATACACTTGTGGTTGGTCATTCTCTTTAGATCACAGTAGAAGAGGCCTTTGGAGTTCAGGGGTTTCCTGCTTTGCTGTTATTGGTGATCATGCTGTCACATCAGAATCAAATCTTTTTTCTCAGACCTCTGAGATATTATCTTGGATTCATCTTTTTTACTTAGAGACTAGGAGAGCCTATCAACTTCAAAGTTTTTCCTTCTTTCATTTTCTGGGAAAAGATCGAAACTCACAAAATAAAATGAACTCTACTTTCCTCAGATCTGCAACAGCACCTTTCAAAGAGGGAATTCTGGGGAGTATGTTCCTCCGTTGCCCCCCACCCCCGCTGTGTTTGCAGCTTCTTAAACATCTTGATTTTTTTCCTTCAAATGTGCTGAGGTCAGAGAAACAGAAAGCACTCTCTGCCAAACAGTTCTCCTTCATTTTAAAAATGAAAGTGTATTTTAGGGAAAATTGAACCCATATGTCTCTGGTTCATTTACATAAAACTATGCAGAATGTTGCATGGTTGAACCATTTGATGTCCAAAAGTTCTGTGGGCCTTTTAATAATTCTAATAACTTTTTTCTTTTATAGCTTCTTTCTTTGAAGAAATTAATCCAACCTGTTCTACACTAGCACTCCAGGGAAAGCCAAAACCTACTTATCCTCAACAGGAAAACAACAACTAGAGTGCTTTGAGTATCTATTTCTCTATCTCTCCCACAGTAGTTTGCATCAATGGAGTCTAGTAAGCAATCAGAGCACAAGGAAATATCTCCTGGGAGCATCTTTTAAAGCATTTTGGACACAAAAATGAAATAACTCTATGTTTGGTCATTTGGAGCTGGAAATTGGATAATGGAAGAAGAAAATGAAAATCTGTTATCTGTTTTAATGGTTTAAACATAAACAAGAATGGTTTAAATGGTTTCATGGTTTTAAAAATTAAAAATTAAAAAATCTTTGGGTCTATGGTATGTGTGTATGGGATATGGTCTGTGTTCCTGAATGGAAAAAAAAAGCTCTGTATTCCAATATATCTGGTTTCCTTTGTACTCCTTTACATTTAAAAACATTCTAAAAAAGGTTCCATAAACTTAAGCAAGCTATTGAAACACAACACAATTAAGGACGCTTTTTCTAAAGGTATGTCACAGCATGGATATTTAGAATCATACTGTTCAATGTAGCAGGCCCACATCAGAGAAGGTGTTGTGCTTTCTGAAGAAAACAAAATTTTGTATCAGCTCAAAAGAAATGTGAGGTGAGCAAATTTAGAGACATCTCCATTCCAAATGTTCATAGTGGTTATTTGTGCCTGACCTGTGATAGAGTCTTCTGAGCTTGTATTAGTCTGATCAGTCATAGTCAGACATACTGCACATAGTGATGCCATTTTGGTTCTCTTTGAGTATGGACAACCAACCAAAATCATAGCCAAGATAGAAAATAGGGGAAGTGGAAAGGTGCATATACTGTCAGATCTACCTCTCTCTTTAAAAAAAAAAAAGTTACTAGGAATGGCATATTGGTTAGGAGAAAGGGATATATCTGGAAATGAATGTGATGTAAGAACAAAAAGCATCAATTTTTTAATGAAGAAAAAAGGAAATGGGGAAAAAATAATTTTAAACCATAGACCTTTAGAGGTGGCAAAAATCCTTAGAGAATATCTAGTCCAGTCCCTTTATTTTACCAATAAACAAGATGAGGCCCAGGAAGGTTGGTCAGGATCACATAGTTATTTAATGGCAGAAGTAAACCTCAAAGTCTCCTAATTTACCATATACCACTCTTCCCAACTACCCCATGCTGCTTTTATTTATTTAACTTCCAAAATTTTTACAAACACCCCTAATATTTCTCAATGACAAAAAGGTACATATAATCTGTTGAAATACAGACAATCCACTTGTGAAGTAATTGCAAAAACTTTAAAGGAACATTTCATATAAGGTGAGAGAAAAGGACATGGAGAGAAAAAGTCACCAGAAGGCTGATAATTCATTTCTCACTTTACTCTTGGCTATATGAACTTATCTTGCTTTGATGACACAGAGCTTTAGGGAGCAGAATATGCTTTGTTGCCAACAGTGCTGGTAAAAAACATACTTGATCCCCCCACCTCAATTTGGTTTTCTTTAAGTCACCTTCAGCATCATATGTCTAGACCAAGAGGCAGAATGGATGGATCTCAATTGCTCTTGTAATGGAAAAAAGAAAACTGCCAGAGAATTGTAGAGTAGCCTATAGCATTCTGGGCAACTGAAGGCTTAGTTTCTATGCAGCCATACAAAAGAGTCACATTCTCTATAGATCCCCAAGGCTAGAGAGTTTTGTGGACTGGAGATAGGTAGAATAGTAGCAGTGGATCTAGGATTAAGTGGTGTAGGAAACTCCCATTTTGGCAACTCTTTCCACCAGTTCACATTGGCACTTCATCTATATATTAGCATTTTAAAATTTTCCAGAGGCAGTAAAAGGTTAAACAGTTTGCTCATGTTCACATAGCTAGTACATGTCAGAAGGAGGATTTTAATGCAGGTCATCCTGACTCTAAGGCTGGCCCATTGCTTTACAAGTCTTCCTGTTAATGTAGACCAGGGGTCAACAACATATGGCTCTTTTTGCAGGTGCCATAAAGTCAATTTTTTTTTCTGGTGCTGTTACAAGAGTACACACTGTGAGCACTGTACGGCTCTCACAAAATTACATTTTAAAAAATGTGGCGTTTATGGCTCTCGCGGCCAAAAAGGTTGCCGACCCCTGATCTAGGCTATAAACAATTGAGCATATCGATATCTGAAAACATGCATATATATATGATACATATTATATATGTATATATTCACAATGGAGGACCGCTTCCAAAAATTCATCCAGTGACTTCTGGTCCATCTGATCATGTTACATAGTAGTTTACATTCTAGATGTTGGTTTAATGGGAAGATCTCTGCAATTACACTGTTATGTAGATCCAGTGGGTTGATCTGATTGACTCCTAGATAAGAACTGAACCCAGAAACACTTTTGAGCCTCTCCTGTCCCCATCTGTAGAGGTAAAGTTCAATTTTCAAATTACTTTCTTATACCGCCCTGTCCTTTAAAAGATATTTAACATTGGTGAGGTGTTTAATTGGGAATATTAATCTGTTCTTGCACATTTAAAAAGGGTTGAATGCATCATGGCTGTTCACTTTGCCCTGGAATAATATTCAAATCAATTTCTGCTTATCTCCCTTTTACATGAGGCCTGTCCTCCTAATAATATTCAGTTTACCAAATATGGCAAGAATGCAGTCTCATCTTGTACATAGCTAGAAAAATCTCTGCAGTACCTGGGCAAATAATTCTTCCCCTTCCTCTCCAAGTGTACTCCTATTTGCAGCGCTCTGTCAATATGCCCGAGTTGTATATGTAAACATTCAAATGATCTGAAATCCCTCTGACACAGGGGGTTCTGCTGGTTGATAATTCATTTCTCCTTGTATACTTTGCTATGTGCACTCATCTCCGCTTTGTCGGGTCTATTAAGGCTTTGCCAAAGGCAGCCATTTAAGGCATTAATATACAGAATGTTTTGTGTATCTCTTTCATTATCTGCAAGGAATTGCAGATAAAAAGCAGCCATTGAACTCAAAAGACATAAGCAAATACAAAAGATTTCAAAGATGGACTGCTGGTAGAGGCTTCCCTGAAGTTCATCCGCCAACCCTCCTCAGCACCTCCACCCCCCTCCCCAGGACGCGGGGAGTGAGAAATACTGAGCATTTTATTTTATGATCTATTTAAAAGTCTAGCTCCTGAGGCTAGTCTGAAAGGAGACACCTCTTCTCTTTGTGAGAAGCCCAGAAAAAACAATGTCGGAGCGTGTTTAGTCATACACAGCACACCTCTTCCAAAGGAAATGCTCTGAGAAATCCCAGGGAGTTCAGCATTAGAGACGACGAGATAGTTTAAACTAAGAAGACAGTCCACGCTTAAAAAAAAAAAATGCTGTTACAGAACGCGTGCCTTTGGCTACTGACAAACATCCTTGTTTTTCTGTTATTTGTGGGGAATGGCTCTGTGAAGGCTGAGGTGATTCTTTGTGGGGGCTGGGAAGATAAAAGGTACAACTCTCATTAGAGTCTCCCAGAGGTTACATGATGGAGTGGATCAGGCACTCTCACTAATGAGACGCAGGCTTAATCCAAGTCTTAAAAGGGATTTTTGAAATTTGTAATAACTCTCCCTAATGTCCACAACACTATCTTTTCTCATTTAGCTCCCTTTTCATTAAGCATGTCTATGATGAACAATAATATGTATCACCTAATTTTTATTTAGTTCTATCTCTAAGGAACTCAAGAACTCCGAATGGGGGTTTTTCACCCCCCCTCCACATTATTAATCACATTTATCATTCTGAGGTAGGGAATAGCCAGGTAATATCATTCCCATTTTATGGACAAGAGCACAGATACTGAGAAGTTAAATAACTGTCTGAAGGTCACACAGGGAATCGGGAGTAAAGACCAGCATACAAACTAAGTCCTTTGGTACACAATTCTCACAGGATGAGGGGGAAGGAGTTTTAGGAAAAGGGAAGGAAAAAAAGGAGTTATAGAAAAGAAATTATAGGGAAACACGAGAGTCAGGGGGTTCTTTTCATCCCAGAAGGCACTGGATGTGGCAGGAAAAACAAACAATGACTATTCCCTAAACATCCCTCTAGTTGTGACTGTCATGTTTACAATGTAGCTAGTACAGTCCATAGAATGCTGGAACTGGAGTCAGGAAGATCTAAATTCAAATCTCACTTTAGATATCTAATTATGTTATCCTAGGCAAGTCATTTAACCTCTGCCTGCCTTCCTTCCTCATCTCTATAAGGAGGATAATAATAATATCTATCTACCAGGATTGCTATAAGGATAGAATGAGAAATTTGTAAAATGCTTTGCAAACCATTAAGCATTATATGAATACTGTTAATATTATATTTTATCATTATATTTCATATATGGATCTTGGTTGTGTATTTCCTTGAAGTAGGTTCCCAACGCCTGGTTGCTGTCTTAGTACTGCAGGACAAATTGAACAGAAGACCGGATAAAATACACTTCTTTCTGCTCTTGGAAGGCATGAAATGCAAAAGTGAGAGCTATGAGGTGTCAAGGGAAAACCTAAAACCACATTTTATAGTTCTGAAAAAGCTGTAATCATGGGTTTGTCCATAGAGGCAAATTCTATCCTACCCTGTCAACCTGTGATGGACATTACTCAAGGCTAAACCTGGGTCTTGATGTCCAGTCACTTTTGGCATTATAAAAGGTTGTCTGAGAAATGTGAATTTCTACACATTTCTGCTTGAGTGAATGCATTGTCATGTTTCTGGCATCTAGCTTCCTCTTTATCTCCTTGTGGCAGTGAAGAAGTCCAAATGAAGCAAGAAACCTTATGACAGAAAAATCTAGATGCACTCCATCATCAGACAGAGAAAATCCTTACTTATTTCAGTTCTTTGACCATTAAGGTTTGTTTCCTCAATTTTTCCTGTCAGTAATACCCTTGGGAATCTTTTTGGCACATAGGAATAGAGAGAAAAATTTAGCCTCTCATCCCAACACTAGGCTGTTTATATTTGTCCATTGCTACCTTCCCCATACTCTCAACCACAAAATACAAGGTGTCCACATTCCCATTCAGCTTATCTTATTCCTCAATTTTTACAGTATTCATACAGAGTAGGGCCTAATTTTATACAACAAATATGTTCCTAGACTCTTCATGTAAGTTAAAAATCAAGCATAATCGTGAACCCTTTTATTTAATCCATATTTCTTATATGAACACACTTTATGAATTTTCTTAAACTTATCAAAGCTACCAGCATCACTACTCATAGTTTGGTGCCATTATTAATAACTAAATAGTATAAAACAAAACAAAACAAAAGAGAAGCACTGCTCTGACGCAGACAGGACCTGTTACAAGCAAGAACTCCAAATGAAGACTGATGCGGGAGCTAATGTTTGGGCCAAAACAATGTAATGACTCATACTAATGCTTCTCAGAGTGAGAATGAACATGATGGGGCAAACTGCTGCAATAAGTTATGCTGCTTGGGGAAATGGCATGAATTTAGTGTGTAATTACAAAAATTTATTTTACATATT
Source organism: Gracilinanus agilis (assembly GCF_016433145.1). NCBI lineage: Eukaryota > Metazoa > Chordata > Mammalia > Didelphimorphia > Didelphidae > Gracilinanus > Gracilinanus agilis. The sequence goes on from NC_058132.1 coordinate 239,327,047, forward strand.
TTTCTGCCTTTATCCTATTTTGATTGCCATTCACGTATGACTGAATTTGTCTGTCTTGAATTTGCACAAAAAATCATGAAGTAAATATTTTTGCCCCTACTTTGAGGATGTATATCTCAAAATAGAAAACTAGTGGGGACAAAGACAAGGTCACAATTGTCTTTGACTTATTCTCAGAATCCAATATAGTAATTTATACTTGGTGATGGGGGTATGGTTAGTCTGGACTTGTGATTTCAGCAATGTAAGTCTTGCTGTGGAACTCCCTCCATTAAGAAGGACCATCGATTCATCTATAATGTATTGGGGGAGGGAGAATTGAGAAATTAAATGATTTGCCCATGGCCACACAACTAGGATCAGAGTCTGGACCTGAACCACAGTTTCCCTGATTCCAAGACTGGCTTTCTAAGCCATTATGATGTGTGGCTTATTAAATAAAGGGCAGCTAGGGAGCAGAGTGGATAAAGCACCAGGTCTGGAGTCAGGAGGATCTAGGTTTAAATCAGGCCTTAGATGCTTCCTAGCTCAATGATTCTGGGCAAGTCATTTAACACCAATTGCTTAGCTCTTGCCACTCTTCTATCTTAGAATTAGTCCTAAGAGAGAAGGTAGCGTTAAAAAAAATAAGAAGGCCTTAGTTAAATGGTATTGAATGAAGAAATCATTTTCCCAAGGTCACACCCTGAATTTTAGTGGCAGAATTAAGATTATAGCTCTTTTTAAACAACTACTACCTACCATTTTTTTCATTATATCACACATACATAAAGGCATGTTATATGTATGAATATATGCACTAAAGAAAATGTATAATAGCCATCTTCATTTCCCTCTCCACCATGATTACTATTATCTCCATTCTTTATGCAAAATCTAACAGGAAAAGTGAAAAATCCAGAGTTTTTTGAGGTTAAATGAAGCATTTTAATACCGTGCCAGTACCCTGATGCTCAAATACAGTTATTTTGTCTTTTTTTCCCTGGAATGATACCATCCAGAACTCTGAAAAGATAAGCATAGAGCAGATTTTTTTTTTTAAACACTGGAAAGAAGGAAAAGCATGATGGAGGGACTAATCTAGCTGGGAGTGTATATACTCAAGCAAGTATGCTCATTCTTGGAGCTAGAAAGGGAGGAAGAGTAGTAATCTTTTTGATACCAGGGAAGTGCTTAAACAGCCAGAGCAGAGAAGAGCTTTGTTCTCAACTTGATGAGCCAAAGCAATCAGTGCAGGACAAGGAGTTAATGGGTAGGGCAGTCAAGGGTCCCACAATCATCTGAGGCATGCAGAGTGATCAGCATACCCCCAAACCTGCTACTGGCTGTCCAAGTCACTCCCATGAGTGACTAATTTCCTCTTGCAAGGCATGACAGCAGCTTCCAGGATGGAAAAAAGGCTTGATTCTAATCTGAGGGTGGAGGAGAAGGGTGTGGGGGGATACTTTAGGGATTGTGTTTGCTGCAGTTCATATTATCTGCATCTCCCTAAAGCTTGGAATCACCCTGCTTTTCTCAGTTAATTTGATTTGCTTTATTCTAATGAGAAATCTAAGTGATTTGTTAATAGCAACTAGATTTAAGATCAAATAAGATAACATATGTAGAGCTTTCAAATCTTAAAGTATTATGTAAACTATATAAATATATTCTTTTTCTTAGTAGCAGCACCATTAGTAGTAGTAGTAGTAGTAGTAGTAGTAGTAGTAGTAGTAGTAGTAGTAGTAGTAGTAGTAGTAGTAGTAGTGGTGGTGGTGGTGGTGGTGGTGGTGGTGGTGGGATTACCTAGTGTATACAGTACAGCTAGGTACCAATCAGTGGGAATAAGGAATATATTAAAGAAATCATTATTTTAACTTGAACCACATATTTCCATCTGGTTCGATATTTTACATACTTGGAACATCATATATTATGAATTTGAATACATGCAATTACTTCATAGAATTCATTATTCACGTTAGTCAGAACCTAGTGGTATAAAAAATGCCAATGTGGAATACCTTGATTCTGGGTCCCAAATTGAATTCTAAGGAGTCACAAAAAGTGTCCATCAATATCTCTAGGAACCTATTACATTAGTAGAGTAAGGGTCTCTTACCTTACTAATACATTTACTTACTGTGGAAAAACACACTAGGCTGTGCTATCTTTCTCTAAGCAAAGTCAGGAACTAAAGGCTACCCTCAAAAATATGCTGAAACTTCTTATAGGAACTGAACCAACACTTCTGCCCCAAATCTAAAGACATAATGTGCTCTTCCACTGTGAAAAGATTCTCAAGCTCAGTGACTTAGTTGTCTTAGACACCATTTCAAGTTGTCTGTTTTCCTGTTAATTTGATTCCAAAGAGCATTCTAGTTTTCTAATATTAACTTTGAGGACTGAAAGCTCAGGTTTTCTCTTGATAAAATTCCCCCCTCACATCATCAGCAGAGAATATTGCTTGTGACTAGTAGCAGAGCAAATTAATTACTTCTTCATGCATATTTTTTGTTTTACAGCATTAGTGATATTAGAACCCAAGGATAAATGTATCATATAAACCAGATACAAGCCAAATTACACAGGAAAGACTGCATGCAAAACTTTTGGCACTTATTTTGGTTACTTCTAGCAGCTGATCGAGAAATAGGTTGTCAAAGGCAGGCGTAAAGAATTTGGTGTTAGAGCCAATGTGCAAAAAAAAGAGGTTTTAATTAATTTAAGTGAATTAGAAATACAGCATGTGGTACCTGACTCTAATGATATTAGCAAGAACTCCAGATCAAAGAGACATGGAAAGTGAATTCTCCTTTTAACATAAAGGATTGAATTATTTTGTTGAAAACTGAAAGCTTCAGTCCTGTTTTCATATTGATTTGTTGTATAATTTCCCTATATAAATGTAAATTTCCAAAATATTTGCTCAGAATCAAATAAAGAGTGAACACAGGGAAAACTTGTTCATTTGTGAGAATGGGAGTGTCTAAAGACTAAAAACATTATTTGGAAGGACTTAATCTATAATCAGCAAATTTTATCATACTTCACAAGGGAAAACCCCTACCTCCCTCTAGATCAGGGGTAGGCAACGTATGGCTCTTGAGCCATATCTGGTCCTCAAAAGAGCCAGATTTTAAATTTTTTTTCAGGCGCTGTTACAGGAGCGCACACTGTGAGCACTGTACGGCTCTCATGAAATTACATTTTAAAAAATGTGGCATTTATGGCTCTCACGGCCAAAAAGGTTGCTGACCCCTGCTCTAGATCAACCTTAATGGAAGATCTAAGCAGGCAACCGTTATGGCCAACATTACTTAGGCTTAACTTAGATTGGTTATTGCAAAAAGTCACCTTAATAGACATATATGCTGGGTCCTATTGTTTACCAGAAGGAATTTTCTTTTTATTTTCTATTTCTTTACAAAGTATTCTACTTAATAAGACCAGCCTTTCCACAATTTCTGGAAACATAGCAGGGTTCTTGCAGACTATTTTCCTTTAATTGATGGCCTTTCTGTGCCAGAGGACAATGGGCGAGACATTATGCCATTACAGTTTAAACAATTGACCACCAAACTACACTGAAACAGATTGTAAAATGGATTGTTGTTGACATATTGAAAAGAATGATACAATTTTGCAAAAGCTAACTATTGTGGTTATGTCATGAGCAACTATCCTTTTAAGTGATACCTTAAAACAGTGAATTTCCATTACTATAAATTTGTTGCTATGTTAGGTATAGGATTATGAAAATACAAATGATGAGTGCATTTGGTGGCTATGATTACACTGACAGCCTAGTATTACTGGACTGATCAGTAAATAGAATTCAGCTTTACAGAGAAGACTCACTGTAGCCTTAGAAACTGTAAAATTATTCCCTAAGTAATAAACTATGATTGCAAGACTTACATTTGGAAGGCATTTTACAGATTAGCGAGGCTTCTATTCCCATATTTTACAGATAAAGAAACTGAGACCCAAGTGAATTATGTAATTTTATGAAGTTTATACAGATAGTGAGACGTAGAGATGAGTTTCAAAAAATGTCTCTGGTGCTAAACCTAGTATCTTTTCTACAGTGTCTCTCCACAAAGGAACTAGAGAGTTTAAGAGTCAGAAAATTAAGTTTTTATAAGTACAGTAAAATCAACTCAACATATATTTGTTGAACACTTACTATGTACCCAGAAATACGGTACTAATTTAAATTAACATGAGTAATAATGGAAAACTAAACACTCACTCAAAATCAGGAAACCAAGTCTCTGTCTCTTTCTTGAAGAATGTATTACTAGCCCTAAAAGAACTCAGATGAGTTTATTCTTGCTGTCAAGAAAGTTGTTTTCTTTTTTTTTTGAAAATAAAAACTTTAATTAGCTTTAGCTAATGGAGGCTTGCCAGTGGCTAGCAACTCCTGAAGTTGCGAGTTCTAATTAAATGATAGAGTAATACAGTGATAGTTCAAAAGTATTATTTCCTCATTGTACATATATTAGTAGGTGATATCTTTGAGCCGCTGTGTCTAACCTCTGTGGATTTACCTGGGCAGTGCTTAGATAATTTATCGTTGGTCATTAGGTCCATTTCTGATGGCTTCCTCCCCTGATTGACCAATTTTAGTAAAATTTGCATTCTGTTGGCATCAGTTTTAAGAAACCAAGGCAAAACAAAAGAATCTTAGTGGACAAATTATTACAAATGATGATAATAAGCTGCTGGAATATTTCAGGAACCACAGGGACCATCTAGTCTAACCATTACCTTAACAGGAATCTTCTTTACAAAATTCTGAACAAGTAGTCACCTGGCATTAGCTTAAAGACCTCTAATAGGGGTTATACAGAGACAGCTGCTTATACCCTCCCTCAGGCAGCTCATTCCAATTTGGAATAATTCTAACTGTTAGAAAGTTAAAAAAAATTACATCAAGTCTAAATCTTCCCTTTCCCCCCTCCCCGCAACATCTACTTACTCTTCCTAGAAGTAGATAGAAGTAAAATTCCATTACTACATAATAATAATCATTACAGCTGAAAATCACATGGTGCTTCAAGGGTTGCAGAGTACATTTAAATATATTATCTTGTTTGATCCTCACCACTCTGGGAGGTAAGAACTATTATTTCCATTTTGTATACATCCAAAGGGAGAATTTCTTTTGCTTGACTGTACATATTTATTACATGAAATTTGTTCTTCCCTTGACTTTGCTTCCTTTGTCTTTCCTTCCCTTTTCTTTCCTCTCCTACCTTAACCTTCCCTTTTCTATTCCTCTTCTCTGGGATGGGTGCAAAGTGAGGAAGGAGAGAAAGATTTCTGTTAAATTAAAAAAAAAACGGAGAGGGTGAAATGTCACATACACTTTTAGATCAGGTCATTGTATTGCTCATTTTACTTAACTGCTCTACCTTTTTCAGCCTGGTCACAAAGTGGGAATCATTTATAAATGTTTTTAATATTAAAAAAAACCCAATATTAACCCAAAATAAAAGAGTTTAAAGCCACATTTGAGCTCAGCACTTCCTGACTCCAAGTTGAGCACTTGATCCTGAATGAACTGATTTTACAAGTAAGTCCTTTTGGAATTCTTAGAGTTTATTACTTGACCACTATGTACCTTCTTAGAATTCTTTTTTCTATGATAAACATCCCTAGTTCCTTTAGCCAATCATATAATATGTTCTCAAAACCCTTCAATATCTTGGCTTCTTCCTATAGATGAGAAATTCTTTTTTTTTTTTTAAACCCTTAACTTCTGTGTATTGGCTCCTAGGTGGAAGAATGGTAAGGCTGGGCAATGGGGAGTTAAGTGACTTGCCCAGCTGGGGAGTGTCTGAGGCCGGATTTGAACCTAGGACCTTCCATCTCTAGGCCTGGCTCTCAATCCACTGAGCTACCCAGCTGCCCCCTAGATGAGAAATTCTTAAGCTAAAATCCATGTATTTTTAAAAATGATAACTATCTCAATACTGTTTTTTCCCTTTGTAATCCTATGCATTTCATTTTAAGCATTTAAAAACTATCCTGAGAAAAATCACGAGGTTTCATCAGACTGTCAGAAGGGTCTATGACACAAAAATGCTTGAGTTCCTCTTTGAAATACTTTCTATTTTAACACTATTGTTGTTATTCAGCTGTGTCTGAGTCTTCTTGAGTCCATTTTGGTTTTCCTAGGCAGAGATACTAGAGTGATTTGCCATTTCCTTCTCTAGCTCATTTTGAAGATAAGGACAATGTAAGGTTAAATGACTTGCCCAGGGCCATACAGCTAGTATCTGAGGCTAGACTTGAACTTAGGAAAATGAGTCTTCCTGCCTCTTGGACTTTATCCACTGTGTCACCTAACTGCTCTCAGTCTATCTAGCTACCCTTTTGCAAAATTGTTGTACCCAAAATTTGTCAGTCAACTTTTATCTAGCACTTATCATGGGGCTAAAAACTAGGTCATCAGTGTCTTCTCACATTGTAACAGCAAAGAGAGGAAAGAGAATAAACATTTTGTTAAGCACTTACTAAGTACCAGCCTTTTTTGTGTTCTGATTCTAATCCAGATGTGTCAAGCATGTACTTGCATAGAGACCACAACACTCCATAGTGCAGCTTGAATCAGATGAAAATGTAATTGAGAAATATTTACAAAATAAATGCAAATACAATAAAACATAGGTGATATGAATGTGTAGTTTTCTGAGTCAATATACAACCATCAGGGTTCTTCAAATGATCCCTGTTTCTTTTTTATTTTGACACCATTCCTCTTCCTCTGAACTTGGTCTATCTGGGAATTTAACAAGCATGCTATCTGCACTGTTATCAAAGTCATTGATAAAAATGGTGAACAGCTTAGAGCTAAGGACAGATTATTGCAACACGGTACTGGGGACCTTCTTCTAGCTGATATTGAATTATTATTGTTACTCTTTGGGTTCAGTTATTCAATAATTCTGCATAATCTAATATTTGGTACACATCTCTCCATTTTGTCCACTAGAATAATATGCCAGAGTTTGTAAAATATTTTGCTGAAATTTAACTAAATTATGTCTTCTACATAGATTCCAATTATTCTTTTGACTCTTTTTTTTAAACATTTACCTTCTGTCTTAGTAACAACTCTAAGACATAAAGAGAAAGGCTAGGCAAATAGGGTGAACTGACTTGCCCAGATTCATGCAACTAAGAAGTGTTTGAGGAGAGATTTGAACTCTTGACTCCAGGCCTGGCACTTCAACACTGTGCCACCTAGCTACCTCATAGCTCTTCTTTATGAAGTATCCTAACTTGAACTTTATGCTCCACCAGACAGATGCCCCTTCCAAAATGTTTTAGGCTTCAGAAAGATATCCCTTTTTTTCTCCTAATCATCTGGCATCTTTCAAGTAAGTAGAGTATAGTGGATAGGCATTGAATTGGAGTGAGGAAGACCTGTGTTCAAAATCTGCCTTAGACACAATAGTTGTATGACTCTGATCCTATACCTTGATTCTCCTTTGTAAAATAAGATGCTAGACTCAGACACTTCTAATTTATGTTCCTTTGATCTAAAGCACCCCACAACAGTTCAGTCTTTCTATAATATATTTCTAAAGGACAAAAACTGTACTTCATTCTTATATCATCTATAGTGCCTCACGTAAAATAGCTCAATAAATATTTGTTAAACATGAAAAAGTGGGTCTTGGACATCCTCAGGGCACGAGAACTATTTTCTCTGCCCTGCTAAATTCTTTTACTCAATGAATTGGTCATTGCTTCTGATCAAATCTCAAGAGGGTACTCATTAGAGATATCCATAAATCATCAGAATGAAGAATATTGTGCAAAGAATATAGGCAGGACTGAATCTTAAGGAAAATTATGAAATAGGCCATTTGTCTCCAGTGGGTCTCCTAAGAACCTACCCAAGGCTTCCATTCTCTTCTGGTTTTTTTCTCCTGCTATAGCATCTTCAAAATGCCCCTTCACATCTTTTGAAATTTACATGTCCTATATCAACTTTAAAGTTAATAGAATAAGGATAGAGGGTATATCCAAGAAGATAAAAATGTGTATTTTAGCATAAATCTTCTGGATTTTTTGGATTCTGACTTTAATCCAGAGTTTCCAAGCATGTACTTGCACATAGCCCACAACACTCCACAGTGTAGCTAGAACCAGAAGAACATTTTGTCATCTACCATTAGAAACTCTAATGGTAGAATTTTTGGCTTAATAGTAAAGGGGTAAAGAACCATAATAGGTCAATAAGAGAGACATTATGGGACAGGGGGATCTTTGGATCCCCTCAAATTATGACAAATTGGAAAGTAAGTTACTCTATGATAAGGTAAGCTATGCATATATAAATAATTGAATTAATAAAAAAAATTGGCAAATCCACATTGGAGAGAGAAAAAGAGAGAGAACCTAGCATAGGGAATGTATGACCAGAGAAGGTGCCCACCTACATTAGTACAGGACATTTTTCACTGGAAGTTCCCTTTCCCAATGAAATCACAGGTCTAGTCACTATCACTTGTTTTGGAGCATTGACTTATGTTGTGTGTTTGTGTGTGTGTGTGTGTGTGTGTGTGTGTGTGTGACTCGGGAATATGTATGGCTTATAAAATAATCTGTTTTCCTCCAGGAGTTTATAATCTAATTGGTATTATATGAAAAAACCCCATAAAAGAATTAAAAGACAATAAAAGTTCATAATCGCGAAGACTTTTAAGTATTGAGCTTTTGTGTCTGGATGCCAGAAGCAAAAAGGCTCATGTTACCATATTTGTATTTTTCCTCTGCTTTATGCGGTTTATCTAAGTAATAGCTATGTAATTTATCATTACAATGGAAACAAATTACATTGAAAGACACTTATAAAAATATTTTTAAAACAAACAAATTTTAAGTTCATGGATTGTAGGTTAAGTATGTCTTAGAAGATGGACACCAATTCCCCACCAACGGATTTAGATGGGCACTCTAACAGAAGATGAGAATTATTCTAACTTGTCTAACACCCCCAAATCTGAACAGGAAACATCTCTCAGAATCCTAATCTTTCTTCAGTAGAGAGACTCTGCTGTCACGTTTCCTGACTACTTGATTCACAGAGACATGTTTGAGGAATAAAATCCTTTCCTTCAACAGACATGCAGATGTGTGTCAGATTGCTGACAGTTGGGGAAACCACACCTATAAATCCCAGAAGTACAAACAGCACAGGTGGTTGCCACAGCAGCAAAACATACATACACACACACACACACACACACACACACACACACACACACACAAGAATATTGCCGGAAGTGAGTAGAATCCACTCCCACCCTGGAAGGACAAATGCAAAGACACTTAAGTAAGGATAGGAGGAACATACAGGAGAGAAGGAAGAACTGAAATTTCATAGACAGAGCCAGCCCTCCCTTGGAGATTTCTCTTTCCTGTAAATGTAGGAAAAAAAAAATATTGTAGGTTGGCAATACCGATGTCATAATGTTAGTGATTTGATCTAGATGTCGTACTAGACCCATGTTTTAGCATCATTGCTAGGACATTGTAGCAAGGAATTCGAGATAATCTTTTAATGAAAGTAAACTGTAGCAATTTCCTCTTATAGTTTCCTATAGATAGAATGGCATTTAATGGAGATAAAGGTAAAGTGTGATACGTGAGTTCAAAAGGTCAACTTTAACAGAAGTACAATATGGAAGAGGGTTTCTATTAGATGATCATCTAAAAAAAATTCAGATGTTACTTAAAAACAAAAACACCACAAAAAAGACAAGGAAACTCAAACATATTTTTAAGCACTAACAAGTGATATTTTATTAGTTAAACCGATTAAAAGAAAGGAAAATCAAATAATCAAAATCAAAACTGAAAAAGAAGTCACCATAGAGAGAAAATGAAAGGAATAACTAGGAACTACTATTATACTCAAGTATATGTTGCAAAACAAAGAACTTTAAGGAAATTGAAAATCAACTAGAAAAATACAAAATGTTCAAATTTTAAAAAATTATAGAGGCCTTAAACATACTTATCCAAAAAGACCTCTTGAATAAGCCATAAGTAACCTACTGAAGGGAGAAAAAAGCATCAGATAGAGATAGATTTATAAATAAATTATATCCAATTTTCAGAGAAAATATTATTTATTTTATACAATTATTCTGAATAATTGAGAAAGAAGGCACTTGTGTAGGCATGCTTTATAAGTCAAATTTGGACCTGATACATAAACCAGGGAGTGAAAGGGCAAAGAAAGGTAATACTAGACTAACATCATTAATGAGTATTAATATAAAACCACAATAAAAACTTAGCAAAGAGAATACACACACACACACACACACACACACACACACACACACACACACACACACATTCTCCAGGACCAAGTTGAACATTTATGCCAAGGATATGAAGATGGAATGGTATTTGGGAATAAGAAAGTTAAACATACAAAGAAAGGAAATGTGTTTATATCAATTCCCCACCCACTCTAATTCCTTGACAAAAGATAGTACTTAGGATTTCTGGTTAAGATGGTGACATGTAAGAACATAGAGAAGCTGAGATCTCACATATAAGCCTCAGCAAATATCTGAAAATTACCTAAGAAAGATCAATGATTTTTATTTAGACAATCACAGTTTGTTGATTACAAAAAACCAAACCAAAACAAAACAAAAACAACATTTGAATAGAATATAGTTTCCTATTTTTCCAATAAAGTATCTCCCAAGCATACTGTAGAAGTTCAGTCAATGCCGCACTTCTTCCATTACTATCTATACATATTATTGTGATGTGTCTTTTTTCAACTAAGGCAGTCATTAAAACTTCATATCAAAACAAAATGAACTTAGAATTAGAGCTATACATTTCTATATCATAAAACCTTGAATGCATATTCAATTACATTGCTCTCACCAAAAATATTATTGCTGACAATTTTGGTGAGAGCAAGAAATGAAATAAATTCTAAAATATTAATTATTTAATCTTTATCTCTAACATTTTTTTTAAATGTTTGTGTATGTTTTATAATGTGCCTGACAGCATTGTGGTAGTATATGTATATACTTTATAAATGAGTAAGTATATAATTGTTAATATCTGCCAAAACTTTTTTTCCCCAGTGGAATAAATAATAATAAAAAATGTACACTACTTTACTAAAGTATACCTATCAGTGGAAATTGTGGTCTATTGCCTGTTGATAGTCAACTGACTAAGGCTAGTTCCCTTAGGTCTAATATACTTTATTTATTTATTTACTATTTTAAAAAACTCTTACCTGCTGTTTTAGAATCATTACTATGTATTTGTTCCAAGCAGAAGAGTAGTAAGGGCTAGGTAATGGGGGTGACTTGCCTAGGGTCCCAGAGCGAGGAAGTAACTGAGACTTATCTTTAGACCTGGCTGTCAATCCACTGAGCCATCTCACTGCCCTCTCCAATATTTTTCCTTTACACTAAAGAGCACATTGCAGTGGAGAGAACAGTTGTTTTGGAGTCAGAGGACCTATGCTCAAATTCTAGCTCTGCTAGGTATTACAGTATTACTAAATGATGATATTCATTTATTATTCCCATACACCATTTTTTGGATTGAAACTCAGCTAGTAAATTTCCATTTTCCCCTGATGTCAATCAGCTAGCTATTCTTTCAAAGTAATTAGAAGCTGTTGCATTTTTAACATTTTCAACAATTGGGTTCAAATCCCACTGAAACTCTTTCTTTGAAAGATTTCTAAATGGATTAGAAAAATTCTATTGCTAAAATTTTAGGTGTGCAGATCTGAGTTTTTTATAGGTGACACATCATTTTTGGCAACAAAAGATTAGCTTTTAAATGTCTTACTAATCAAGATGGCTTCATACCACTAGTTAATATAACAAAACACAATTGATACATAGGGAGAGGTTCATCTTCCAAGATAGTAGATAGAAATCCATAGTTTTAATTATCTTGATAATTTAAAAAACATTTGGCTGATTTTTTGTCAGCATAGAATGTCATATTTTTAATTTTTTAATTTTTTCCATATTTTTATTTTTAATCTTGATGAGAAGCCTGACAAAGAGTGGGAGAGATTACCCCTCTGTCATTTTCCTGTAGTTTGCTGGTGCTCATGTTTTGTAGGAATTGTCTGGCCTATTCTTCTGTTATTGTTTGGGCCCAGGTTGCTCAGATGCTATATTTGACACTGGCTGCCAAGATGGTGGTCTGGCTATGGAACATTCTGTGCACGGGGCCTATGGGTGAAGTAGATTTAGCTACCTGCAAAGGATGAAATCCCTGAGTCATCCTATGCTGAATATTGCTGTGTTGCTGTCTTCTATTCTGTGTGGCTCCTGGATCACCCCATTTTGGGCCTGGGCACTTGTGGAGCTCTATTTCCTATTCTAGGTGGAGCCCTTGTGTCATTTTACACTCTGCTTGTGTTGGTCTGGTCTTGTGTCCTGTGTCCTGCGTTAAATGCTTTTAGGCTCCTGAGATATTTGTGCTGGGTGTTGGTCTGACTTTGTCTCCTTCAAAAAGATCAGTGACAAAGAAACAGAAAAAAATAGAAGTAAGCTTCTCTATTTAGTGCAAATCAGCACAAAAAGGTGGTCAGACTTTGATGGAGGCAGGTAGAAGAGTCTCACCTTGGAAGTAGTGCAAGCAGAGGTAAATGTGGAAGTCAGTGAAGGTAGGAAGAATGTTCAAGTCAAAGAAAGTGATGTAAACTCAGACAAAAAAACTAAAATCCAGTAGAACTGAAGAGAGGAGTCAAATAAGGGAAGCCATTTCTCTAGCAATTAAACAGGCCAAAGGATAGGCAATTGGGCATAGGGAGTGAGAATATTCTCCAGGGATGCCAGCATGAGTTCCTACAAAGGGAGCTGAAGCCAGTTCCTACAGAACCAGCTCACAGGAAGTATTTCACAGAGTAACTGGGCCTGGTTGTGAAATCCCCATAGCAGGGGAAAGCATAGCAAAAGATGGCCAGCTCAGCCCCTGGGTATTACCTTCAAGGAGGCTGTTCAGGGTGCTTGAGATCAACTTGATGTTTAGCATCTCACTAGTCTGTCAGGACCACAGCAGAAGAAAGACCCAAATCTCAACTGGAGATCATGCAAGGAGGAGATAGAGACTAAGGAAGACCAGAATCCATCCATAAGGAACCACCAGAAGACTGAGACAGAAACTGAGGCATAATGTGAGCCCTAAAACCAATCATGTCATCTGAATTGACAGCCATACCTGAAGTTGCATTCAGATTACAGAGCAGACAGTCTCAAACAAGACCCACCCAATGCATTCAAGAAAGCTGGAGGGGCCTGGTCAGAAAACAATTTCTAAAATCAAGAATTGAGCTTGAAAATATCACTAAATCAAAGGAAATACAATGAAGAAATATGTTAAGAGAAGCCCAAGAGGTAAAAAAACAAGAAGAAGAGAGTAGCCTTATAGTATAGTCTTTGAGGGGAAAGGACTACAAGAGGGGTCTGAAGAAATGAGGCAGGATTAAAAAAAAAAAGACAGTACTTATTTATTGGCATTTCTCTCTACATTCATGCTAGAGGTATTAAGGAATTGAGCTCAGTCTGCCATCTGATTAGAATTCTTTAGGAGTGGATTCTAGGTACAATTAGGGGACAAATAGGCCAACCCATGTAGTAATGCTTTGGCTGCAGGTCCCAGATCCCAGGTTTCTCTCAGATTTCCAGTGACAACACCATAGTGTGATAATAACTTTTTAGATGATATGATGACCAAAGTCTGGCAGATATAAATTCTTTATTGATTCTATTCCGAACCTGAATTGTCTGCATAAAAAAATAAAAGTCCTTGGGGCAAAGCCAATGAAACTGAAGTCTTGATGTAATTAGTGACAATTGGAAAATATTCAGATGTTTCTGCTAGGATCTCTGTCAATTAAAGCATATGAAGCCTGAGGAAGAAAAGCATTAGTGACAGGGAAGCATATATTAAGGATGTGGAAATTAAGTTGAAATTGAAAGAAAATTTAATCTTATGAAATTCCATGGAGCTATTGCCATTCCATGCCTATAGGCTCCGCATGGGAAAAGAGAACTCACAGAGAAACCAATAGGCTCAGATGTGGACATGAATTGAATTAATAGAAATTGAGAAGTACTTGTAGTATATAGATCAGGTTTTGAGGAGGTAGAAAGTGAATCTCCTAGATCTATTATCCCTGCTGATGAGAATAAATCACTGTAGAGATGTTAGCATAGTTATTTCTTCTTACATCTATTTGTTGGCCTCCTACTTTCATCTAACAGTGATTTGGCTTATTTGGATCTTAGCTGATGCTCTCTTTGGCTTTCCTCCCTCCCTCCCTCCTTCCCTCCCTCCCTCCCTCCGTTCCTTCCCTCCCTCCCTCCCTCCCTCCGTTCCTCCCTTCTTTCTCTCTCTCTCTCTCTCTCTCTCT
>NC_058132.1:239341765-239364716 GCF_016433145.1 Gracilinanus agilis
TCTCTCTCTCTCTCTCTCTCTCTCTCTCTCTCTCTCTCTCTCTCTCTCTCTCTCTCTCTCTCTCTCTCTCTCTCTCTCTCCCATAATGTTTTATAAATAAGCTTGTATTCAAAACTAGTGTCACCCTGGACTGTCATGTCTCTTCATTTGGCAAGAAGATCTAGTTCTTTATGGCTAAAGTGGTAGCTGGGATTTTTCAGGTTTCTTGTTACGGATAGGTTGCATTGCTTTAATTTAACTGAAAAGAAGAAATTGTGATAATCAGTGACCCATGTTTCATTTTGGGGGGGAGTCTATAGCCAATTTAAACATGTTAAGAGTTGTTATAATCCTCAAAAGGCCTTATATTCAGCTTTGACATTGATTTTGATGTGTTAATCATCTGACTAGAGGCAGAAATCCATCCTATTCTGAAATAACTGCTATGTCTGTAATCTGTCATTTTTTTCACATGTTAGGATATAGCCAACTTCATTTTTTATTATTTTGTTCAGTACTCAATACATTCAATGCCATCAAGAGCTCTTCTCTTGAGGAAAGTATTCATGATATGCCAACATAACAGACTCAAGTAAGCTATAAGCTTTTGAGCTATTTCAATTTTTGACCTGTAATCACATTTTCCAATATAATTTTTGCCTCTCTCCTTTTGTGCTGAAGTCATAGAAGATCAAGGTGACTTAATTTGGAATTTTTAAACTTTTTTTTTAGAAGAACGGAAATTTATTTTCTCCCTCCTCTTTTGGTAAGAAGAAAGAGGAGCAAATTCCATTTTGACAAATATTCATAGTGAAGTAAACAAACTGACTATGTTTAAAAAAATGTCTCCTGTACACCAAATCCATCACCTCTTTGTCAGGAGGTAGACAGCATGTTTCATTCCTGGATTTCTGGAATCATAGCATTTTTTTAATCCAATGAAACCAATGCTAGTTCACAAACTTTCATCAGGACTTATCTATACTAATCAAGAAAGCTGCAAAGCAAGGAGTGAGTAATGTTTCTTATTATATTTTATTTCAGCTAGATGTCATAGCCAACAAATAATGCAACTTGGAATCAGGAAGACTTGAATTCAAATTCTGCCTAATACTTATTAATTATATAACTTTAGGCAAGTCATTTAACCACTTTGTGCCTCAGTTTCCACACCTACAAAATGAAGGATTTGGACTGGATAACCTCTTAGATCTCTACCAACTCTAAATTTATGATCTTATAGTCCTAAATTAACTCTGCCAACTCCTTTATTTGTCCCTTCAATGAGACTTTGCAGGCCATTGTTTTCCTTTATTTGCAACCTTTTCATATCATCTGGTTTTATTTATTATGTGGTTGATTGGCTGTTGTTTTTTGAACTGGAAAAGAATCAAAATGACACCATTGGAAATGTCTTTAGACTTGTGCATAAATTGGATTTAATTTTAAGATGTATTTGTTACATTAAAATTTCCAGGTTTCTTCCTCTCTCTCTCTTTCCTCTCTGTACTAGAAAATGCATCATTTGACAAAAAATGCATGTATATATAAAACTATGTTTTGCTTTATCTGTTTTTTCTTGTCTAAATGAGGCAGAGTTGCACAGTCATCAGCCTCACTATCTCTTCCAGTCATTGAATTTCAGTGGCAAAACAAAAGTAAAGGTGACTGGCAATGACAAGATATAGTGCAGTGATTCCCAAAGTGGGCGCCACCACCCTCTGGTGGGTGCTGCAGTGATCCAGGAGGGTGGTGATGGCCACATTTTTTTTTTTTTGTATTAAGTTCTATCCTGAGTTCAATAAATAGTTTCATAATTTCTAGGGAGCACTAAGTAATATTTTTTCTGGAAAGGGGGCGGTAGGCCAAAAAAGTTTGGGAACTACTGATATAGTGGATGGCTTCAGTTTCTTCATGTCTAATCAAGCTTGATAGTTGCCATAGTGCTTGTTCCTGCCACCATCACAGTTATTGGAACAAATTATTCTTATCTGCCCCTTCTGTCAGGGGAAGCCTTCGTATGCTTGGGATAGGACTGCTATGCCCCTCCCTCCACTCCCCCCAACTCATCAATGGATCTGAGGCCTGTCAGTTATCTTCAACCTTGTTTAGCCTTCCCACCAAGATGGTTTACCAGAGTGTGGCTGCTGAGCATGCTACAGCTTCTTGGTGTTACTGGGGAGAGCTAGGTGGCAGGTGGATACCAAAGGTGGAAAGCAGCCCTGAAAAGGGCTTGGTGAGGTTTTATACCATGGGTACAGTCTTCCTTGAACATCCCATGAGCCCCATTTATCATATAAATGTCAGTATGAATATGGCTTAGTTTATTTAAAAGTATCAATTTTTTGGTTACTAGCAGAAAAATTCATGTTGGAACATCAAGTTAAATGACTATTTGCAGAACATTTAAGTATGGTACCATTGTCGTTACCTTCTAAAGCTCTTTTTGCCATTCTACAATCATTGCTGTGGAAACAGAAGAGGAGGAATGAACAATAGTGAAGGTTATTTTATATTTCTCTGAAAAATCCATGACCCAGTGTTAATCTTTGTGGCAGAGTTTGTCCACATCCATCCATGTAGGGCTTGGACAGCAGAAATAGTCTGTTACTGGGTCTGTACTAGAACCACTCTCCAGCTTGGTGGAGCTTGTCAGAATCAGCACCCATAGTCTTCAAAAACTACCTCCATTAAAGGCATTAAGGTGGGGTTCTTGTGAAAAAACAACTAGGAGAACATTGATGTCAAAGTGAAGAGTTTTTCTAGCAGTGAGGACTTTAGAATCTTTGAAAGCACTGGATGATTTCCCAAATGTCATCCAGCATAATATTCTCCCAGTACTCAATCCTAAGAAGTATCTGTAATATTCTGTTAAGTATACTTAATCATTAGGGACAAGTAGGTGGTGCAGGGGATAGAACATGGGTCCAGAGTCAGGGAAACTTGAGTTCAAATCCAACTTTAGACATTTACAAGCTGTGTGACCATGGGCAACCCACTTAATCTTTGCTTCAGTTTCCTCAACTATAAAATAAAGATAATAAGAATACCCATATTACAAAGTTGTTAAGAGAATCAATGAAATAATATTTGTAAAGTGTTTAGCACAGTGCCTGGCACATAGTGGGCATCAAAATAATGCTTACTTTGGATCCTCTTTCTAGGCACTGTGAACTTCCTGTAGAGTTTTCTAGCATATATTTAATGATATATATTTTTCTTCTCCTTTGCTTTTCTAATGTGAATAATTAGACCGGTCTCACACTGCTGTGAATTTCACCAAGGAGGCTTTGTAATATTCATAATCATAATTATAGTATCAGAGCTGGAGGGAATGTTTGAAATTGTGTAGTCAAAAGTCTTCATTTTCTAGATGATAAAACCAAAACTCAAAGAAGACCCATAATGATAGGAAGTAGCAAAGTCAGGATATGAACCAGAGTCCTCTGACTCCAAGTCTACTGCTTTTCCCATTGCAACACAGTTCCCCCCCGCCCCCCGCCCATTCTGATGCCTCTTTCAATTAGTGTGATATCAACTGTCAAATTGAGGTACATGGAGAACCATATAATCAACAGAGAATACTTCTTTTGTTTAGACTTTAACCATAGTATCATTTTTGAAAAATTAAATTTTATTTATCAGTATCAGTATTTATTTTCTTCATCCTATCTCTTTCTTTTCTAGTGAAAAGGAAAAAGAAACCCACCAAAAACTCTTTTAATAGATTAGCATAATAAAGCAAAAATAAATTCCCATTTTTCACATGTTCAAAAACATGTGTCTAATTCTTCATATATACTCCATCCTTTCTTTGTCAGGAGGTAGAGAGCATTGTCCTTTGTTGTGATGTTTAAATATGGTATATTAAATGAACTGATGAATACGATGTACCACTATAGACTAATATTAGAGGAAAAATCCAATGCTTTTAGCTACCAGAAATGTTTGAAGAGATAGGGTTCAAATTTGACCTCAGATACTTCCTAACTGTGTGACACTGAGCAAGTCACATAACCTCCATTGCCTAGCCCTTACTGCTCTTTTGCCTTATTACCAGTGCACAGTATAAATTCTATAGTGGAAGGTAAGGATTTTTTTAAAAAGTGCTTAAAGGCAACAATCAGAAATCTGATTAACAATTACATAAAAATTAAATGATAAACAATTAAATCTAATTAACAATTAAAAAACTGAAAATCTATGTTGTGTAATTTCCATTTTTTAATCTTTGTACTCATATACATATTTAAGTTTTTGAAAGGCTACAAAAATAAATTCCATTGGAAACATAGTATTTTCCTTTTGGAAAGATAGTTATTTCATATTTCAATTTTACCCACCCACTGTTTCTGTTACATTCATGTACACAGCATGGTAAACTAAAATATATCATCTTTCATGGTTTTATTCAGTGAATTTTTTTGTGTAAGTATTCAATTGCTGCTTTCCATTAAAAATAACAACAAATTGAATTAGATTGCTTGTAACTACTATATGTTTATGTATGCCAGGAAATTTATATTGTCTAAATATAGAAAGAAAAATCCTCAAGATTATTCTGGGAAGCTTTATGATTATAAGTTGTGCTAATAAAATTGACTAGCAAGGCAATAAAAATCTTCACTTAAAGAATATGGAGAGATACCTAACAAAAGTGAGCAAGTGATGATTATCTAATAATAGTGAAAATATCGCCAAAATACTTTGTCACAAATGAATTGAAGTAGAGATTCAGACTGAAGTCAGAAACACTGGACCATTTTATCTGAGAAGATTCATGGTTACCTGTTCTCTTATAAAGAATATAAATAAACAACCGATTAAGATGATCTCCAACAATGGGATTTAGAATTCTGGATCAACATGTAAGATACAGAAATGATGGGCTCTTGACCAGGAATGGAGAGTATCTAAGTAAGAATAGTAAGAATATATTAAGTCAGAGAGACTTGTGAATCTATTCAAAGATGCTGCAGATTGAAAATGTAGAGGGAGGGAGAAAACTGCTCAGCTAAATGGAAAGTGTAACATAGAAGAATGGACACAGTGGAACTGTTGTTGATAGAACTCAGGATCTGTGACATAGTCTCAGATATTTATAAAAAATGCACAATAGAGGGGCAGCTGGGTAGCTCAGTGGAGTGAGAGTCAGGCCTAGAGACAGGAGGTCCTAGGTTCAAACCCGGCCTCAGCCACTTCCCAGCTGTGTGACCCTGGGCATGTCACTTGACCCCCATTGCCCACCCTTACCAATCTTCCACCTATGAGACAATACACCGAAGTTAAGGGTCTAAAAAAATGTGTTTAAAAAAATGCACAATAGAGTGCTGGACCTAGAGTTGGGAGGAACTGGGTCCAAATTTTGCCTCAGACACTTCTAAGCCATGTGACCCTGGACAAGTCACGTAACCCTGTTTGCCTAGCCAATGCCCTTTTGTCTTGAGGCTGTTACTAAGACAGAAAGTAAGGTTTAAAAAATGCACAGATTATAGTAGTAGACAGAGGAAACTAGAGGTCCTAATTCTAGGAAGCAAAATCAACTTTATATTATTATAGAGACCTCATGGGATGTGACCCTTGACTAGAAAATGTCAGTGGAAGGGTATATATCCTTTGGAAGAAAAAGAGCAGACAAAATACCTAATAGAATAGCATTGTATATGAGAAGATGTATTCCCATGTGGAAATTCATGAACATGAGAAAAAACCATGGTAGAGACGTTATAGGAGAGGATCAATGGAGAGCAAAATGGAAATATTGTTGTTAGAGTATCCTATGGATAACTCGAGTAAAGGAGAAAATGGATAATTGACTGGAAAGCAGGTCATAAAACTGGCATGAACCTGTGGATGGATTGCAGTGATATAGTGAAGGATAGAAGGGAGAAGGATTATACCTACTCAGATACCTACCTACTGGTAGTTTCTTTCTCTGAAAGCAGAATCAGCTTGGAAATTTTTGAAAGATCTTGCAGAATGATTTCAATCTACAGATGATACTGGAAGCAACAAGGGGAGTGGTTATTCTGGACATGACTTACTAAAAAAACAAATTAATAATAATAAAATATATTATAATAAACATAAATATCATTAATAATGAAATATATTATAACAAAGAATAAGTAATTGCATAATTAAAAATGAGGATTATCTTGGCATTCTGTATGTAAGCAAAATTCAGGAATCACGTCTTCTTAGTCTACTATTCATTGACACTTTCCATTAAAGAACAAGACACATATGCATTTTATAGGATACCACTTTTGTTGCAGATTTTAACTACGTGTAGTGTTATTGTTCATCCTTCTTTTTTGGAAGAGGATCTATGGCATTATGGGTGATATGTTGACTTGCTTGTGAAATGAATATATGTAAGGTAGAGTTGCACACAATTGTCAGCCTCTCTTTTTCACTCATCAAAGTCCAGTGGCAAGACAAAAGATAGGATGACTGGAGTTAGAGTGGGATACAATGGATGATCTTGGTGTCTTTAATGTCCAACCAAGCTCTAAGCACTCCGCTGGTCCACTGTGCCTGCTTCAGCTGCCTTCATGGCTGTTGAAACAAAATGTGCAATGCTACAATATGTACAAGAGAGCCATATCATAGTAGGTTCTAGTACTTATCTGGGAACCACTTCCAAAAATATGAATCACAAAAGTCACATGTGAATTGATGGGAGGGGAAAGGATGCATCAGGCAGCTATTCATGGTGGATGTATAGAGTCTTAAAAAAAATTTAAAAATAAAGCTGTAACCTTGCCTTTTGAACAATTCAGCAAAATAACCATCAAGTAAGAGCCTATCATGTATGATGGACCATATATTCTACATAAGGGAAATAAAGACAGAAACAAAAGTCCTTGCTAAAATAAGTAAATACAAGATAATATGAATGACCCTAACAAATTGGGTTGGAAATGGAATGGCAGATAGGACAGAAATTACCTAGGAACTAGCTGCCAAGGTAGACCTTGAAGAAAGCCCAAGATTCTTAAGGGGCGAGGTAAGGAGGGAATGCATTCTCAGCATGGTACATATCCTATCAGAAGGTATAAAGGTAGGAGATAGAATGTTGGCTTATAGGAACAGCTAAGTGATAAATTTGGCTAGAACATGGAACATATTGAAAGGACTAAAATGTCTAGAAAGATAGCCTGGAGCAAGACTGTGGGGAACATTTAAGTTAAATCGAAGAGTTATTGTTTTTTTTTTCTATAGGCAATAGGGAGTTATGAAAGGTTTTTGAGGATAAGAATAATGGCCAAACATGTGCTTTGGAAAGATTAATTTTTCAAATTTGTGGTGGATGAATTAGAATGGAGGCAGAATGGAAATAGAGAGATAAATTAAGAGACTTTTGTAATAACTCAAGAAAAATAATGAAGAGCCACAGTAGGATAGTAGCCATGTGCACGAAGAGAAAGAAATGGATATAAGAGATGCTAAGACAGAATTGATAAGATGTGGAAATTTATTAGGGGTATGGGTGGGGTAGAAAGAAGAAGAAATATCATGAGATAATGAAAAGAATGTTGGATTTGGAATCTGAAGACCTGAATTTTATTCTCTGTTCTCCTTATAATTTGTGTAACCTCTATAATCTTGAATGACCTCTCTCTGTCTCATTTTCCTCATCTATAAAATGAGGGGGTTTGACAAGACCATCTATAAGGTCTTTCTTGTTTTAAAGTTCTAATTGGCTTCAAACCTAGGCAGCTGGAAAGATGGTGGTGCCCTCAGCTATAGAACTTGGCACCTTTTTTATTCAATTTTCACATTGCATTTATTAGTTTTTTAAAAATGTGGCTCATCTCTCCTACTAAACTCCTCGACAATGAGAACTGTGTCTTATTTACCTTATCATTATTCCATAGTGCCTATCCTACATATCATAAGCACTTAATAAATAAATATATTATATATTTGCATATATAATATTTATATATAATGAATAAGTTAAGTTCACCATTATTAAGAGAATCAACATTAATAAAATTGACACGATTATCCCTGAATATTATGTTGGAAGCTCAAGGTGTTACAGATTCCTTTTCTGGAGTTTTGTATACCTTCTGAAGCTAAGAATGACCAACTTGTTCTATTTTTCCATGTTGCCTCAAATTATCCCAGGGGTTGTAAAAATCTCAGTGAGTTTCAGATTAGTAAATTCCCTATCATTCTGGTACCTTTGAAACTGAAAGAATACCAAGTGAGGACTATATTTTCTAAAAGGCTGTTCATAAGCTCATAGTCTGGTGATGTTCAATGTTCATTCTGATTGGGAAAAGAGACTCTAAAACCTGAGATATTTTTAAAAGCTTTGTGAGAATCTCATATGAGTGTATGGTGTAGGTGAAAAAGGTTTGGAGAGCATGGATTTGGGAAGAGAGGTAAAGATGGGAACAGAAGAAAAAGGTCATCCTTACAGAGAGAAAGTAACTGACCATGTGTCTGGCCATGGCATCCTAAGCTATAATATGTATGAGAACCATGTCAAAAGGCTTCAATGTGTGTTTGGCCTGAGAAGTTCAGGGATTAAAGGGGTAGATTACTAGGCAGAGTAGGCTCAGACTAAATTTCAGCATTGGCAGCACGAGCTTGATTTGCTTGCATTTTTCTCCTGTTACTTTGAGGGGAAAAGAGGATTAAATGAGAAGTTGTCTAATGTCTCTCAATGTATGGAAAAGAATAGTGACTTGTGTTTAGTTGCAGGGAGCATTTACAACCTGGCTTAATTCCTTTTAACTTACATTGGTGTTCTTTTTTAATTGAATACATTTTGCCTTTGAATTTATGTATTGTTTATTGTACTTTGACTTAGAGATATGTTGGTGGGGGCTCAAGCCATGATTTTGAAAAATAATGACCCAAACAGTCTTTAAACTTGAATTCAGCTAATCTACTATTGCCTATTTAAACATAGTCATAGTCTTTGAAACTACTAGAAAAAAAGGGTAGAAAAATAAGTCAAATAAAAATCCGCTAAAGCAAAACTGTATTCTACGTTATTATGGCAATAAATCAATAATGGTATTACGAGTTCTTGGGTAATCATATTTTTCTTTCTTTGTCATTACAGCATTAATCTCTGTGTCATAGTGGGGAATGGGATGGCTCACAAGACAGGTAATGGGATGCAGAATAGTTTGCCTTCTAGAGTTGAGGCAATGGGGTCAGTAATTATTGAAAGCTGTCACTCCCTAACAACTACTAGCTGCTCTGTAGGAAGCAAGTTGATGGTTTTAGCCTACTTTTAACAGCTCAAGTATTCACATTGCAGAGTGGCTTCCCAGCCTACTGTTATTGATATTATTCATCAGTTCATTTTCTGTTCTCCCTACTGCTGTGCTGTAGGCTTTGAGCATCAGGCATGTCTTAGAAACAGAAATCATAACGCAAAATAAAAATTGGTCCTAACTGGCAGCTGAGACCAAGTGGCCAAAGATTGTCTGGATGTCACTGCCATAGGTCATCCCAGTTAGAATGGAAGCACAATAGTTTAGCCAAACAAACTCTGCTGGTTTCCAAGTCCAGCTTCTTCCATATTGCTAATAATAAAAAGAATCTGCTCATTCAAAAGACTCTCGATCTGGTAACTTTTGTAAAAATCAAAACTCACTGAAACATATGTTTTATACCATCACAGAAATTCTAGAGTTGGAAGGAAAGGAAACTCAGAGATATTCTATTCTAATTTCCACCTAAAGCATGATTACTGTCTTTCTTTTTAAAAAAACATTTTTTTTTGTTAAAACCCTTAATTTCTGTGTTAGAATCAATACTGGTTATTGGTTCTAAGGCAGAAGAGTGGTAAGGGCTAGGCAATGGGGGTTAAGTGATTTGCCCAGGGTCACATAGCTAGGAAGTGTCTGAGGCCAGATTTGAACCCAGGACCTCCCATCTCTGGGCCTGACTCTCAATCTACTGAGCCACCCAGCTGCCTCCACTTACTGTCTTTCACATCCTTCCATAGACCCTTCCCTGCAAAAATGTATACTTTGAAGCACTTTTCACTTGTCCTCATATCAAGATTCTAGATCTGAGTCTTTCTTCTTGATTGCTCACTTTTCCCATGAAAATACTACTGGAAAGGGGAGCAAGGGGAAAGGTATTACAACTATGTCAATCAGATATACAGGCTGTTCCAAAAATCTTTGCTATTATAGCTTAAAAGTGCCCTAAAACCCCTGTATATGTCTGCCAGTAGCAGATATGTACGGTCTCCAAAATCTTGAAATCCATGGCATGGGGTAAATCGGTGTCTTAGGGGCTTAAAGTACTGGTAGAATGTACAGGCCCTTTGTAAGTCTAGAATCTTCTCTTTCCATGTTCCCATAGATCTAGGTTCAATCTTTCTGCTTTCGGGGCTACTGAAACGTGTTCCACATTAATTCTATATTCTCATTCATATATCCAGTTGCCTTTTCTTACATACATGGACTTAATTACTCCTAATACCTCTTCCTTTCTCTACCCCTTCTCCTTCCTTTTTTTTAAAATCTTGCTCTTCCTTCTTCCTTTTCTCTTCCTCTGTTTCTTTTTGTCAATTATAGTTCTTTCTGTTTCTCTTAATTTCTCTTTCCATCTTCTCCCTTCTGCCTCTGCCTCCCTGCCTCTCTGTCTCTCTTTTCCTGTCTCAGTCTGTCTCTTTCTTCTTTTAATCTCTGTCTCTCCCTTTCTTTCTGTCTACATTTTTTTCCTGACCCTAACTCTGTCTGCCTCTCTGTTTATTTGTTTCAGCCTGTCTCCCTCTTTCTCTCTCTTTTCTTTCTGTCTCACTCCCTTTGAGTGTCTGTTATTTGCTGTGTAACTATTTTGCCCTCCAACACAAACATTGCCAACTCTCTGCCTCTGCAGTGCCAAACCATGATCAGACTCCTGAAGGGAACCTCAAGTTGCTCTTCTAAAGAGGGCTGGTATTTTAGTTATTGTGGATAATTGTGTGAGTGTTGTGTCTGTATGTCACTATTTTCCCCTATAGGATTGTCACCATTGACTGAGTCTTCTTTTGTCTTTCTCCTAAGGGAGGGAATGAGAGTCCTGCTCTAGGAGCTACACAAGAGAGCTAGAAACCTCTTCTGTATATCCAAAATGGACCGCATCAAAGCTTGCTGAAGTTTTTCCATAATTGATATGATCATTGGTGTTCTCTTTTTCTAGGACCTAGCCTCTCTTCCTGCTGAGAGCTTCTTCTCTCCTGCCCTACTCTCCCAGCCTGCATTAATTTTTTTTATTTTTCTCTTTGCTCTAGCTCTCTCTTGGTACTTCTTCTACTGACACAAATCTCTTGTTTTTTCTTATTCTCAACTACTTTCACTTCTTTGGATGCTGTTTTCTCCTTTCTCTCCCCACCTGCTGCTGCCTCCTTTCAATTTGGAATTTGCTTTCTTCTCTTCTTGACTCCCAGTTCCATCTACCATGACTCCATTCTAGTTCTTATCCACTTTTGATTCTTCCTGCCACCATTCCTTAGTTGCTGCTTCTTTAAGGTGCTGAATGCTGAGCCAATAAGCAACTCCAGACCTGGTCTACTTACCTCTCTCAGCCTAGGCCTCTAGGGTCTCAATTGATGTTCCCAAGAGTATGGCCTCCCCCACCCTCCATTTAGCAGCTGACAGGCCGCTGAATCATTCCTCACCTTCTTCTTCCCTCCCCAATCAAATCTAACCTTGGACACTGTAAATCTGTCTACTCTGAAGTATTATCAAGGCAAGATGGCATCATGGGTCAGGAAGTTCTGAGTTTATCCTCTATGTGCCTCATCTTTAAGATGGGGAGAATAATAAGACCTACCTCCAAGGATGGTTGTGAATAATGTGATAATATTTATAAAAAACTTCTCAAATCTTAAAGTAAAACATAAATTCTATTTATTCTAGTTATTGCTATCTTGATGCTACAGGTAAATTATGGAGGAGCAATTTTGAACCCACCATTTCTGAATCTGGTCTTAGATGGAAATATTATTATCCATGGAAGCAGGAGTGCTATCATAGTACCTAAATGAGTGTCCAATAGAAACAAAAGGGACCTGGGTCAAATCATAACAGTTGTGTCCTAAGGATTGCAGGTCTTAGCCTCAACCCAATTATGTATCCCTCATGCTGCCTTTCTTATTTGGAATTTAGCTCTTAAGGCACTGCTGGGAGAGATGACTCCCCAAGACTACATGAGGAATGGAAAATACTCCATTCATTCTAGTGCCACCACTGGAGTGTCATCTCAAAGCTCAGGATTCCCAAGCTGTGCAGGCTGTAGATTAGGGGTTTTTGTAGAAGGATACTATTCTCTGCCTTATATGTTATCATGCATCTATAGGACCATGTTCATTCTATCCATTAGATTGTTAGAAATAGAATGTTCTGGAAGGAGTCTTGAAAATCATCCCTATTCCTTTCTATCAGTGATTCAATTAGCAGGATCTCTCCGTTTCTAATGACTCACAAAGGCTTGAACTCACCTAGTTAACCCAAATGGAAGCCCATCTTTTGCCCAATACTCAGGATTCCTCTGGCAGTGCCCTGGTCCTATCAGGAAACTTGAACACTCCCATGAATTTCTATCTAAATCATGGGTAATTTTTAAACAATGGACTGCCCTCCATTGACATCACTGCCCAACAGAATGCAGTGCCTCTGATCACCTTTTCCAGTGGAGTTAAACAAATAGAAACGGGGACCATTAAATCATACATAAGAATCCCTGTAGTCACATACCAATGCAAAATATCATTTTCAAGTTATTAAATTTTATTGTATTTTTATTTATTTTGTTAAGCATTTCCCAATTAAATTTTCATCTAGTGAGGATTGCCCTTGGGAATGTTATAGACTGAGTGTTTGATGTCTCTGACCTATTCTAGAAGCCATCTAGGCCTGCTCCCTTGTCAGCATGTATATTCTGTCCCAGAAATCCTCAAGTCTTCTCATCTCCCCTTAAATAAGATGAAAAAATGAGAATGAGGGAGTCTAAAATATGGAAAAGTAAGTAGCATGTTCTAAGATTTCACCCATCAGCCTTTATTGTTCCTTTGTGTTGAACCCTTTATTATTCTGTTCAACTTCTCACTATTCTTTATACACCCCTATTATTATTTGCAAGGGAAAGGTAGAATTGCTTCTGTGAATTAATGGTGATTTTGACATGCAATTGAGTCTCCACGTGCACATCTTCTCAAGTTTGTCAGTTGTCCTAATCATGCTTACAAACTAGATTTTGGATCCTTTGGCTTTTCTCCTGAGTATTCCCCCCCCACCCACCACCCCTGCCTTTTGTAGAGAATGTCTACTGGAGACACAAATCTGGACTGATGCCAAGAGATTCTTAATATGCACAACAAATGTTTATCTATGAAAAAACTCCACTATGACCACAATAATGTAAACGATAACATCATTCAAAGGCATCTGAACTCAGATTAAATGTAATGACCAATCTTAGTTGAAGAGGGAAAAATAATTTTAAAAATTTTCCTTCTCTCAGGAGACATGTAGGGTCCCAGAAGTATAGAATGTTACACATACTGCAGATACAGTTAATATGCTTCTTAGTATCACTATTTTTGTTATTAACAAGGAATGAATATGAATACAGCATAAAAATGAAAAGAATCGATACAATTTTTTTCTTCTCTTTTTCTCTCACCAGTCTCCATTAAAGAACGCCAATGATGGTAAGCTCATCAATTTATTATAGGCAACCTATTATATTTTTAGATGAGGTTTTGGAACATTTTTCCTTTATCGAATCCAATTCTACCTCTTGAAAAAGTTACCAGTATTTTCTCTCTGTCTCTATCTCTGTCTGTCTGTCTCTCTCCTTCTCCTGCCCTTCCCTGTCTTTCTCTTTCTTTGCTTCCATTGATGGTCCTTTAAAGGATTAGAGGAGGAGAGAGCAAAAGGAATGATCCTACTTTTGCCTGCTAGGAGTAAGTAGAAAAGTCTGTTATATGTGACAATTTTTCCAATATTGTCAGACACTTAATTAACTCTGTTTCCTCTTCTTCCATTTCTTTAATCTCTTTTAAACATCCTTAATTTTTTCAACTAATCCTCATCTTGTACAATCTCCATTTCCCTAGAATCCCTCACTGTCTTCAAAGCTCAGCTTATGTCCTCTCCTACATTAAATCTTTCTAAATTCCCCAACTTCTAGGGCCAGCTCCCTCCAATAACCTTTTATTTACTTTTTTTGTCAACATTATTTATTTTTGTTATATTATATATTATTAAATATGTATGTATATTATATTTATATTATATTTTACAATATGTTTATTATTATTATCTTTGTCTCATAACCCTAGCATCTAGTACAGTGCCTAGGATATGGGGTCAATTGTTGTTTTATAGTAATTTTCAGTAGTATCTGACTCTTTGACTCCATTTTTTTTTTTTTTGACGAAGATACTAGAATGGTTTGCCATCTCTTCCTAAAGCTCATTTTACAAATGAAGTAGCTGAGGCAAACAGGATTAAGGGATTTACTCAGGGTCACATAGCTAGTAAGTGCCTGAGTCTTCCTGAGTCCAGACTTGGCACTCTATTCATTGTTAGTGGCACAAAGTACTTTAGGACCATAGATTTAGAGCTACAAGGGACTTAGAGATCATTGAGTCCAATATCTTTATTTTATTGTTGAGAAAACCGAGCTTCAAGGAGGTTTGTCACACAGCTCATAAATGTTTGAGACAGAATTGGAACCCAGCTCTTCCTGACTCCAAGTCTAGTGCCCTATCCACTAAGCAATGATAAGAAATGCCTACTGATTGATAAAACATTTGCTAATACTAATGATATGCTAGGCTCTTTGCTAAGCACTTGAAAAATTAAACCAAGAAAATGAGACAATCTTTATTTTCAATGATCTTACTTAAAAATAATTTTATTTTTAAATCCTTACCTCTCATCTTAGAATCAATGCTGTGTTGGTTCCAAGCAGAAGATCACTTCGGGCTAGAAAAATTAAGTGACTTGCCAAGGGTCTCATAGCTAGGAACTGTCTGAGTTCACATTTGAACCCAGGACTTCCTATCTCTAAGCCTGGATTTCTATCCACTGTGCCACCTACCTGCCCAGATCTTAAATTTTAATAGAGTAATTATAAAACACTCAAGGAAGTGAGAAGGTGGGGAGAACCTTTGATTGGGCCCAGCAGCTGGTGCTTAGGTGAGGCAGCAGGGCTGGATCTTCTCATAATATGGCTGTTCCGTATCATTTGAGTAACTGACTCCCTGAACACATCCAGCCACTAGAGTTACGCTTTTGTACCTTTAATCATGGCCATATACCACTGCTAGTGCTAAGGGAACTCTTCGGTACTCAGATTGACACCATATTTCTCTCATAAAAACTTATGCTTGTATTTTGCAAAAATAATAGCCACAAATATACAAAACTTCTTAGTAATGAACACTACATCAGAAACAAACAACCCAATGCACGTTAGGCATATTGCTACCAAACATATATTTATGATGCATATTTATACATATATATTTTATTAGGAGCGTATTGTGTTCCAACATTAAAAATATATAAATGAGCTTGCGCCATAATTGAACGGAACCCTCAAATAATAGCCAGCAAAGGCATTCATTGAAGAGGATACATAAAATGCCATTTTAAAAAATTAATATCCCTGGTGAACATTGGCAAATGGAGATTGACTACTACATTGGAGGAAACATTGACTCTCACCAATTACAGAGAAGCATGAATATAAGAAGGAGGGGGAAAGTTTGCAGTGACATTAGGAGAGAATGAAAATGACCGATGGCTCCATAGAACTGCCTAAGTAATAATGTCTTGTTTCTGGATACAATCAAGCCAGAGCAATATTAGCAGTTAGTATAACATATACTTTAATTCTTCTGTAAATGATTTTTGCAACCTTCTCTAGGTTTGCTTTTATAGTATTCATTAGTATTCTTTTACAAGTTATTAAATACATTTACATTCAATGTTAGCTATCCTAAGCTAGCCAGCCCTGACCAGTATTGGACAGGCAGAGCGAATGTTCATTGTAATCTCAGGTTCTGATGAGTGACAAGCCCCAGCTGCTGGCCAGAGGACACCCGCTCTGAAAGAAGAGGTGTCTTTTTTTCTTCACCATTCAAGACACATGGGCTGCAAATGCCACATTTCTAAGATGACTGAGAGATGTTCTAAGAGTGCCGATACTAACTCCAGAAAAGAGTTTGAATCTATCATTGCCTTGGACTCAGAAGGTGCTCAATAGATATTATTGATTTTAGTCAATAATAGACAATTGGAGTGGACAATGGGTGCAGCTGGTGGGTGGCCACATCCTCTACTCATGTCGAGAGGCAGGGTGGTTTTTTGCAGCGGTCCTCAAACTTTTTGGTCTTGGGACTTCTTTAACATTCTTAAAAAATATGGAAAACTCTAAAAAATAATTATAAAACCATTCTATATTAACACAAACATTTTTATGAAAAATAACTATTTTACAAAATAAAAAACTTTAGTGATAAGCGTTACATTGTTTTACATAATTTTGTAAATCTCTTTACTCTCTGGTTTAATATAAGACAGCTGGGCTCTCGTATCTGCTTCTGCATTCAATCTGTTGCAATATGTTGTTTTGGTTGAAGTTTATGAAGATCCAGCATCACACAGCTATCTCATTGGAAAAGGAAAGGATATTTTAATAGGCAGATAACATCTTGGCATTATAATGAAAATAGTTTTGAACTTGTGGACTCTCTGAAGAGATCTTGGGATGTGTAGGGATCCATAGACTACTCCTTGAGAACCGCTTATATTGTTGATATAGATCTTTGAGTGAGGAAGATCTGGGATCAAATCCTACCTCAAACAGTTACCTGCTGTGTTACCCTGAACAACTCACCTCACATCTGTAGGCTTTCCTTTTGCATCTTCTGTCAAATGTTGGGGTTGGATTCAATCTCTTGGGTCCTCCTATGGCACGATGTCAGATCACTGAATTTAAAGCCAGAGGATCCAGATTCAGTCTTTGACTCTTCCATTTATTATCAGCATGATTTTGCCATTTTCTTGGTCTCAGTTTTCTTATTAGGTAAAAAGACCTTTTTCTTGGTCCCGCTTTCCTTATTTGTTAAATTTATCTGTTAAAATTCTGTTTGTTAAAATTCTTATTTGTTACAATTATTCCTTTAATAGGAGTCTTATTTTTTGGAGCATTTGGTTCTAGGTTCAAAGCACTGTCCTAGGCACTGGATTATAGGGTTAAAAAAAGATAGTCACTACCCTCAAGGAGTCTGCAGTCTAGCATAATAAATTTAATATAACAAACACAATGGCATAATACATTTGCAAGCTAGTATGCTAAGGGGACCCAGATAATGTTAAAATAAAAACCAGGATGTGAGAAGTGCCCAGGAGAGGTACAAACCAAGTGCTATGAGAGCACCAAAGAGGAAGAAGTTACTAGGCAATAGAGTGAAAGAGAGACAGAGAGAGACACACACACATCCACACACAGAGAGAGACAGAGAAGCAGAGACGTACGGAGAAACACAGAGACATTCAGAGACAGGAGAGAGGAAGAGAGATAAGAGAGAGAAAAGGGAGAGAAGTGAAAAAGGGAAAAAGGAAGAGAGAAAAGGGAAAAAATCAAAACAGAAAGAGAGAAATATAAAGACAGATATAGAGGCAGAGAGACAAAGTGATAGAGAGACAGAAAGGGAGCAAGTGTATACGTACGTATGTGTGTGCACATGTGCGTGTATGTGAAATGATCTTGGGTAACTACTTACAAGAAGTAAATGACAAAGTAGCCAAACAAAACATGATTTGGTTAAAATTACTTGAATCACCTCTTCCATACTGTGCTAAGCGAACTTGTGTAAAATATCAAAAGGATATAGCAGGATAATACTATCCAGATATTTTTTCTCCACGATTTTTTTTTAGCAGAAATAGATTCAAATTAACTAGTGCCTCAGTCCTGTTCGCAGAGGTTTTTATGAAGACCACTGACAAAGCAGACTTTTTATTGCCTGCAGCTGTTTTAGCTTCTCAGATGAGACAGTAAATGTTTTGCCAAAAGTGGTTTATTTTTAATACAACACAAATGTGAGATATTATTATTATTGTTGCTGCTGTTGCTATCTCCTCTGTGTCTCAAAACCATTTATTGTCCCTTTTTCTAGTCTAGGAAATTGGTCCTAGTAGTCTAAACTCTGTTCAACTGTCCATCCTCTGCTAAGTTCATTCATCTTTAATTGTGTCCACATCTACACGATCCTATCATAGACTTTGTCCATGGGTTATTCTTGGCAAAAATGCTAGGGTGGTTTACCATTTCTTTCTCCAATCCATCCCCATTTTACAGACAGAGATCTGAAGCAGATAAGGGTTAAGTGGCTTGCTCAGGGTCACACAGCTGGTTAGTGTTTGAGGTCAAATTTGAACTCAGGTCTTCCTGACTTCAGGTCTAGTGCTATATCCACTATTATATCTAGCTGCTCATACTCTAAGTATCTGACCTTTTTTCCTACTTTCATGGCCACCACCCTCATTCAGGTCCTTTTTGGATTATCAACTAATGAATTAATTAAAAAGTACTTATTCAAATGATGAACATGAAAATATGTATTAGCACAGGTATAACTTCTATCATATTATCTCCATCTCAAGGAGCAGTGAGAGGAAGGTGGGAAAGAGATAATACGATCACAAAATGTCAGAAAACATTTACTAAAAATTGTATCCACATGTAATTGGGGGAACATAAAATAAAAAATAAATTTAAAAATGTATTCATAGGCAGCTAGGTGGTACAACAGATAGAGAACTGGTTCTAGAGTGAAGAAGACATAAATGAGGTCCACTATGACCTCAGATATTTACCACCTTGATGACCCTGGGCAAATCCCCTGTTTACCTTCAGTGTCTTCATCTGTAAAGTGGGAATAATAACACTACCTGTCAGGGTTATTGTAAGGATCAATTGACGTAATGATTGTAAAGTGCTTAGCATGGTCCCTGGCGCATAGTAGTTGTTATATAAACATTGTCTATTTGGGGCTATAATTTATTAACTGTTCTCATTTGTTAAATGCTAGGCACTAGGGATACTAAGACAAAGATGAAACAATTCCTGCTTCCAAGGAATTTATATTCTTGGAGAACATACTTGAGGATAGGTTGTGGAATACTGTGTGTGCGAATAAATGAATGGGAGTGTATAGAAATAGCTAAGATGAGATTTGCAAAGCACTTTACATATATTATCTCATTAGATTCTCAGCCCTTTAAAGTAAAATACTACTGGTAGTACTATTATCATCCCATTTCACAGATGGGGGACTGAGAACTGTTAAACAATCTATCCAGGATCAATGTGTTTGGGTCAAGATTTGAACTGAGCTCTGTCCTGACTTTAAGTTCATATTCTATCACCAATCTACAAAGGGATTCCAAAAGGAAAATAGTCAGGAAAGACTTTATATAGGAAGAGAAGGTTTCTGAATTGTGCTCTGAAGATGGAAAATGCGGTATTGCCTGACAATCTCAACAATAAGGCCACTTTCATTAGGATCAACTGTGTGGATAGATGAATAGCATAACAAGCAGGACAGGTAGGTGGGAACATTGTGGAAGATTTTATTTTATTGTTATTTTTTACTTTTACTTTTTATTATATTTTTCTTTTCCTGAATTCATATAGACAGAGTTTTGACATTTTATGATCCATTTTTCTCCCTCCATTAGTATGATATAGGTTATACATATGCTATCATGCAATACACATTTCTATGTTCATCATGTGAAAAAAGACACGTGCCTCATACAAGAAAAAACTCATAAAAGAAAGAAAGTGAAGAATGGTGGACATCAATCTGCATTCAGACTCCATCAGTTCCTTCTCTGGCGGTGGATAGCCTTTTTCATCATGAATCTCTCAGAGTTGTAAAAGATTTTAATGATGGGCAGAAGAGTTTACATGCTATATTAGAAGCAAGAGAAAACCATTAAAAGTTTTTCAGTATGTGTATTTGGGGACTGGTGAAAACAGGGGACGTGGTTATAGCTGCATTTGGCAACTGTGTGGAGGACTGAACAGAGAATGGAGAGACTGGGGTCAGGGAAACCTTTTAGATTAATAATAATAAGAAATAGCTGACATTTATATTGCACTTAACTATGTGACAGATACTGTGCTAAGTATTTTACAATTATTATTTCATTTGATCCTCAGAACATCTCCAGGAGGCAGGTGTTATTATAATTCCTATTTTACAGATGAGGAAACGGAGGCAGAAAGAGGTTGTCACTTACCAAAGACCAAACTGAACTTGGGTTTTCTTGGCTCCAGGTTCAGGGCTCTATCCACTGAGATACCAGAGTTAGTACAGGTAAGATGAAGGCTTGAGCTTTGGTATAAAATGTGTGAGTGAAAAAAAAATTAAAAAAAGTATGAGTGGAAAGAACAGAAAGATTTCAGAAATAATATGGGATTATAAATAATAAAACTTGGCAACTGAGTAAATATGAGGGCTAAGGAACAGGGAGAGTAAAAAAATTATAGAATTAGAGAAGGTAGGGATCCCAGAGGTCATTAATTCCAATCCCCTCAATTTACAAATAAAGAAACAGAATCACAGAAAGGTTAAGTGACTTTACCTAGCAAATGTCCACATCCTCCACTCACTGAGAGGCAGCAGAATGTAATGCATAAGGTTCCAGGTTTGCCAATAGGAAGGACTGAGTTTCAGACTTTTCTCAGATACTTTCTTTGTGACCATAGTTAAGTTCCTTTACGTCAATGGATTTCATTTTCCTCATCTGTAAAACAAAGAGGTTAAATCTGAAGGGCTTGAAGGTTTTCTTCTAGCTCAAAATCTATGACTATAAAGAGTCTAAAGTGAAATTTGATTTCCAGGTTATGAAACTGAGTGTCTGGAGGACTCTAGGTTGCACAGTGGAGAGAGAACTAGACCTGGAGCCAGGATGATCTGAATTAAAATCCAACCTCAGTTATTTACTAGCTATGTGACCCTGGACAGGTCATTTCACCTGTCTCCCTCACTTTCTTCAACTATAAAATGAGGATTAATATTAGCATTTACCTTCCCAGGGATGTTGTCAGGAACAAATGAGATAATATTTGTAAAGTGCTTAGTGCAACATCTGGCACAGGGCAAGTCCTTTACAAATGCTTATTCTTTTCTTCCTAAAGGGACAATGCTGTTCTCAACAGAAACTGGAAAGTTTGGACAAAGGACAGGATTCAGGAAATAAATAAAAACCATTTGCCTGACATTGTTTAAGAACACTTGTGATTTTATTATTTTTCTAAAATGGAAACATTTACACCAAAAATAGTAGGAAATAATCTTTTGGAGGACTCCAGTCTAGGGCTGCACAATGAATCTAAGTATTGGGCACTGGATTTTCAAATACTAAATTAAATAAAATAAATGCTCATTAATAAAGACATACACACTTTGCAGTTTCATTACCTGCCTTTTACAATAAATATTTACACACCAGCAACTCATTAATCCTCAAGGTTCCTGAGAGGCATGTAAGTAGAATTATTCCTGTTTTATATCCTTTTCACTTTGTGTCTCCTAATTGCTTCGGCATCATATTATTTAAGGTAAGTTCTTCACTCATGTTTTTTTTTCTTTCTTTTTGGTTTTGTTTTAGGTGCTTCTATATCGTGTGATGGGATTGCATTTTCACACCCAGATTCATAACGCCATCTTCATTTGGCTACTTGTTTTTCATGCTGTTTAAAAATTATATAATGAAACAATTTTTAATAATTATTTCCCGACATTTATATGATTCATGTTCTCTCCCTCCTTTCTGCTCTTCCTTCCTACCTAAGACAGCAGGCAATGTGATATAGGTTGTACATGTGCTATCACACAACATGTAGTTTCACGTTTATCATGTTGTGAAAGAAGACGTGCCACTTACAATAGGGAAAAATTCATGGGACAAATAAAATGAAGAATAGCATGCTTCTGTCTGCATTCAGACTCCATCAGTTCCTTTTGTGGTGGTGGATAGCCTTTTTTTTTTTTTTTTTTAAACCCTTACCTTCCGTCTTGGAGTCAATACTGAGTATTGGCTCCAAGGCAGAAGAGTGATAAGGGCTAGGCAATGGGGGTCAAGTGACTTGCCCAGGGTAACAGAGCTGGGAAGTGTCTGAGGTCAGATTTGAACCTAGGACCTCTAGGCCTGGCTCTCAATCCACTGAGCTACCCAGCTGCCCCCCTCTTTATGAGTCTCAAGCAGTTGTCTGGGGTAGATCTTTGCATTGCTAATAATAGTAAATTCATTTACAAATGATCGCCATACATTATTGCTATTATTTATTGTGTATAACATTCTCCTGGTTTTTCTCACTTCACATTTCATCACTTCATTTGTCTTTCCAGATTTTTTTGTGATAATCTTCGTGCTGTTATTCATTCATTCATTCATTCATTCATTCATTTATTTGTTTGTTCATTTATTTATTTATTTTGCTTTAACTTTAATCTTCTTCTCTCTCTTCCTCTGCCTCTGTCCCCGGCTATCTCGCTACTCTATCTCTGTCTATGTCTCTTTCTTGCACTGCCTTGAAGCCCACTTACTTGGCCAGATCATGATGCAAAAATGGAACATGATATCTTATATATGTTATATATTTCACCTCTATAGCCTCAAGTCTTCCGTTCTCTGTCATTCTTTCTGACTTGTCCTTATTCACTAAAATAGGTCCACTTACCTTGTTTTTCTTCAGAATTATAATAATGTTGGTCTTGACTGTTCAATAAATTAGATTTGAAGTCTCTCTCATTGGTTGTCTTTAATTAAAAATATTCTTTCATGCCTGCCCTTTGATCCAGTCATACCATTGCTGGGTTTGTACCCCAAAGAGATCATAGATAAACAGACTTGTACGAAAATATTCATAGCTGCGCTTTTTGTGGTGGCAACAAATTGGAAAAGGAGGG
>NC_058132.1:239374716-239489856 GCF_016433145.1 Gracilinanus agilis
ATGTATGTATGTATGTATGTATGTATGTATGTCTCTCTCTCTCTCTCTCTCCATATATATATATATATATATATATATATATATATATGTAAACACAAAATATATACCAAGTATCTGTCTATTCATTGATTCATCCATCCATCCACCCACCCATCCATCCATCTCTCTCTTTTTATGTATGTATGTATGTATGTATGTATGTATGTATGTCTCTCTCTCTCTCTCATCTATTTATCACTATTGGAGAAAACAATTGAGGATCAGGAAATGCCTCAGGTAGTATGCTGCTGGAGTTCAACATTGAGGGAAATTAGAGATTCTAAGAGGCAAGCAGGTGATGTCAGGCATGGAGGATTCCTTGTCCAAAAGCTCAGAGAGAAGTGGAAAGTTATGTATAAGAAATGGTAAGTAGCTCAATGTGGCTGGGACAAAGAATGTATGAATGGAATAAATCAAGAGTAATAAGTTTGGGAAGGGAGGCTGGAGTCAAATTGTGAAGGGTTTTAAGTGCCATACAGAAAAGATTGTACTTTATGCCAGAGGTGAGAGGGAGCTGTTGGAGCTTTTTGATCAATGCAATAATATGTTCGGACTCATATTTTAGAAAAATATCTTTGGTAGCTATGTAGAAGATGGGATAGAGAGGAGAGAGATCTCTCAAGTCAGAGGGATACTTTAAGGGGCTATTGTCATATTAATATTCACCTCTCCACACTTTTCTAGCCAAACTGGTTTTCTACCATCTCTATGTCTTTGCATAGACTGACCTCCATTCCTCAAATGCACTTTCTTTTTGCATGAGGAGTTTTCTTTCCCGATTCCTTACTCTTCAGTGTCCAGTACTGTCCCATTACCTTGTATTTATTTTGTATGTAATTATAGGTGGACATATTGTTCATTCCTTACACAGTGTTAAATTCCTTGATGATAGTGCCTGGTTAATTTCTGATTAACTGTCCCCAATATCTATTACAGTGTCCTGAAAATGGGCACTTAATAAATGTCTTGATAAATAGATTAGGTAATGAAGGCTTGATCTAGGGAAGCGTAGAGAGAAGGGAACAAGATACTGTGGGATCAGAATTAATTTAGTAACTGATTATGAATTGAAAATGAAGAAGATTGAAGGGCTGTGAACGAATCTGGGAAATATGGTTGTAATGTCATGGACAAAAATGGCAAATTAGGGAGAGAACAGGCTTGAGGAGAAAGATAGACTCTAATATATATGATAGGCAAGGATTATATTCTAGACACTAGTTAGTTTACCTACCTGATAAAATGCCTGACAGCACCTAGCATGGTGCCTTCCACACAGTGGTTTCTCAATAAATATTTACAGATGGCTTCATGTACTGCTCTTTAAAGGTCTTGCCCCGAGTGTAGCCTACCTTGCTCCTCACCAGTGTTCCATGAGTTTACATTGGGTCTTTATGAGCTGGGCTCAGGAGGCAATTGTAGATTTAGTAGGTACTAGTGGCTTGGAAAGGATGATGGGTATTGTGTGTAAAGATCTTAGTTTTTTTTCTATTGTACCACATGGGAAGAGACCTGAAGAACACTGCCTAAAAACATGCTCAAACTTGCAAAATTCTTGCAAGATGATGCCATCCAAAGACAAATATTAATGTATGCTGGGGAAAAATATTTGTCTACAGGCAAATAGTCTAAATTTCTTCCTCTGGCCATTTGTGTGATTCAGTATCAGAAGGGAAAATATATTTTAAAGTTAAAATATTATGTCAAATATTAAGGTCAAATTGATTTTCAAAGCTTTCAGGCTAGAGGAAAAAAACATAATAAGAGTTGATTTTTTTCTTAATGTAGATTATCATAATTTGTCTTGGTGAATATATTAAGAAAGTATCCTATGAACATAAGGAGAGATTGGAGGAATGCTGTCTCTAAAACAACTTTTAACATGAACACCACTGCAACAGTATTTGCCAACGCAAGCCGACATGTACATGCTAGATTAGACTGGATGATGAATTTAAAACAAGTTGGTGCTCTCACTGTGGCCCAAATTAAGCCTTGTTCTAAAGTTGCCATAGCAACATTATCTGTACCAAATGTCCTGCACCAATGAATAACTGGAAATGTTTTCTGTTACTTAGGAAAAAAATTACATTGCTATTAATTTCTCATCCCCTACTGTATAGAATGCATGTTGCTTATGCAAATTTTTTAAAAAATCAGCAAAACTCCTGAATAGATGCACCATGTAGATGTTATATAATTACAAAGACAAATGCCCAAAAAATGCCAGGGAGAATTGGTCTGAATGGTAGCCTGACAAACCCAGAAAAGAATTGAAGGAAGAAATGTTTTGTAGTAACTTCAAAGCATCAGGGTTAGCTTTTGTGAATTTCCAACTTTCTGGACCACTGGGCATTCTCTTAACTACTCTTGGAAAGTTGAGTAACAACGAATAACTTTCTGTTTAGAGATAAGGCAAAGTGCTGACAATGTAAGGAACAACTTCTTTCTAACCTTACAAACAGCACATCAGGAAGTAGAGAAATACTTCAACTCACTCTCCCCACCTCAACCATCCAGCCTCCCCAAAGAGACTCTCTTTATTTCGTCTACAATAACCATCATAGTGCAGTGAAACTCCAGGCATCGATGTCTTTATTTCTGGGAATTCTTTAAATTGATTTTATCAATAAACGATTCTCATAAGAAATCACTACGAAGTATTATTCCATTTATACAAAATAAAAATACATGTAAATTGGAAGAAAAAATGAACAACATACTATATATTGGCTAATAACCTGTGAATGCATACTCTATGTAGTTTCATTCAACAATTTCAGTGCTAATTATTTTTTGCATTTTGGAAATGCTTTTTCTCTCGATGTAAATTTAATTCCAAAACACCATTTCATGCTTCATTATCCCTGAATGAGAGTTGCCTTTGGCCCTTTCTTCATTTGTGAATCATGGGTTGAATCACTAAGTGTATTATTCTAAGCAGTTAGGGCAGGTAGGTACTCATTTTTTGGTTTACTTATTACAAAAATTGACCCTTCCATTTTCCATGAAGCAAATATAACATGAACATTGGAATAGATACTAGAAAACTGTGGTAGTGAGGATGAAAAACATAGGGGGAGTGTGTGTGTGTGTGTGTGTGTGTGTGTGTCTATGTTGCTCAGGAATGGGCACTTGCAAAATAAAAACCTTCATGTTTTGGTGCCACTCTTTTCACATTTCTATCCAGCCATGAGGTCACTGATTAAAATGTACTATTTTTATAGATGGGAGACTGCAGTGATTAGGATATGGGTTTTCAATAATTTATGTGGAAGAGTAGGTAAGATGCAATA
The DNA here is from genome assembly GCF_016433145.1 of Gracilinanus agilis. NCBI lineage: Eukaryota > Metazoa > Chordata > Mammalia > Didelphimorphia > Didelphidae > Gracilinanus > Gracilinanus agilis. Next base: position 239,378,052 of record NC_058132.1, read on the forward strand.
AATCCCTGTCTTCTTTTCTTAGGCATGGAAGATACTCATCATCAGGATGAGGATAGCAATGCCATTCCTTTAATGGCTTCCTGTCATCTCCAAGACCAAGCCTAAATAAATTCTTCTATTTAGTTTTTCCATTTCTCCACCAATGGGTTCAATTTTAATCTATCCCACTTCATCTTTCTCTATGAACCAATAACATCTGATTTCCCTAGTCACCCTGGTCGTCCTATCATTTTTTGCACATGCTATTCTGATTTCCAGATATGAATGTTAGCATATGCTTTATACCAGATATATATTCTACCCTTATTTCCATCATTCTAAATCCTATCTCTTTCTCTGTTGAAAGCATTCTCTTACTAACTTTATACCATCAAAATCATTCTTTTCCTTTAAATATACATACGTATATATTTACAGATTACATATCAATACAATTTCTTATTCATTTTCTGATATTTTATAACCCATATTCTCTGTCCCTTCCATTCCTCCCCAAGAAGGCAGGTAATATGATATACATTGTACATATATTATCATGTAATATATATCTCCCTATTCATCATGTTGTGAAAGAAGATATATTGCTTATACTAGACAAAAATTTATAGTGGATAAAGAAAAGAATAGTATGTTTCAATTTGCATGTGGACTCCTGTTCTTCTATGGCAGTGGATATCCTTTTTTTTTTTTTTTTTTTTTTTTTTTTTTTTTTTTTTTTTTTTGTCATGAGTCTTTTGGTTTTGTCCTGGATCTTTGTCTGGTTGATAACAGGTAAGCCATTCACAGTTGATCATCATACATTATTATTGTTATTGTGTACAAATTCTCCTGGTTCTGCTCAAGGCTAATGACTCTCTTTTGCTTTTAATTTAATTTAATTTTTATCATGCAAAACACACTTCCATATTGGTCATTATTATAAGAGAACACTCATACAAAACCAAAACCCCGAAATAAAACTGATACACAAATAGACTGATGTGAAAGATTGTGTGCTTTGATCTGCATCCATCCATCTTCAACAATTCTTTCTCTGGAGGTGGCTAGCATTCCCTTTCATTCAGGATTATTATCCCAGATCATTGCTTTGTTGAGAGTAGTTAAGATTTCATACTTGAATCATTCGTTTTCTATTTCCTCTATTAAACCAGATACTTTGATATTTTATAACAAATGGACAAAAATAGGTCTTATTCAGTAAATTATGAGAGGGTGTATCAAATCTAATCTAATATGTAAGAAAAATATAGATAAGCAAAAAAAATCCATTCACACTAGAAAAATAAAGCAGATAGAAAATAAATATTGCTTAAACTCAAACATGCAGCTTAATATGATAATATTTTGAATCTCTTTATGTATATATATGTTTCTATAATTTTATATATGATTGTCATTGACAGATACTACAGTTAACTTTATACAGTTAGGAAGCCAACCATGCCTAGAATTAAGTAGTAGGAGATTAGACCAGAATACAATTGGAAAATTGCTCAATACTTTTAATATTCCCAGTTTGCACCAATGTTTAACCAGTCATCATACATGTCTGAATTCTTTAAGACCTTGACCTTAAAAGAATCAAAATTATAAGTATTGCAGAGGGCAATGAAATGTTTAGTTAATATAAATAAGGGTGTATCTTATTATGAAGTGTTCCAAAACAAGACATTATTGAGAAAATGAATACTTAAAAAAGAAGATGGATCATATAGTGGTGAGAATGGAACAGTGTGAGATGGTGAGCAGAAGCAGTACATTGGTGCCTGTGACAAATAGTAAAAGCACCAGAGGAAAGCTTTCACTACTTTGAAAGAATCTTTTATAGACAGTCATGGAAATCAATGGCTTGTGAATTTGTGAAGAAATCATAGGATCATGGTATTTAAGCAGCTGAGAGAGATATTAGAGATTGTCCAACCCCTTCATTTTATAGATGGGGGAGTAGAATGAGAGAAGAAATTTGTTGTTGTTCAATTGTTTCAGTCATGTCTGATGTTTTGGGACCCCATTTGGAGTTTTCTTAGCAGAGATATTGGTTTGTCACTCCTTCTCCAGCTCATCGTACAGATAAAAATACATGAAAAAAAAAAAAAGTAGAGGTAAATGACTTGCCTAGCGTCACACAGTGAGCAAGTATCTAAGACTTTATTTGAATTTAGGAAGATTAGTTTTCCTGATGATAAGCCTGGAAGTTAATTCACTGTGCCGCCTGGCTGTCCTTTTAGCAAATGGCCTTATTTGCTATTTCCTGAATGTGACATTCCCTCCTCTGACTCTGTGCTAGTTCATAAGCTGTCCCCTGTGCCTAACATGTACTTCCTCTTTGCTTCTTATTATCTTAGAATAATAACTTCCTTCAGGATTCAGTTTATGATAAAAATAAAGTTGGGAGTTCATAAGTAAAAAGAAATGAGAGAAGTCAAAGGCTTATAGAACAGAGAGAAGCCTTGAGCTTTTATATCATGAGTATATTCTTGGAGAAGAAAATTCTGGCCATTGATTCACTTCATTGCATATATGACATTTGCCATCTACATATATATACACACATGTATGTATATATATACACACATACATATATATACCTAAATGTGTACACAAACAATATATGTACACATATTCATAGAGATATATTTTTCCTAGATCTCCAGTTTTATATAATCTCTAGATCCAATTGGTAAAGCAAACTCCTAGTGAAAGAATACATCCACCTTTCTAGATTTGTAACTACTCTGTGACTTAATAGGTTAGAGAGTTAGTTGCCTGAGTCATTGAGAGGAACAGATTTATCCAGAGCCACACATTGAGTATGTGTAAGATATGAGATTTTGAACCCAAGTCTTCCTGACTCTGAGACTATCCCTTTATTCCTGGTGATTATGTTCTCATAGACAGAGAATGCCTAGTTACTGAAGTGGGAACTACGTCCAAATTAACCACTATGTAGAATCAAACCTATTGATCAAAATCAATATTGTATAAGAAAGAGTTTAAAAGAAGGTAGTTTATCCATTTGAGAGGACTCCAACTAGACCCATTTAAATAAAATTATGAAGTTGGAAATTAGAAATGGATAAAAGGATGGATATAGGTGTGCATTACTGTAACCTCCAAAGAAGTTTGCCTGATAATCATCTTGTTACACATGATAATTTGTCACTGTTTTGGAGGATGTTCATTGCAGAAAGTGATGAGGGATTTATAAACATACACATGCCTGTATGTATGTGTCTATTCATTATCCTTGATAATTGATAAATTGATAATTGATAAATGATCCTTATGCCTCCAAATGAATTGTATCATTTTCATAGGGCCACAAATTTGGGTATTATAACTGCCATCTATCCATTCCTTTCATTTTAAACTGAATTTAACCAATTTGTTCACACAGCTAATTAAATATGAGAGATTGAAACTGAATTGGAGGTCTCTCTGACTCCAAGACCTTCTGACTTTTTCCAGCATTTCCATTCTTCCCCCTTCTGTCAAGCTTCATAAAGAATCTGTAGAGAGACTGAGATTTTTACTGGCCAAAATGATGAATTAATTTACTCAGGCTTTGCTACTGAAAGATATGTAAAATTAAGGCAGAAACTTAATCATGGTGTATAGAGAACACCAGTCTGGCCTCTTTAGTCTGATTTTTATTGTGGTTCAAATTCATTAAACCAGAATGAATCTTGGGAACATGTCAGAGTATCTGAAATCTAAGCTCAATCAGGAGGTTTTTTGATCTGTAGTCTCAAATGTTCATCTTTTCATTTTTATTATTAGTAAGAGCCTAATTGGTTTAAGGAACTTCCCAGGAGGAAATGAAACTATTCTGCAACTTAAAAAGTCTGAAAATTGAGGGAGGATTGGCCATAGTCACATAGTCAAAACATATTAAGTCTTCCAACTTATAAGTATGGCTTTCATCCTAAGTATTGTGACTTCTCTCCCCTTCTCTCCCTTTATCAAATTACTTATAATTCTTCTAATGAGAATTTCATTTGTTTTAAATAGGTTCCTATTTCTTAAATGAAATCTTTAAAATTATCAAGGGTGCAATCAATGGTCATTCATGCATTAGTGTGACTTATTCAATCAAATGTCCTTTTTCTTACTTAGATGAGATCTGTAGAGATCACTGTGGGAGGAGGGATAGGAAATTTTTCACTAAGGATCCCTTTTGCTAGAATAGGTATGCCTGGTCTTGCTACCAATAGTGGTGGGATTTGGCCAGCATGAAAGTCCTGGATATCTAGAGAGTCTGGAGAAAGGTTCACTAGGAGTTGGAAAATTGCCAAAGAAAAATTGCTTTGTTCAAATTTTTGCTTAGGTTTGACTCTGTGCTAAATAAAATAATATAAATTTATTCTTCACTATCTGAGGAGGAGAAAATTACCATTAGAGAAAATAGACATGTTGTCTGTGTTACTCTATCTTGCCCTTGATAATATATTGTCTTAAAGCTATTGTCTAGTTGTTTCTGGGAGAGAATATCTCATTTCCACTTCTTTTGTATTCCCCAAGGTACCAAGTACGAGACAATGCATGTGTTTAATAAACACTTGTAGGATTGAACCAAACTGAACTGAGAAAAGACATGGGATTTGGTGGACACAAAAAAGTACCAGTTTTCTCCAAATTGCAAAATAATGCTTAAGAGAAAAGGCTTTGGGGCATATTTAGAGATATATTGATGTGTTTGATACCTGAAGACTTCCAAAATGAGGTATGTAAGAAGACATTTATATAAAATCAGAGAGGTAAGCAGTTTTGTTAGATTCTCTTAATGAGAGCGTAACTTGCTTTAGCAGAGAATTTCAGAAGTCTTATTCCTAGGAATTAAAAACATTTTTAACTTTTATTCAAAACAATATATTTTGGTTATTAGAGAATCCATTACATTTGAATATCTGGCAGGCTGGATTCCTGGCCAAGAAAAAAGAATGGTCGCTCCAATACTATGTTTAAAATGTGCCATTTTTATGACTAACATAATTTATATTTTCTTAGTATTTAGGCCTCTTTTTTCTTCTTAGTAAAATTTCAGTAATTTTATCATTTAAGATTTTATTTTTTTTTAAATATTTTTCTTTATTCTTGTTTCTAGTATAATAGTTTCAAATATACCTACTAAAATATTATTTCATAGAGGTAGCCCATTCAGGTGCTATTTCGACACTAACCAAAGTTTTTCTGGGTTTCTTTTCTTTAAAAAAAATCTATCTAAATTTTATTAATGTTTTCTGTTTTTCTATCACATTCATTTCCAAATAGGTTTCTACTCAATGAGACATCCCTAGTAACAAAGATTTTAAAAGGAGGAATAAAAAAGGAGATTCACGTAACTAACCAACATAATCATTTCATGTGACAGAATGCAGATCTATGTGTAATCTTCTAAGTCTTCAATTAAATGAGATAATACTTGTAAAATGTTTTGTTATTCCTAAAGGTATATAGGTGAGAATATTTGCCATTTTATAGTGAAGGCAATGTTGTGGGTGAAACACAACCTGTTTTGTAGCAGAGTCTCACCCCAAGAAAGGGAGGCTCAACCTCATTCAATCTAGAAGGAAAAGCATTTTATATGAAGAAGTTTTTTTTAAGATAGCATAAAGTCTAATAGCTAATGGAATAGCTTGGAGGCTAATCAGATAGCCTTGGAGCTAATAGATTAGTGTGTGTGGGGCTAGTAGAGTAGCCTGATAGACCTAGAGCTGATGGAGTAGCCCCATAGCCCTGGGCTAAGGGATTAGCCTCTGAGTTGGTTGGAGTAGCTGCTTTTTGGGAGATGGAATAGCAGCCCCTGGTGTGGAGTCCCAACTCTAAGGGTAGATCAGAGTTTGCATATGTATTGAGGATCTGGGGACTAGTTATCTTCCATTCTAGGAAAATTTATCTTTCCCCATACCCTGGTGAATGGACATGGTGAAATTCAAATGGAGGTGTGTTTTGGAGTACATGGCATAGGTGAACTTGGGGGCACCAGAAAGGGAATTAAGAGCATGTATAGGTTTGGGGGATTTTTCTGGAATGCCAGAGCCCTTAGTGTGCATGTCCCATGTTTCCTCATGATCCCACCTGGCATCATTTGTCAATGTGGGAGACATCTCACTACCCTTATGGAATGTAGGGAGGACATACAGCACAGTAGATGACCACTTTGGGTATTTTAAAATGCCCACCAGTTCAGAACTAAGGTAAATAAAGAATAGTATGAGTAATTAATAATGTAAAGCAGGCACAAAGTTGATTCCCAGTATAGAACATTACATATTCAGTACAGGTGATTGATGATAGAGAATGGGTAACTGATCAACAGTACAGATTCTGCAATTCATGCTTGACTAATGCTAAAATCACAGATCTTATAGTTCATGTTTAGTGTTAACTGGGGAGAAACACAAGATCTCAGAGTATGAGGGTCCTGTTTCTATTACTGTCCCTCACTGCCCAGAGCCTGTCTCTATCAGGAAGTTAATTACCTCACTTCTTCTCTAGGGCCAAACTTGGTCATTATTATCACCTAGAATTCAGTTGCAGGGTTTTTGGTTTTTACTTCTCTGCTGTTGTTTCCATTTGCATTCATAGTAATCATATCCATTACTTTCCTGGTTCCCTTTTCATTGTACATCAATAAATGGGTCCTTCCATCCTTCTCTGAGTTCTTCATATTTACCATTTTTCAAGATTAGATAATATTCCATTACATCCAAATAGTACAATTTTGTTAGATATTTCTCTTTCAAGGTGGCACCTATTTGTTTCCACTTTTCTACTACAGAGAAGAAGGGCTGTGTATCCTTTTATACCTTCTTAATTGGCACGGTATTCTATTCACCACAATGACTTTTCCATTCTAACTAATATCATCCCTCCTCAAACCTCCCATGGTGTCCCCTCCCCACCAGCCTCAGCATAGAACTTTACTTCATATTTCACTAAAAAAATTGAGGCCATTCACAAAAAGCTCTTTCTTCCTTTTTCCTCATCTCACATCACTCAGATGCCTTCTGCTACTATCTATCCCCTACTGCTCTTTCTCTTATTCCCTTCTTCTCAATAAAACCTTCCCTACCAAAGTTACACACTACAGCAAGTTACCCTTTCCACTGTGTTCTCTGGAATATCCACTGCATAGGTAACAAACTTGCTTTCATATTAATTTTTTTTCCTTTCTGGCTCCTTTTATTTCCTAACTCTCACTGAGACTTGCTTGGCTCCCTCCTAATGACACAGGTTCCCCAGTCACCACTTGATTTTCCTCTGATTTCCCTGATTGACTGGTTGAAGTGGATGAATTGTATTATTCTTTGGTCCCCATTGCCACTTCCAATCTCTCCCTCTACCATCATCATTAGTGATACCTCTTCCTTTGAGGTTCATTTGATTTCTATTTATTATCCAATCAAGATTCTGGTAGCTATTATCTACAGGCATCCAAGACAATCTCCTTTTCTTCTCATTAGAACAGACGTTGGCTGAGAGTCCTCCCCTCTTCATCAACACCTGCCCTCATACTGGGAGATATAGGTTTTCCTTTGAACAATCTCCCTTACCAGTTCTTCAACTTATTCACTCCCCATTACAGACTTCAGCATTTCCATCTCAGCTACAAGGAGAGGTGGTCATATTCTTGATTTTACCAACTCCAACAAAGGTTCCACTTTTATGTTCTTGAACTCTGAAATTCCCTTATTTAGTTACAATCCGTTGTTATTCCATGTTTCTGTGTTTCAACCCCAAACGGTGCTCTTTGTCATTACTGTGACTGCCAGTCTCTTGTCCATTTAGTTCTTTCCTAGACCGTCACCAGTGCACTACCTATATATTTTTCTAATCCTTATTTTCTATCTTGAAATAAATTCTGTGTATTGGTTCCAAGGCAGAAGAGTTATAAGGGGCAGGCAATGGGGATGAAAAGATTTGCCCTGGGTTACATAGCTAGGAAATGTCTGAGGTCACATTTGAATCTAGGACCACCAGTCTCTAGGTCCGGCTTTCAATCCACTCTCTGAACCACCTAGCTGCCTTCATTAACTTCTTACTCTTTTCTTCACCATCTTGACGTCTCAACGAGCCAGTTCAATTTTACTCTGTCCTCTTTTCTTGAATCTCTTATCTCTGATCTTACCCTGCCAAGTCTCACTCAGCACTGGATTACTCACACTGTCCATTGCCTTCCCACTTACTTAGATGCTATTCAATGGAGCTGAAGAAAATCACAAAATCCTGCTAAAGGCACCCATCACAAATCTATGTTTTATAATTGCAACTGGGACCTCATTGCCTCAACATAATCCCTTTACACCTTCCTAATTAACTTGCTAAAGCTCTTCACAACTTTCTCCTTCTACTTCTGCTTTCCAGATTCATACACATCACACCATTTCCCACCCACCCTCATGTAGGCTACAATTCAATGACACTGACCTTGCCATTCTTTGCACAAGATACAATTTCCCGACTAAGCATTTTTACATTTTCTACTGTCTAGAATTCTCTCCCTTCTCTTTTCCACTTCCCAACTTTCCTGGCTTCCTTGTTGTCCTAGCTAAAAATCTCATCTCTGTCTACTATGTACCAGACATTGTGCTATGTGCTTTACAAATGCTATTTCATTTGATCCTCATAACACTTCAAGGATGTAGGTGCTATTATTATTCCCATTTTACAGTTGAGGGAAACTGAGGCAAAAGGAGTTTAGATGACTTGCCTTGGGTCACACAGCTTGTAACTGTCTGAGACCGGATTTGAACTCACATCTTCCTGACTCAAGTCTAGCACCCTATTTACTATACCACTCGACTGCTTCTTTTGTAGAAAACTTTTCCTGAGGCCACTTATTCTAGTGCTTTTCTTCTATTGATTATTCCAATTTATCCTTCATATGGCTTCTTTGTACATAATTGTTTGCATTCTGTCTTCCCCTTTTAGACTCTAACTTCTTGGAATACAAGGGCTGTCTTTTGCCTTTCTTTGTATTCCTAGGGCGTAGAACAGTCTTTGGCATGTTGTAGGTACTTAATAAATGTTTGTTGATTGATCGACTAGGGGAAAGGTAACCTAACCAATGCTGTGGGAGAAGAGAGAAAGTCTGGACTGCCAGACTACCACAAATTGGTATCTGAGCCCTTACTGCCCCAAACTGTTGCACCCTTTAACTTCCCAGCTTTCTCTGTATCCTTCCCCCACCTAAGTCTCTTTTTACGACTGATAAACTTGTCATCTCTGCCTTTGTCTCTGATCACTCAGAACTCACTTTCATTAATGACTTTCTAAAGGGGTTTCTCAGTGCCCTAACATTTCCTTTATGAACAATTATGCCTTACTACTTATCCCAGAAAAGTCTGTTGTCTCTATTGAAATCTAGGTTAAATGCCTTTATATATGTCCCAAAGTAAAATTAACTATAAACATTAATTAAACATGGATATAATATTTTTCTAGCCTTTTTAGACAAATAAATGGGTCCTGGATCCTACATTTAGAGTGAGATCCCAGCATCCCTGGCTGTCTTATTTGCTTACTACTTGTGTAGCTTTGATTCTGTGTTTCCTTAATTGTATAACTGATAGGGTTGGACTATATGTCCTACCTTTAATGTCCCATCCATTATATATTTTTCATCGATATGATTTGAATGGAACATCAAAGGTTTATTTTTTTAAATTTAATTCAATCAAGGTCACCCATAGGGAGTTATAGGTCTTACAAATTTTGTGTTTGGCTACAGTCCTCAAAATTCTTATGTAGGTAAAGTTACATTTTGTAGCACTTTAAAGTTTTCAAAACTTTGATCTAATAATTTTGTGAGATAAGTGGTATAAGTGTTGTATCCATTTTTACAAATGAGAAAAACTCAATGAGGTAAAGTGACTTTTCCCACCATCTCATAACTAGTTAAGAGATAGCCAGTCCTTGAACACAGTCATTTGACTCCAATTTTGGAGTTTCTTTTACTATTCCATATGCCTCCTTAACAATAATAAACATTCATTAATCACCCAAGATGCATCATTCCAGGTGTTAATGAAGAAATACAAAGACTTAACCTCTGTACTTATTACTAAATCAACTGATTAACCAGCAAGCATTTATTAAGTACTTACTATATGCCTGGGACTGCCCTAAGCACTGGGGATATAAAGAAAAAGCAAGAACTAGAACTTATAGTTTAGGAGGGGAATAAGAACCAATTTAGAATGGAAAAGAAATTAAACAGTATTCAACAATCATTCATTATGAGTATGTTATGTGCAAGATATTGTGCTTTAAAATAAAGCCAGTCTTTGCCACCAACATTTATCTTTTTCTCCTCTTTCTTTTCCTCCTCTTCTTCCTCCTCCTCCTATTTTTTTGTGAGGGGCAAAAAGGAGAAAGAAGTCCATCCACTTTGTTCAGGTGAGAGTAGGAGATTTTAGGAGGCGTTGACTCTGCTAATGAATCATCATCATCATTTTTATTATTATTATTATTATTAGTTGTAGATCATGTTACCTTTGTAACACTGGATGTCACTTTTCAGCAGTGACAACCTAAGTCCTTCATAGCAACACACAAAATGTTAAAAGAACAGAGATACCTCTAAATCTTAAAGTAGAAGCTCAACATAGGATTTATGTGATCCTAGGAGGTATAGTGGATAGAATGCAGGGCTTGGAGTAAAGAATATTCATCTTTCTGAGTTCAAATCTGGCCTCAGACCTTATACTAGCGGTGTGACGCTGGGCATGCACTTAACCCTGTCTGCCTCAGTTTCCTTATCTGTAAAATGAGCTGGAGAAGGAAATGGTAAACTACTCTAATATCCTTACCAAGAAAACCCCAGACAAGGTCATGAAAGTCAGATATGACTGAAATGACCACAAATGGACAATAACTACATGGGACAGGAAGGCATGGATGATTTGACATCTGTACTACTGAACAAATCAGAACCTACATGATGCCTCAGATCCACTGTAATATTTGGAGCGGTCAAATTTGTATCTGACTTAAAAGCAGCCAGTTTCTAGTGTTTGCACACTATTTAATTTGTAATCTGGGTGTTAAAGCAATTTTGCTGCTTCCATTATGGCTTTGCCCCAGAAGTTAAGAAGAGAGCAGAGTTCCCCAGGAGTCAGTCCATCAATATGTATTTTAAGTACCTACTATGTTTCAGGCACTAGGTGTAAAAAGACAAAAGCAAAACTGGCCCTGACCTTAAGGAACTTACATTTGTCAACAGAGACAAGAAGACTATGTATATGCACTCATATGCATGTATGAATACATACATACATATAAAATATATAATATATTAATATATACATATAAAATTCCTTTTTCCCACACCTGTCTTTTGAAATCCCTCCCTTTTGTCAGTGTCAAGATCAATTGCTTCCTCTTTTATGAAGCTTTTTCTGATTATTACCCTACTACCCATTGCAAATAAAAGTAATCTCTTCTCTTTTCAGATTTCTCATGCTATTTTTGGGGGGCTTGTCCTTTTTTTTATCTTGTTTTTCCCTATGTCATAGCTTTTTGTCCAAGTCTTCTCCCAAATAGATTATTAGCTCCTTCATAAAAGGGTTTGTATCATAAACAGCTTAATCTAAAGCTTTGTATATACTTAATAAATGCTTGTAAATTAATTTAAACTTTTGCCAAATCTTACATTATATGCTTGGGATTATTTTTTCCCATCCTTTCTGCCAAAATTATTTCCCCCCCATCATTTAGCAATCCTCTGGTATTCTATTTATTCTGAAAAGTTTTCATTGATTGATAAAAGATGAATTGACATTCAGCAGAGAAATCCTTGTAGTGTTCTACAAATAATAGGTACTCAAAATATGTTTGGAAACTAATAGCTTCTCACCCCTTTTTACTTGGATATTGAACTCTGGACTGTTCTCCCTGTCCTCCCTCAATTACATACTTAACCTTTCCTCCCACTCCTACAATGCACTTACTCTCGACCTTTGTAGACCATAATGCAATTAGATCTATTTTTTAACACCATTTAAAAGGCAATGCCATCTTTAGAAAGGGAAGTGATATAGAAGAAGCACGGGATTTGGAGTGAAATGAAATTAATGATCCATTAAATGGTAGAGGAAACATTGAAGGAAATGCCGTTCTGGATTTGATTTTGACCAACAAGGAGGAATTGGGTCTGAAATGGAAACAGCGGAGACCTTGGGGAAAAGGAATGGTTACATCTTAGTGAGAGAAGGATCAAAAAGTAGGGCGTAGGTTGGCATTTGGCAACAGTGGATGTCTAAGGGAGGAGTAGGTAGCATCTCACTGCATAAAATTGCATAGAGGTAATCAGCTCACGAGAGAAGGGAAGCTGAAAAGAATACAGTTCTTAAAAGGTTTGTCAAAATAATTCCAATGAGGAAGAATGGAGTAACCTTTCCAAAGATATCTGCCAAAGCAAAGAAAAACAACACTGAAAAATTTCAGACATCTGATCAATGTTTTGTCCAGTTGTAACTTAAGAGAAGTGATGGTAAAAAATACCTCTCATCACTAGACAAATAAGTGGTAAACTTTAGGCAAAGAATGGAGTGTTCCTTTTTAGACATGTACAATGTATGTGTTTTGAGCAGTTGCACTTCTTATAAGGGAGTGTTCTGTGGTAAGGGTGAGTAAACCATCAGAAAGTTCCAGTAATGACAAAAAAAGAAAGCCAATAAAATATTTCAAATTTTAAAAAGGCCAAGTATATAAAATTCATTGACCAAGTAGGATTTTTCAAAAAAAATATGAGGATGATAAAATCTGGGAAATAATAGAATATGCACACAAAAGTATGGTGGTAAGGTTATTTTTGTAAATGTTAGGATTACTCAAGCACAGAATGAATGAAAGGTAGAAATGACTGCTTAGAATCACAGAAAAGATTTTTAGCTACACTGGGGAAAAGAGGAGGAACAAAAAATGCCATGTGACTTCTGCTCAAGATGGTTGAGAAAATAGCAGATTAAGAAAAAGAAGAACTGCTCAGTTCTTCTGTTTTCTCCGAAAAGGAGAATAATCATTGAGCTAGAAAGGACATAACAAAAATAGTAGGAAATTGAGACTGTTAAGTATATATATATAAAACAAGGAAATACCTAGTTACATTCCATGTTTTTAAGTCAGCTAACTGTTATGTATCTGGGGACATTGAACACATTATCAGACGTAATTTCAGAGCTAGGCAAGGCAAGAGTACTGATTTTATAGCCAGAGAATCTGATTAAATCCAAGCCCTGTCACCTGTGTGACTTTAGACAAGTCATTTAATGTCTCTGTGTTTGATTTGCCTAATCTATAAAATGCATGAATTGGTCTGGACTCTAGTCCTGGACTTGAGGTTCCTTACATCTGTAATTTTTATGGTCTATTGTCAGTGATCTTTGAAAGATAATGGAATATATGGAATATTATATATACATATGTATACTCTGAACCAATCACCTATCAAGGGATGAGTAATTTGTTTTATCACAAGTTCTCTGGAATTGTGCTTAATTACTGATGAGAATTCTTAGATCTTTCAAAGTGAATTTCCTTCTATAATATTGTTGTTTACATTGTTCTCTTGGTTCTGCTCACTTCATTCTATGTCTGTTCATGCATATCTTCCCAAGTTTCTCTAAATCCTTCCTCTTCATAATTTCTTAAAGCACAATAGTATCCCATCATATTTATATGTGGCTCAGCCATTCCCCCAATTTTTGGTACTCCTTCAGTTCCCAATTCTTTGCCACCACAAAAAAGAACTGCTATAAACATCCATATGGGTCCTTTTCCTCTTTCTTTGATTTCTTTGGAATATAGATATGGTAGCAATTCTCTAGGCTAAAGGAGATGTACAATTTAATAGTGATTTGAACATAATTCTTAATTACTTTTCCAGAATAATTTGACCAGTTCAAAACTCTACCAATTGTGCAGACATATGTGTTTTCCCCCTGGCCCCTCCAGAATATATTTTCTTTTTTGTCAATCTTACCGAAGTGATGGCTAAGAGGTAGAACCTCAAAGGTGTTTTAACTTACACTTCTCTAATTATTATTTAGAAGATTGCTTCATACTGGCTATTTACAGTATGGATTTCTTTCACTGACAACTACTTGTTGATATCCTTTGACTATTTATTAACTGGGGAATGACTCTGATCCTAAATTTGAATCAGTTTTTAATTTTCTTAATTAATTCAAATAAATTTGAATCAGTTCTTTATATATCTTAGTAATGAAATCTTTATCAGAAAAAAGAAAACCCTTGCTACAAAACAGGTTTACTTGCTTCTCTTCTAGTTTTATTTGCATTGGATTTGTCTAAATTTTTAATCATATAATAAAAATTGTCCATTTTACCTTTTGGATTCTCTCAGCCCCTTCCTGTTTTGTCGTGGCAGAAGGGCTTGTATAGTAAAATGAAACTCTGACTTATGTTGTCTAGGATTACCCAAGACAGACAGATCATAGTAGAGAGTTCAGACAAAAAGTGATCAATTGGAGAAGAAAATGTAAACTACTCCTGTATTTTTGCCTAATACCTCATAGTCGACATTAAAATAATAAAATATATGACATAAAAATGAGTCCCTCAGTTTGGAAGATGTCCAATATGTTACTGGGGAAGAGCAGAGGACAATTACAAGTAGCTCCAGAAACAATGATGTGGCTGGACCAAAGCTGAAAGGAAGATCATCTGTGGATGTGTCTGGTGGTAAAAGAAAAGTCCAGTGCTGCAAAGATGAGTATTGTAGAGGAGGCTGGAATGTAAGATTTATGAACCAAGATGGATGTGGTCAGACAGAAGATGGAGAATGAAATCATGCGCCTTAGGAAGCATTGTGAGCAATAAGACTACTGGAAGTGACAGAACTCCAGCCGAGTTATTTAATATCCTAAAAGATAATGCTGTTAAAGTGATAGACTCGATCTGCCAGCAAATTTAGAAAAGTCAACAGTGGCTATGGGATTAGAAAAGATCAGTTTAGCTCACATTTCTAAAGAAGAACGATGCCAAAGAACATTCTAATTATCAAACAATTGTACTCATTTCACATGGCATCATGTACTTTCCTTTTTTTAAAAAAAATTTTTAATTAATTTTTTAATTTTTTTAAACCCTTAACTTCTGTGTATTGGCTCCTAGGTGGAAGAGTGGTAAGGGTGGGCAATGGGAGGCAAGTGACTTGCCCAGGGTCACACAGCTGGGAAGTGTCTGAGGCTGGATTTGAACCTAGGACCTCCCGTCTCTAGGCCTGACTCTCAATCCACCGGGCTACCCAGCTGCCCCTGCATCATGTACTTTCAATAACCACTATGACTGATTTTTGAAGAGGCAGAGGAACTAGAGATCAAATTGCCAATATTTTTTTGAATTATGGGGAAAGCAAGTTAGTTCCAGAAAAAAGCATCTAGTTTTGCTTCATTGACTACCCTTTGATTATGTGGATTAAACAAATTATGGCAAGTCCTTAAGGAGATGGGAGTATCACATTGTCTTATTTGTCTCTCATGAACCCATATGCCGGTCAAGGAGCAACAGTTAGAGCTAAACATGGAACGACTGATTGGTTTAAGTTTGGGAAAGGAGTCTGACAAGGCTATGTATTGTAACCTTATTTATTTAATTTCTATGCAGAGTACATCATGTGAAATGCCAGTCTGATCAATCAAAAGCTGGAATTAAGGTTGCAGGGGAAAATAACAGCAATCTCATTTGTGCTGATGATACCACTCTGATGACAGAAGAAGAATTAAGAATCCTCTTGATGGGGGTGAAGGAGAAGAGTACAAAAATTGGCTTGAAGATTAACATTCAAAACATGGCAATTGATTCCATAGATTTTAACATTGTGGTGTCAGATTTGGTGTAAGATTTTATATTCCTGGGTTCAAAGATCACTACAGACAACAGCTGAAGCCATGAAATTAAAAGGCACTTGCTCTTTGGAGGGAAATCTGTGGCAAATCTGGAGAGCAGACTGCTAAGCAGAGATATTATATTTCTGAAAAAGACTCACATATAGTCAAAGCTATATTGGTTTTTTATATACTGGCTTTTCCAGTAGTAATGTATTGCTGTAAGAATTGGACTATTAGGAAAACTGAGCACCACAGATCAATGCTTTCATATTGTGGTGATGGAGAAAACTTTTGAAAGTCCCTTGGCAGCAAGGAGTTCAAATAACTCAATACTTTAAAAAATCCAATCTAGTCACTAGAAGTCTAGTCACTGAAACCAAAGCTTAAATACTTTGGCCATGCAATGATTCAGTAAAAGGATTCATTGAAAAAGACCCTGATGCTGGGAAAGATTGAAAGCAAAGGGAGAAGGGTATGGTAAAGGATAAGATGGATAGATAGTGTTATAGAAACAATGAATGTGAGGTTGATCAGACCTTGGGAGAGAGTGGATGATAAAAAGGTCTAGAGTGCTATGGTCCATGAGATCATGAAGAGTCAGACATGCCTGAATGATTGAACAATGACAATGATGCTCTTTGTGATTTATTCTTTTACTGACCAATTATTTAGGATTATATCATCTAGTTTTGAATTAATTTTAAAATTTTGCCTCCATAGCCCCTTATTGAATGGGATTTTATTGCATTGTGGTCTGAAAATTATGCATTTCATGTTTCTGATTTTCAGTATTTGTTGGTTAAGTTTTTACGCCTTAATGTCTCATCAATTTTTTGCAAAAATGCCATGTACAGGTGAGAAAAAAGATGTCTCATTTCTATTCCCATTCAGTTTTCTCCAGAATTCTATTATGTCAAAGCCTTCTAAATTTCTATTATCTCCTTAACTTCTTTCTTATTTATTTTATGGTTAGATTATCTAGTTCTGAGAGGGAAAAGTTGAGGTCCTATCCTACTATATCTTTTCTGTCTATTTCCTTCTATAACTCATTTAACTTTTCTTTAAAGAATATGGATGCTATGCCATTTGGTGTATATATGTTTAGTACTGAAAATACTTTGTTGTGTCTGGTATCATTTTTAGTGAAAATCTAAATTAATTCTATGTCTGCTTTTGTTTTGTTTCTGATCATAATTGCTACCCTTGCCTTTTCTTAAACCACAGCTGAAACATAATAGATTTTGCTCTAGCTGCTTACTTTAACTCTTTGTGTGTCTTTCTGTTTCAAGTATATTTCTTATAAAGAAAATATTGTTGGATTCTGGTTTCTAATCCATTCTGCAATCCACTTCTATTTTATGGGTGAGTTCATCCCATTCACATTCAGGGTTAAAATTACTGCACATTTTTCTCCATCCCTTTTTCTTCTGTTTATTCATACCTCCATTCTTTCCTCCTTCCCGCCTCCCTCCTTTTCTCTCTCTTTCTGTATCTCTGTCTCTCTGCCTCTGTCTCTCTGTCTCTCTCTCCCTTTTCCTTTTTCAAAAGTCTTTTTTGTCTCTGACCACTGACTCCTTTTTTTCTTCCTCCTTTTAAAATCTTTGTTACTAGGATGTCTCATTGAGTAGAAATATATTTGGAAATGAATGTGATAAAAAAAAAACAGAAAACATTAATAAAAATAAGATAGATTTTTTTAAAAGAAAAGAAACCTAGAAAGACTTTGGTTAGTGTTGAAATACCACCTGAATGGGCTTCCTTTATGAAATTATATTTTAGTAGATATATTTGAAACTATAATACTGTAAACAAAAATAAAGAAAAAATCTCTAAAATAAGATAAAATCTTAAATGATAAAATGACTCAAAATTTTATGAAGAGGAAAAAAGAGGTCTAAATATTAAGAAAACATTCATTATGTTAGTCATAAAAATGACACATTTTAAACATAGCATTGGAATGGCCGTTCTTTTTTCCTGGTCAGGAATCCAGCGTGCCAGATATTTGAATGAAATGGATTCTCCAATAACTAAAACATATTGTTTTGAATAAAAGTCAAAAATGTTTTTAATTCCTAGGAACAATGCTTCTAAAATTCTCTGCTAAAGCAAGTCATACTCTCATTAAGAGAATATAATAAAACTGCTTAATTCTCAGTTTTCTGCATAGAGCTGTTGCGTGCATCCATTGTGATTATGTGTGTAAAACATTTTGAAAATCTAAAAATTATGTAATAATCTGAACTACCACCACCACCCCCATCAAATGTGTTGGAAGGAAATGCTTTGTAAAAGTTATTTAATTATTCAATAGAATAAAATTCAATTTATTAGATGCATACTATGTTTAAAGCTTTGAGCTAAGTTTTCAGAGAAAATTGGGACAATGATTGCTCTCAAATAGCTCATATTCTAATTAAGGGAAAAACCTTATACTTTGGAGGGTTCAGCTGTAGAGCAGATCAAAAAGCCTGGAAACCTTAAAGAAGCATTAGCAGGGTAAATGTGAGGTCCGCTGGTACCGAATATCAGTGGTTGATAAAGAGTGATTATTTTGGGATATGTGTGTAAAAGGGCCAGGGTGGGGATTTGGAAGGTGGAGTCCCTTGCTGGTCTAGTGAGCACTGTCTTCTAGAGCCATATGGTGGGCTATATAAATATTATCTTTTATTGACCATCTCTTTTGATACTCTATTCTTTTTTGATTCCTTATTACTGCTTTGTTCTCATTCACTTTCTATGTTCTGACATTTCATTCTTTGCTGTGCTTTTCGTTGATTTCTTCTTCTACTATTGCCTCCTAATAATACTAACATCTCCTTAGACTCTGTCCTTTGCCCTGTTCTCTTTTCTCCCACTCTTGGAAAGATTACTCAATCCAATGGCTTCAGTTATCTTCTCCATGTGGTTAGTTCCAAAACCTCGATCTGTCGATGCCCTCACCCATAAGCTACAACTGATATTTCCATCTGCCCACTAGATATCTCTATCTGAATATCCTGGGGACATCAAACTCAATATGTACAAAAATGTGTTCATTTTTTCCTCAAAAAACCTGCTCCTTGCTCATAGCTTTCATGTTTCTAATGCTGGTACCATCAGCCTTCCATACAGCTTTTCAAAACTTACATGTCATTGTTGACTTGTTCCTCTCCATCCCCACACACATCTTATCAGTTGTCAAGTTACCAAAATTTTACTTCCACGATATCTTTCACTTATGTACTTGTTTTTTTCATTTTTATTGTTTCTGCTCCCTTTTGGTTCTTTCTTTTCTCTCACCAGCACTATTTGTAGTGGTCTCTTAACTGATCCTCCCTCTTTTTGTCTCTTTCCTTTTTGATTTTTTTCATCTCAAACTTGCCAAATTAACTTTCCTAATGAATAGTCAAACCATGACATTTCCCTGCACAAAAAATACATATCAGTATTTCCTTACTTCTGACTAAACAAAATGTAAAATCCTTTGTCTGTGATCCTCCACAATCTGGGTCTAACTTATTTTTTCAGCCTTCTTTGTTATAGACCAGTGGTTCCCAAACTTTTTTGGCCTACTGCCCCCTTTCCAGAAAAAATATTATTTAGCACTTCTGGAAATTAATTAAAAATTTTTAATAGCAATTAATAGGAAAGATAAATGTACCTGTGGCCATCACCACTCTCCTGGATCGCTGCAGCACCACCATGGGGTAGTGGCACCCACTTTGGGAATCACTGCTATAGACACACTAGACTTCTTGTTTCTGTTTAATCTTGTCTGCCCTCTTCTGCCATTAAAATGTTTTTTTTCTGCAGTTTAAAGTCCAACTTTTTTACTTCCTCCATTTTTATTCTCAGATCTCATTATTTAAAATCCCCATACATAACATATGACCACTTTTGCTGTAATTATATGTGTATATGCTTTTATCCCTACTAGATTATAATCTCTTTAAAGTCATAGACTATAGGTTTTTAAAAAATCCATGTAGAATTCAGATTATAGCAGGCACTTTGTAAGAATTTGTTGAATTAATGAATTGAATTGTTTTGTTGTATATATATATACATAAATGCACATATATTCCATATATATACATATATGTTGTATATATATTTAACAAAACAATTCAGTTGGGTATTTGAGGTTATGGTTGAGTGTCCACAGACTTTTCAACTGAATGACTGAATCACCTCTATCTTAATTAATTTAATGAAAACAAGCTATATTTTTGAGAATTTTATCAGTTAAGAATCCCTCTTTGACTGAGCTACAGAATTAATCAATGGTATAAAATAGATATGGACAATTCCTATACCCCTTTATTGAATCAATCAATCAATCAATCTGAGGTGAAAATTGGCTACAAACAAGCTTTTATTCAGTTTGGAAGGGAAGAAATTCTTTAAGTCAGTGTATGAAATAAAATGGTACAAAGAAATATATTGGTATTGGTTAAAGAGAATCAGTTACATGCTGTGGGGCTTAAGATAAAAACAGCAAGATCATATCCAGTTAGGAATTAGTTTACAAGACTGGGCTTATGCTGGAATAATTCCATCCAGGCCATTGAGAAGGAATTACTGGCTCAGGGAGAAATAAAACTTTCTCCTCCCCACCTCTGACCAGAAAAAGCTCTTACACACCTTGACAAGTCAGAAGAAGACATAGAACCTTCCATCAGTAAGGCTGAGAATGTCCCAGGGACAATAGTGACTGATAGTAGTATCTGTATCTTGAATTGAGCACAAACTAGAAAGGTGGACAGAAGTTTGACTTCAGTTTTCTATGAGGGTTCTAGTTTTTGGAGCTTAACAGAGAACTCCATCTACCTAAGAGGAACTTCATAAAGATTCCATAAAAGCAGAAACGAATTTCTATTCAACTTGGAGGTTTGCCACATGAGCTTTCTAAATATGAAAAAATTTTCAATGAAATAACTCAACAAACATTTTTTGGTACTCTATCTGCTTGTGGGATGATGACTCCCAGATTTTCAGAGTGATAACATCATCTTTGTAATATATAATATATATATATATATATATATATATATATATAATATATCTTCCTAGTAAGTATGTATATTTGTAAGGATGCATGTAATATATATACAAGTAAATATGTAGGGATACAAGCATATACACAAATAAATACACAAATATATATATGTAATATATATATATAACATACTTCCTAGTAAATATGTCATTGTAAGTTAATTGATATTAATTGGTGAATTGATATCAGTGTGAAATCAACTGGTTAAATGATATCATTTGGAAATCACACCAGTAAGGGCTTGTGCCCGACAATATTAGAATCAACAATGCTTTATGGTTGCTGCTAGAACCCCGATAAGAGAAATTGTAATCACTGTTGGGGATCCAAATTTTGCCAAATGAGTGTAAGTTGAAAGAGTAATTACAGAGTCTACACTATATATGTATCTAATACCTCTACTCCTCCTGCCCCCAAAAAGTTTATTTTGAACCAGAAATCTCTATAAGTCTAAAAACATTGAATTAAGTAATTTATCAGCATGGTGGAGGCAGCTGGGTGCTGGAATGTTGGAGCTGAAGGAAGAGGACCTCTGTTTGAACCTTAGCTCAAGCACCTGTGTGACTGTGGGAAGCCACATAATGCCTAAGGGATTCATTCCTTATCTGTAAAATGAGGAGGTTGGACTGGAAGCCCCATAAGCTCCATTCAGTTCTGAGTCTAGGATCATATGAGTTCACAATACTCCTTTGAATGTTCTGGCTTTTCCTTTTGCTACATGTGTTGTAATGTAATTCCATCAAATACCTAAGTTTGGTTTTATAAGTAATCAGCTCCAGGGAACAGAGTTGACATTCATCTCCAAACGCATGTGGCATGACTCCCAAAATAGCTGAACAACATCTGAATTTTAGTGTGCCAGTCAGATGTTGCAGTCCTTCCCCAACATTTGCCTCATGCCATCTCTGCTGAACTAGGTCAGCCATTCTTTGTTAATCTCTACTGCATTCTTGAATTCCAAGTCTCAAGGTTAAGGGCAATGCCGAGAGAGGGATAAAAATGAGATAATGGATGTAAAACAGCTCTTGGAAAAGGTTAAGCCATGATATAAATGTAAGATTTTATTATTACAAGCTGAAACCTGCTGTCTTGCCTCCTACTTGCATCACCAGGGCCAATATCATTGGAATTGGTCACACTGGTCACTAAACTGTTCAAGAAGGGGTCAGTCTTTACAGAGATGTGGGAAGAAAGATCCATTTGGAAACCTGGAAGTGGAAGGAAAAGTCAGTGAAGAGGGAGGCAAAAAGGAGAAAGAACCAATAGTTTCTACAGCTTTCACTCATCAGCATGCCTTCTTTTCTCAAACCGCAGGAGCAAGATGAGAACCCTAAAGTTGATAGGAAAGCCAGAGGCAGAGCACATAGAACTACACAAAGCCTTAGTATTTTTACTTTCTGAATCAAAGATGTAGATACAAAACATAGAGTTCTTAATTCCCTAAAGTATTTATATTCCTATAATTTTGCCCTCTTTTTTTTTTTAAGTTTTGCTGTTGTTCAGTTGTTTCCATTGTGCCTGACTTTTCATGACCCTATTTAGGGTTTTCTTGGCAAAGCTATTTCCTTCTCCAGCTCATTTTATTGATGAGGAAACTGAGAAAATTATGATTAAGTGGTTTACCAGTTTCACACCGCTAATAAGTATTCGAGGCCATATTTGAATTCAGGTCTTCCTGAATCCAAGTCTGGCACATTTTCCACTGTGCCACCTAGCTACCTTTTTCTTAACTTTATCAGAGGAATTTAAGAGAGGGATGTTCCCTGGTTAGTGGCTATGGATGTTCAGTTTGCTTATGTTGTATTATATTTGGGACTGGGCAAGGATATGATTTCAGGTAGGCAGCGGTGCCCCAAGTCCTCCTTGATGTCTAACACAAACAACACTTGAAGGCTGTCTGGGTTGCAGCCTTTATATCTCTTTACCACCTAGCTGGTCTCTAATTTCTCTCTTTTCTCCCTTCTTTCCTAATCCTGGCAAGGGTATCCTCTAGGATCTTACTATAACTAACCTGGTTAAACCACAGTTGGAAGGCCCTTTCTAGTTCTTAGCACCATCTTCAATGTAAAGAATACGATGATAGCTGGAGAGGCATACAGAAGAGGTTAGCTTCATGCCATATGAGAATCAATCAACACATATTTATTAAACAGTTACTTTGTCATTTATTAAACAGTTATTTTATTTTTTATTGTCTTGCAAAACACACTTCCATATTGGTCTCTGTTGTAAGAGCACACTCATACATAACCAACCCCCTTCCCCCCCAAATAAAACCAAAGAAACATTGATTGAGATGACTCCAACAGTTCTTTCTCTGGAGGTGGAGAGCATTCCCTGACATGTGTTTCAGGATTGTCTCAGATCATTGCATAAGCAGTTACTTTGTATTAGGCTCTGAGGATACAAAACCAAAAATGAAACAATGCCGGTATGCAAGGGGCTTGCGTTATTATAGGGAGAAAATATACATGTATGTCAGAAATATATACAAGGGGATTTTTTAAGGGAAGGGGTAGGCTTCTGAAAGCTGGGGAAGTGGGAAAAATGTCATGTAGAAAGGAACATTCTTAAAGAAGACTAGAGAGCCTAAGAGAGAGATGCGGTATATTCTAGGTATAGTGGGGATGGGGGTGGGAGGTGAGGAAGGAGAATATCAGAATGGAAGGTGGTGGAATGGAACAAACATTTGTTGAGCTCTTCTCACTATGGGGCAGGCACTATGTTCAGTGCTTCACACATGTCATCTCCTTCGATCCTTACAAAAAGCCCTGGGAGTTAGGTGCAATTATTATCCTTCCTTTACAATTTAGGAAACTGAGGCAGACAGAAACAAGTAAGACACTTGTCCAGGTTCAGACAGCTTGTCAAATTTAAACTCAGGTCTTTCTCACTCCAGATCCAGAGTTCTATCTACTGTGAGACCACTATGGTTAAATGATATTTATTTTTTCTAAAAAAATTGTTTTATGGATTTTAAGAATAATACGAGTAAAAAGTGTTTAATATTTCAACCAAAAATGTAAATGCAATCTTGGACTGACTTAGGAGAAGGATAGTTTCTAGCAATAAGAAGGTGATAATGGTCCCATTATACTCTGACACAGTCAGATTACATCTGTCAGTTAATCAATGAACATTTTTTAAGCATAATTTATTATGCTTCAGGCACTGTGCTAAGTGCTTGGGATACACAGAGGCAAAAGACAACCCCTGCCTCATGGAGCTTACACTCTAATGGGGGGGGGGGAGGACAAAAAGAAAACAAATGTGGATAAACCAGCTATATATTCTATAAATAGGATAACTAGGAAATAATTGAGAAAGTGCTAGAATTAAGAGGGATTGGGAAAGGCTTCTTGTAGAAAATGAAATTTTATTCAGGAAGTTATGGAAAAGTATTTTTAAATGTGTATCATATGCCTGGCACTATACTAAAATCTGAGAATGCAAAAGAAAAAGTAGAAACAGTTCCTGCTCTTAATGACCTCATATTTTAATGAAGGAGACAACATAAATCTACAAACAATAGGTGGGTAGTATAGAAATAAAGCAACCTTAGGGGAGAAGACACTATTTGCTGGGAGACTGGCAAAGACCTAGAGAAGCAGATGCTTAAGCTAATCTTGAATGAAGCCAAAGCTTCCAAGAGGTGGAGGTGAGGAGGGAGAATATTTCAGGGATGAGAGACAGTCAGTGCAAAGACAGAAGGGAAGGGGAATATAATGTGCAGAAATATTGTGATAAATAAAATAATAGATGTAAAGCCCTTTAAAAGTCTACATAAACGCCAGGTACTGATTTGTTGTTGTTGTTGTTTTTTTGTTACTGTTGTAATGTAACAGTTACCAAGAATCCAGTCTGGTGATGACTTAATTCTCTGAACCTTCTTTTGTCCTCCTGCTGATCTTAAGCAATATTTACAGAGCTAGATTGGAGTGTCTTGGCAAATGTATAGCAGTAGGCTCTGTGGGGAAAAAAAATGCATGCACACACACTCTTAAGTTAAATCTACATTATTAACACTTTCGTAAATCTAGAAATGCAACAAAACTATAAATTAACTCCTGATTTGTAGCTATTACTGATTATTGAGGTCTCACTCTGAGAATTTTAAAATCCATCAGTTGGAACTGATTCCAGCACCTCCTGACCCTATGAGACCAGTATGGCTAGAGGTAGGGTATGTGGAAAGGAGTAATGAATAATAAGTGTGAAAGGTTGTGAAGGCCTTTTTTTTTAAACCCTTAGTTTTCATTGTGGAAAGTATTAAGTATTAAGAACTTGAGTATTAGTTCCAAAACAGAAGAGTGGTGAGGGCTAGGCAATGGGGGTCAAGTGACTTACCCAGGATCACAGAGCTAGGAAAGGTCTGAGGTCACTTTTGAATAAAGGACCTCCTTTTTCTAGGGGCTGAGCTCTCAGTCTACTGACCCACCTAGTAGCCCTGGTAAAAGGCTTTTTCAAGCCAAATGAAAGTTTCTTTTTTATCCTAAAAAGTAAAAGGAACCATTGGAGTTTATTTGGAATTAGAGTGGCATGATCAGACCTATGTTTAAGGAAAATTGCTTTTGCATCTGATTGGAGTGGGGATAGTCTTGAGGCATAGAGGTCATTGAAGAGACTATATTAATATTCCAGGCAAGAGGTGATTGAGGGCCTGAAACAGGGAGAGCTAGTTAAAAATATTAGGGATGCTTAACTTGAAGAGAAGAGTTAGGCAGGGGACAATATAGCTACCCCTGAGTATTCAAAGCCTTTTACAAACTGAGCAGAACCAGGAGAATGATCTATACAAAGCAATGACCACATTGTAAAGTCAAAAAACTTCAAAAGCTGTGAGAACCATGGTCAATATAATGACCAATCATGATTTCAGAGGACCAATAATGAAACATACTAGCCACCTTTTGACAGAGAAGTGATAGATTTTGGGTACAGAATGATATACACCTCATATATATATGTATATGTGTATATACATATATATATAATACATGTGTATATATATGATTGGTTGATTGTTGACATTCATACTTAAAGAGGACCAAAATGATATCATTGGTGACAGCTTTTTACTTACATATAAATTAGATTTAGTAAGGTAGAGTTGCACAAATTTGTTGGTTTCACTCTCTTACAGAGTCATCAAAATCCAGTGTTAAGACAAAAGATAACTGTTGATAGCATGAGGTGCAGTGGATGACCTTGTTTTCTTTTGATGACTGGGTGCCCCATAGTGCCTGTTTCCAAAACCTTCATGGCCATTGGAATAAATTATCCCCATTTTCCCCCTCTGCTTCACATGCCTGGTATAGATACCCCCTAATTTACTGACATGTTTTTGGCCTATTGGTTGTTCTCAACTTTGTTTAGTCTGCCTTCAGAGATGATTTAGCAAGGTGGGTTCATTCATATACAAAAGCTTCTTGGAGTCACAAATGAGAGCTAGATTGTAGGTGGACATCAAAGGAGGAAAGCAACTTTAAAAAGGGCTCAGCAAGCCCTCACACCAGAGGTATTAGTCTTCCTTGAACACCTATTATATCTTGTGTGTTTATATAAAATACATATGCATATATACAGAATACATATATGTATGTGAGTATATATATTTATATGTCTCTGTGTGTATACAGTCAAGGAGGGATTTTGTTTTGTTTAGTCTCTGAATATTTGTCATGAGGAATGTGTCTGTTTTAGTTTAATGGGATGAGGGAGTGGTAGGAAAAGAAAATATGTTTCTGTCAATTAAAAAAATAAAAATAGTTGGCAAGACACTACAGATGTAGGATGCTTCATAAACTTTCAGAAGAGGTCATTTTATTGTTTGTTTTGAGTAATTGTGTTATCTTGTTATGAGAGACATCTCAAAGTGGGAATGAAATGTAAATATTTGTAATACAAAGAAAAATACATAAATACAACTTTTTTTAAAAAACTGAAAAAAGAATGATTCCATGGAATTATGATGATAAATCTGCTGTATTTTATAAACCAACAGATGACCAATCTTCATAACTATAAATATGGACTAAAACATCCTTGAGAATTCAACAAATATAATATACTACAACCAGGGTACCATTCTAGACAAAAATGTTGCCCATAATAGCAAAATAAAAATTTAAGATTAGCATTTTTAATAGATGTCACCATGATGAGTACTCATATTCCCCAAAGTACATGAATTGAAAAACTTTCAAAATTTAGAAGCCTAAAGGAAGAAAAAGACTATAAGGATAAGGTACATATCATCCCTATTGTCCTAACTGCTACTACGATTGTCCCCCAAAATGCGTTCAGAGAATCTATAGAAAATTAACTTATATCCTAAGCACTTTTTAAATAAATAAGATTTTATTGATATTTTCTGTTTCTTATGTCATCATAATTATCCCAAGAATCTTTCTCATTCCTTTTCCTAGAGATCCATCCAAAAAACAGTATTTTTTAGGGAGAAAAAACAATCTCAGCACAACTAATCAATACATGGGGAAAAAATCTGAAAACATGTACAATATGTTCTGATGGACCTCTACTTTCACAAAGAAGTGGGTTGTAGTGTTCTCTAGTGCCTTTTCTCTTGAGTCCTGCCTGATCTTTATAATTTTGTTACATTTACATTTGATGTTTTGACATGTAGTTGGGTTTTTTTCTATTTACACTGATGGAGCCATTGTCTATGTCCCCCCCCCCCCCAACTCTGTTTACTTCACTCTGCATTGGTTCATATAAATCTTTCCATGTTTCTCTGTATTCATCACATACTTTATTGCTTATAGCACAGTAATATTCCACTACATTAACGTGACACCATTTTTAGTTACTTCTCAATGAAAAGTATCTACTTTGGTTACGATTATTTTGTTATCACAAAAAATGCTGCTATAAATATTTTTGAATATGTGGGAACTTTCTCCTTATCAGTGGATTTCTTGGGGTATAAGCTCAGTAATGGAATCTCTTGTTCAGAGTTAAGACATTTAGTCACTTCATTTATTCTAACTTGCTGTCCGAAATGGTTGTATCATTCCACAGCACCATGGGAACATGTTAGTGTGACTATCATTCTACAATCCCTCCAACATCCAACCTAGTGCCATTTTTATCATCTTTGTCAATTAATAGGGTATGAGATAAAACATTTGAGTTATTTTGATTTATACTTCTCTTATTATTTGTGATTTATAGCATTCTTTCATTTAAATACTTTTCTATTCTTTTGAAAACTATTCATATCCTTTGAACACTTATCTATTATTGAATAATTTGAATATACATATATACACATAATTACATACAAATATATATGTACATTTATATGTAAATTATTATACATAAACAATATATTTCTATCTCTCTATCTATTATTTATGTTTTGGATAACAAACCCTTATCAGAGAAATTTGACACAAAGGTTTCTTCCCCATCCTCAATTTCACTACTTTTCTTTTTATATTATATACATTAATTCTGTCTGTGCAGAAGCATTTCAGTTTCAGATAATGTTATTTATTTTATTTTTTGTAAATTCCTTTTACTTTTTTTATTTAAAAATACATCTCCAGCCCAAAGCTATGAGAAATGTACTTCTTCTAATTTTTTATAGTATTTCTTTAAAAATTAGAGCTATGTATTCATTTAGATTATATTGTAAGATATGGTATAAGGTGCTATTATAAGGCTAAGTTTGGCCAGACTGATTTTTAGTTTTCTCAGTAGTTTTTTATCAACTAAGGAATTTTTCCTAGATCATTTTTCTTTTCCACTTTATTTTACATTAGATTAGTGGGTGTTATTATTTCTGATTATCTCTTATATAGTCTGTTGGTTTGATCTATTTTTCTTAATGAATACCAGATGGCTTTGATGACTGCTACTTTATAACATAATTTGAGGTTTAGAAGTGCTAGATTTTTATTTTTCCAAGTGAATTTTGTTATTATCATGTCAGTTTCTAATAAAGCATTCCTTTAGTATTTTTATTACTATAGTATTAAGCAAAAATTGACTTTAGTAGCATTGTCATTTTTATTATATTGGCAAAGCCTGGTCACGGGGGCTCAATATTCTTCAGCTATTTAAATTATTCTTTATTTCTTTAAGGAGACCTTTATAATTAAACATATATACAACTATTTTGTATGTTTTTGTAGATCAGTCTCCAGATATGTTCCTTTCTACGATTAGCTCTTGATATTTTATATATAAATGATATTGATTTTTGAGGATTTATTTTTTAACTTGTTACTTTGCTGAAGATATCAGTTGTTTCAGTTTGTATCTTTGGTGATTCTCTTGGACTTTCCAAGTAATCCCTCATATCCTGAGGAAATAGAAATAGTTTTATCACCTCTTCATCTGTCTTTTACCTTTAACTTCTCTCTTATTGTCATTGTTGACATTTTCAGAACTACATCAAACAATAATGGAAAGAACAGACATTCTTGAGTGCATTCCCATTGCATATAATGCTTGCTTTTGGATAGGAGCTTTTTATGAGACTAAAAAAAAAAACTTTCTCTGCCTATATTTTGTAGGATTTTTAGCGTAAAAGCATTACACTTTCGTCCAAGGCTTTTTTTTTTTTTTTTGCTTCTATTTAGAAAATAATTTTAGTTTGGTTTTTTTGATTTTTTAATGTGATTAATTATGTTCATTGTTTTCCTAATGATGAAAAATCTTTGTATTCCTAGTATAAATCCCACTTGGTTCTAATGAATGATTTTTTAGATAAATCCTTTAATCTGCTTGACCTGGTAAAAAGTTTTTTAGTCAAAGTTCATGAATAATATTGAAATATAGTTTTCTTTCTAAATTTTATCTGTCCCTGTTTTAGGTTTTATATAAATATATAAACAAACAAACAAATAAATAAATAAATAAGTAAATATATATATATTTCTAAAAGCGTTCTGGTAGTGTGATTTCTTTCTTAATTTTTGAGAACAATTTGTGGCATGTGTATATTAACTAGTCTTTAAAAGTTTGATAGAATTCTCCTTTGAATCCATAAAGACCAGGACTATTTTTTTCTTCAGTAGTTTCTTTATAATTTGGTCTATTTTACCACCCTGAGATTGGGCTATCAGAAATCTCAAACTGCTCTTCTGATAGCCTGAGGGATATCTGTTTTGGATAGTATTTCTCTATTCTTTTGTGTTCTTAGTTATGTTATATAATTGTACATAATACGTTGTTTATTCTTTTCATTTCTTTTGGTTTACTGTGATGTTACCTTGTTTATTTGCTATTTTATTGATTGGATTTTTTGTTCTTTTAACTGGTTTAGCTAAGGGTTTATCAATTTTATTTTCAAGTAACCAGACTTTAATTTCACTCATCATTTCTATGGGTTTTTGTTTGCAATTTATCTATTTCCTTTTAATTTTAATATCTCTTCTTTTGTGCTTATTTTAGGTTTGTTTATTTGTTAGCTTTCTAATTTTTTAAAATGTGCATTCATTTCATTAATCATTTTTTTCTTTTCTATTAGTATATGTTTGAAGGGATGTGATTTCTTTTGGTCTGAGGATTGCTTTAGAAATTTTGGTATGTTGTTTCATCACATCATTTTCCTTTACATAACTGTTAACTGATTTTATAATTTGTTCTTCTACCCACTCATTATTTAGGTTTTCATTAAGTCTCTATTTAAGTCTGTGTCTTTTGTTTGTGGTTTCTGATCCAATAACTATTTTTTTTACTGCATTATGTTATGTAAAAAGCAGAAACTATTTCTTTTTTATATTTGTTTATAATATTTATGTGCTCTAGAATTATGATTAATTTTTGAAAAAAGTTCCATGTGGTGCTGAGAAATTAAATATGTACATATCTTTTGCTGCCCCATTTGTAATATGCCATAAAATTTTTAACTCTAGTTTTTCCAGCAATTTGTTCAGTTCCACTTTTTCAATTTCATTTAGCTTTCTGTTTGATTTATTCAAAATTGAGAGAGGGATGCTAGAGTCTCCTGTCACTGTTGTGTTGCTATCTATGTCTTCTTGAAGTTCAGATAATGTTTCATTTATGAATTTGGATCCTGAGGCATTTGGAATTTATTACTGATATTGATTTATTGCCTATGGATCTTTTCAGCATAAAATAGTTTCTTTGTTTAACCCATTTAATTTTTGAATGTTTGTTTTTGCTTTTTTAGATAGCATAATTACAACTCCTACTTTTTCTGAATTCACCTGATGCTTGGTAAATCTTCCAGCCTCTCAATTTCAATATGTTTATATTTTTGGGTTTTAAATGTTTTTCTTGTAAGCAAAACAAATTGTAGGATTTTGTTTTCTTATCCAATCTTTTACTCTTTTTCATTTAGTTAATCCTTTCACATTTAAAGTTAGAAGAGTTAGGTTTATATTTTTTCCCTCTGTCTCTAATATTGGGCTTTTCTCAATTATTTTTCTTCTCTTTCTTCTTCTATAAACATAGTACTATGTTCCTTCTGTTACCCTGCCTTAATCTTTTTATTTTTTCCTTGAAGGAGGTTCTATCACCATTGTCTATTTTTCTTTTTTCTGCTTTCCTCTTGTTTGTTGCCTCTTTTACTCTGGGATTTACTAAGCCCCTGCTTTCAGTCTTATAAGATTCTCCTCCCTTTTTATTTTCTCTTCACAGATTCCTATTTCCTTTCCTCCCTTTAACTAGTCCTGTTCATTACTTTAATTTCCTTTTTGGCAACACTCTTCAAAAAATCTCTCTCACTCTCTCCATTATCCATCCCCTCTTTCCTTCTACTCTAGACCCTCATTCTCTGATTAATGACTCCTATAATTCTCTGATTTCTCATTTTTTCTCTGTATTCTTTGTGTAATGAAAGTTTCCAAGATATCCATTCCAGATTTTCTCCTCTAGGCTGTTTCTACCATTGTCTTGTAAGAATTGATCTGTGGATTGCCCTTTTCCATTACACCTCATTCTCAGAACAATGTCAATTATTCAAGCTCTCAGAGAGAACACTGCTCCATGCTTGAGTCTGTCCTTCAGCATGTCCCTGGTTATGTAGACCACCAGTGATCTATTCCCTTTTCTGTTTATTTTCTGTTTTTTAAATTTGCCTCAAAATCTCCTGCCTGGATCCATGCACTTCTAGTCCCCAAGGTGCCAGTTACCTTCTGGCATCCCAATACTTCCCCTAACAAGTTAGGAAGAGTAGACTTTTCAAGTACCAAAGCCCCAAGGCCATACCCCATACAAAGTCCCCATCTCCCTTCACAGATAATCTCTTTTCACTCATAGCAGTGTTCATCAGTGGAATCTCTTGCCACCAACAAAGTAAAACCTCTTTCCTTTCATGCCCCTTTCAGTCTTTTCCCCCCCTCCTCTTCACCCACTCACCTATAGGCTATTCTTTTTCTGAAACCAGAGGGATCAGCTTCTCCTCATTCCTACCCATTGATTTGCCCCTGGAAAAACACACATTCCTTTCTATCCACCTCTTCATTGTCACCTCCCTTAGACTTCTGCTTTCACCCCTGTATTCTTGAAAAAAAAAAGAAGAGAAAGAAATTTCTTACTGGTCTCTCTGCTGTCATTCTTTTACTGTTGCTGTCCTTGGCCACTCCATGTATTTAATTTTTCTTTCTTTTATTTGGAGTGTTAGAGAAGCAAATAACTCTATGTTTTTAAATTATATTTATATATTAATGTAATATATAAATAAGAAATAATATTTTATTATATTTATTCCATGTTATGGTTTTCTTTATTCCAAATGTTTATTTCTCATGAAATGACATCTTTTTCATGTATAGTTAAATTTATATTTGCAGAGTAGGTTACCCTGGGCTGCATACTGAGCACTATTGCTCTTTGGAACACAATATTCCATTGCCTTCTATGTTTTTTGGTTGGGCACAATAGTCTTGCCTTATTCAACTTTCTTTTTCCTTGTATTCAAATATCTTTCTCCTAATTACTTGTAGAATTTTTGTTTCTG
Source organism: Gracilinanus agilis (assembly GCF_016433145.1). Classification (NCBI taxonomy): domain Eukaryota; kingdom Metazoa; phylum Chordata; class Mammalia; order Didelphimorphia; family Didelphidae; genus Gracilinanus; species Gracilinanus agilis. The sequence continues at coordinate 239,410,906 of NC_058132.1, forward strand.
AATTGAATTGTTACATTTAACCATTAAGTGTCTTGGCATTTTGCAGGGTTCATTTTCCTCTGGAGGTGAATGTCTTCAATTTGTATTTCATTTTCTCTGTCCAGAAATTTGGGGCAATTCTCTTCTATTTTTTTCCTGCATTTTGGTATTAAGTTTTTTTTTTTTTGTCCTGTCATATACTTTTGGGAGATCCATGATCCTTAGGTTATCTTTAAGCATCTTGTTTTTGAGATCAGGATGTTGTGCTTATACTGTGAGCATATTTTCTTTTGATATTATTTTTGCTTTTCTTTTTCCAGATTGTTCTTCATTTCTGTATATTTGTATTACCAATATATTGTTCTCTCTTTTGTTTCTTTTGAGACTTGCTATCATTAATTCCAGTTTTTCTATTCAGCCTAATATTTTTTTCTGTTTAGGCTATCAATTTTGCTCCTATAAGCCTCCTACAGTATGTATTCATGCATTCATGTTTTTACCTTCCACAGGGGCATCAGTCTTTGTTTTACATTACATATTTATAGATACATGAACTCAGTTTCTAGATCTGTGATTCATATTTCCTTATGTTGTTATTGCTTTCCCTGTTGATTTTTCTGCTTATGTTCCTGTTCCTTGAGGTTTTTCCCCCTTCTTGGATCCAAATTTTTCAACCCTCCCCATTTTCCCCTATTTACTTTCTGGCTTTATGTCCTCTGATGGTGGTTTATCTTTGGGCATGAATCTCAGTGTCTTAGCCTCCTCTTATGTTAGTCTCTAGTTTAAGTGACTTTTGTGTGGTCAGAACTAGATCTAGTTAGATAATCAACTTTTCCTCACACTTGCTAGAGTGTTTTATAGAATGCTTTCCCTTTCTTGCCAACCCACACTGTCCTATCCTGGTTTCCTTTTCCACTTCTTCTAGTCCTTAGTTCTCAAAGATTAAAGTATTAACCTTGTTAAGTCATTCATTGGTGTCCAACTCTTTGGGACCCCATGCACCACCACTGCCCATGGGGTTTATTGGCAAAGATACTGGAGTGGTTTGTTTGCTTTTTACTTCTCCAATGGATTAAGGCAAATAGAGGTTAAGTGACTTACCCAGGGTCACACAATTAGTGTCTGAGACCAGATTTGAGTTCAGGAGGATTATTCTTCTGGATTCCAGGTCCAGCGCTCTGTCCACTATTTCATTTAGTTTTCCAGTCTCCTCATCTACCCCCATGCAAGATGAGTACTAGAATACTCTGCATAAAAGAATAGGATCCCAGTGGCAGTACCAAGAGAAGAGCATGGCAAATTGAAAATTTTGAATATATAAGGCTACTTTTTCATCTCATGTCTATTGTTTTCCATAGCTGTATTTCAATATGTCTCATTCTACTTTGTAGTGATATTTATGAAGTAAAACTTGCCTTCTTATGCTGAGATTTTTATTTCATTTTGTTTATATTATATACTTCGTGTTTTTATGTGTAGATTCCTGAATCTATGGGTATTAGTGATGTTTTTCTTCTTGGATCTAGAAAGCTCTGTACTTGATGCCACCAGCCCAATGTCATCTGTGGATGGGGAAATTTGGATGCTTTTATCATCTATACTGGCACAGCTAGGTGACACAGTGAGTGGATAGAGTACCAGACCTGGAATCACGAAGATTCATCTTCTTCAGTTCAAATCTAGTCTCAGGCACTTACTAGCTGTGTGACCCTGGGCAAGCCACTTAATCCTCTTTACCTCAATTACCTCATCTATAAAATGATTTAGAGAAGAAATTGGCAAAACACTCCAGTACTCCAGTATCTTTGCCAAGAAAATCTCAAATGGGGTCACCAAGACTCAGACAGGACTGAAATGACTAAACAACAACAGCAACAACAATACTATCTATACAGAATCAATACAGTAGGAACTCTGCTCTGCTTATCTTCGGTGATAGTGGTTAATGTATTTGGGGAGTTTAACTGTTCAGAATATTAATAATTACACATTCTTGAACTGTGTCATTTAAAAATTACTCTAAGGGCTCCCTGCTATAACTTCCCTTGACACCTCCCACTTCCTTTGTGGAAGTTGTCAGAGAAAGTATAAGGGGGAGGTTTTTGGTACCTTTTAAGGCTCTTGAACCCAGAAGCTCTCAGATCCTGAGCTCTCTCTTGGCATCTTTTCCCCTTTTATCTACCTCCTAATTTTCTCTAGACCTTCCCTTTTCTAATTTAAATAAAACCTAGCTATTCTAAACTCTAAGTTGCTCTCTGATCTTTTATTTGAGCTCCAAAGGGCTCTGGTCATTTTCCCCCTGCCAGGGCTGGTGACCACTACCTTCCTTTCCTTTCCTCTACCTTCCTCTCTCCATTCTCCCATCCATCCTTCCTCCTACGTAGCCCTTCACCCCCTCACAGATCTAAGTAATCTCATTACGTATATCAAGTAACTTAGAAAATTTTTGACACATTCATTGGAGACATTTTGTTGGATGAAAGTCTCCAAAGTAATGTTTTACTCTATGAAATCAAAAGCTTCTTACCAAACAATAGGTACAATAAGATCTTGTGTTCACTATATCCTGCTGTTAATTTTGTTATGGTAAAGATATGGCCTATTGTGCAAATCACTTGAAAAATTCTGCTTATTCTCTTCTGATGTCCTTTTTAAGAAGTCCTTGGGAAGATTCTGTTCATGCAATACAGTTGTAGATTATTTTTATACAATTTTAAATATAGATGGGAATATAGGAATATGGATGAGAAGTTATTAATGATCTCTTAGTCGCAATTTTTTGAGAATTTTTGAGAATTTTTTGACAATTGAGAATAGTCCAAGATTCTGTAAGGACTTTGAAGGACAGATTCTCAAGCCATATAAAGGAAGGTAAGACATCAAAGGTATAGACGCTGCTCACCCCAACTTTCAGTATATACTGAGCTAGTGGTAGATGAGCTTGAACCATGGTGGGGCACCTAGAAGATTCTGTAAAGGATGGGATCTGATGGAACTATATTTCTAGATGTGTGTGGGGAGGCTGGTGACCATATTGGTTTAGGTGAATCCATTAAGATTTGTCATAATTTGGACTAATATAATGAATTTTCCAGCTTAGAAATGTCCACAAAATACTAGTCTTTTATGTCATCATGTGCAGGAGACCCAAGTTCTTGAAGACTATTATAGTTCAGTACAATTTCTGGCACTACTCTTATATTGGATATAGGTTTGGCAACAGACCATGTCTCTTTTTTGAGGATTAGCACAGTTAAATATGTAGAAATTAATAACTAATAGATTAGACACTTTGTAATGAATTCTTAGATCATAGCAGCCTATGAAACAACAAAAATATAAACCTATAGGCCTACATGCCCTCTCCTAAATCTTTAGTAATTATGGCAAACTGTTAGGAAAGGGGATAAAAGATGCTAAAAATCTTTCACTTTTTAAACCACCTATAGTTTACCAGATAGATTCATAGTGACTGAACAGCCATAGCCAAAGAAGGCAGTTTAATGGAAATATTTCAGCCTGGAGGGTGTTTTCTAGGAGCATGCTATAGGGCCCTGATCTATTTAGTATTTTTTTTTTAAACCCTTGTACTTCGGTGTATTGTCTCATAGGTGGAAGATTGGTAAGGGTGGGCAATGGGGGTCAAATGACTTGCCCAGGGTCACACAGCTGGGAAGTGGCTGAGGCCGGGTTTGAACTTAGGACCTCCTGTCTCTAGGCCTGACTCTCATTCCACTGAGCTACCCAGCTGCCCCCTCTATTTAGTATTTTAACCAATGACTTAGATAATAATATGATGAGTTAGGGTTTTGTTTGTGGATAACACAAAATTTGAAGTCATAATAAGTAATATATTGTATAATATACATATTTCAAAAAGATCTAAGCTATCTATATAGTCCTTAAAACATTAGGCTGCAAGTAAAGCCTTACATTTATATTTTTAAAAGTCACACAATTTTGGAATAAGGGGAACCTCTGTTGATAGCAGAACAAGGAGAAGCCAGGGATTTGAGTGTAACAAAAACTCAATATGTCAACAAGCTTTTACGAAATGCCAATTATGCACCAAGTACTGTGAATAGTTCTGGGGATGCAAGGAAAGGCAAAAGACAGTCTCTTTTCTCTAGGAGCTCACAGTCTAATGAGAGAGACAACATGTAAACAATTGTGTAGAAATGAGAAACATGCATACAACATACACATGTTTATGTATTTTTCTGATAAATTAGAGATAATCACAGACAGAAGTCAACAGCTTGATTGTGCCATACATAACTTGTGTTACATAGTTGTCAAAGAACCTGATTGAACTTAATGATCATGGATTCATTGAAATATTGAAGTGTTTTTTTTTTATCTTAGGTTACATTAATGAAAAATAATGTGGTATAATGGATAGAGAGTTGGTCTCAGATTCAGATAGACCCAGGCTCATGCCCTATGTATGAGAGAGAGTACTTGTATTTCCTTAGACAAAAGGTCTCCTAGACATCTCTCCAAGTCTGTAAAATGCAGAGGATACGCTGATCTGAACTGGTAATAAAGGGAATTTCTTCTCTAGGCATTCCTATTTCAATGAGATCTCAGGTCCAGATCAAAAGAGATTGGATTCCTGTAGTCTCCAGATTAAGGCATATGAGTCCTGATGTTCTCTACGCTGACTGAACAAAATTTGGAATTTTGAGTTCAGTCCTGGAAGACATATTTTAAGAGTGACATTAATAAAAAAGTGTGTGGAGGGTGACCAGAATGTCAAGAGGTGTGGAAACTCTGTCATATGAGTAATTCTAGAAGGGCTCGGGAAATGTTTAGCCTGAAGAAGAGAAGACTTCAGAGGGTACATGATAACTGCCTTTAAATACTTGAAAGGCTGCCATATGGAAAAGAGATTAAGCTTACTCTGTTTAGGTTCAAAAGGCACAAAGAAATGGAAAAGGGAGGAGAGAGGAATTATCAGAGGGGAAGGTCTATGAGGTGGAAATTGTGGAAAGGCAGATTTTGTTCAGCTCAATATAGAGAAAAGCATTCTAAAAATTAGTCATTAAAAACGAAGTGGAATAGACAGCCTTGTGAAGTAGGGAATTTCTAGTCAACAGAAGGAGTAAAGCAAAGGCTGATTCAACACCTGTTCCTAACTCTCTACAGTCTGGTTTCTGAGCTCATCAACTCTCTCTAGCTACCAGTGATCACTTAATGACTAAACCTAATGATTTTGTTTTTCAATTTTCATGTTTTTGACCTCTCTAAAGCCTTCGACACTGTTGTTCACCTTCTTCTCCTTAGTATTCTATTTTCATTAGATATTCATCTTGTTACTCTAACCTGATGCTCTTTCAACCTGTCTAAGGCCCCTTCTGAATCTTCTTTGCTAGACTTTCGTCCAAGTTATACCTAATACTTGTGGGTATACCCCAGGAATATGATGTGGGTTCTCTTCAACCTCTATATTATTTCACTTGGGAATCTCATCAGTTTTCATAGATTAAATGATAATTTCTTTGCTAATGATTCTTAGATTTATTAATTTAGCCCTTACCTCTTTCTTAATCTCTAAACTCACATCTGCAATTTCCTATTGGACATCTTGCATTGGCTGTCCCATGGACATCTTAAACTCAATGTATTCAAAATCGAATTAATCATCTCTCTTTATTGGGTAGGAGATTGAACTAGATGTCTTCTAGGATTCTTTTCAACTCTAAGAATGTTATGTGCTAAAGTCTAATGTGTTATGTGTTACTATCTATGTGTTAATGAAAATGCAACATCTGACATTTGATAAGGGCCAGTGATCTTAGGATATCCATCAGAAATGCCCATAGGATGCCTGACATATAAAACCTTTCCTGGGATTTTATTCTTCAATTAAATACTAGATGATTACTTGTCAGTTATGTTATGAAGGGGATTCTCATTAAAGTAGATGTCAGACTAGATGCCTCTAAGATCTCTTCAAATTGAGCTCTGGGATTTCTGTAAACAAACATAGTATTTTCAGAGAGGAGAGAAACAAAGGGAAGAGTTGGGGTGGTGAGAGAGAAATCATCTAATCCGTGGATTCTTAACTTGGGATGTATAAACTTGTCTTTAAGAAAATCATAACTGGATTTCTATGTTATTAGCTAACTTTATAATCCTAAATATTTTAATCATTCATTTAAAAACACCATTTTGAGATAGAGGCCATAGGTTTTGCTGTTGTTCAGTTGTGTCCAACTCTTGACCCCATTGGAGTTTTCTTGGCAAAGGTACTGGAGTATTTTGTCATTTCCTTTTCTAGCTCATTTTGCAGATGAAGAAACTGAGGCAAACAGAATTAAATGAGCGGCCCATGGTCACACAGCTAATGTCTGAGGCCAATTTTGAATGCAAGTCTTTTTGACTCTAGGTCTGATTCTACCCACTGTATCACTTAGCTGGCACCCATAGGCTTACCCACACTGCCAAATATGTCTATGATTCTAAAGTGGTTAAGAACCTTTGTTCTAATACAACCTCCTGATATTACAGATGAAGAAACTAAGACCCAGAAAAATCAAGGGACTTCCTTAAGGTCAAACAGAGAATCTGTTTCAATGCTCAGATTCAGGAACCAGCCATTTAACTCCAAAACCAATACTTTTTATTTTTTATTTTTTTGAGCTACCCAGCTGCCCCCCGAAACCAATACTTTTTAAGAAATCACTAAGGGGGCACAGCTGGGTAGCTCAGTGGATTGAGAGCCAGGCCTAGAGAGTCCTAGGTTCAAATCTGGCCTCAGACACTTCCCAGCTATGTGATCCTGGGCAAGTCACTTGACCCCCATTGCCTACCCTTACCACTCTTCTGCCTTGGAGCCAATACACAATATTGACTCCAAGATTGAAGGTAAGGGTTTATATAAAAAAAAGAAATCACTAAGGCTTCTGGGGAATTTTTCCTTCAAAAAAGGAAGCATTTCCCTTGGTTCATATTTTCAAAGAATTTTACATTTTTTTGGAACTTGCATATTGTGCCTTCCACATATATTGTGGTTTGGGGAAAGGAAGAAAAAAAACCTCATTTTAAAGCATCTACTAATGTGATAGACACTGGGCTAACTGCTCTACAAATACCTCACAACAACACTGGGTGGTAGGTATTATTATTTTCTGTTTTATGAGGAAACTGAGGCAGACAAAGATAAAATTACTTTCTGAGGCTGGATTTTAATTTGTCTTTCTGACTCCAGGTTCAGTGGATTATCCATCATATCCCTTAGGTACCTTTGAATGAACAATAACGCCGAAGGGTACTCAGACTCAAATATTTGCAAAAAGCCTAACCTAGAGTCTTGAACTATGTGTCTATCTTCAGAGCCGGCTAGATATAGGACAATTTCTTGTTTAGGAATTCTGAGCATGATGAAGTTCAAAGGATTTCCTATTAATTTACAGGTGGAAGTATCTAATTTACAGGGAGAGAAGACATCTTTTCTGTGGTCAGGCCTTGTTCAAAAAGGTCTTGTCCAAAAAGACCCCTGAAGAAATAATCCAAGGCCCTAGAGATTGGAGTATATGTAATACACCAAAGAAATAACTGATAGAGCATTGCCACAGACAACAAAATATCTATAGCTGAATTTTTTCTGTGTCTGTGTGGTAGCAGAGAACTGGAAACAAATGATGCTTCTTAAATAGCTAAACTGGGTAACATGAGCATAATGGACAACAACTGTGCTATAAGAAGCACAATGACATGATGAATACAGAGAAACATGGAAAGCTATATGTGAACTGATGTAAAGTGAACTAAGCAGAACCAAGAAAACAATCAATACAATGCCTGCAATAATGTGAATGGAAGAAATAGCAACAATAACAACTAAAATTTATTGACCACTTTAAGGTTTGTAAAGCACTCTATAAATATTATCTCATTTGATCCTCACAAAAACCTTGGGAGAGAGGTGCTACTATTATTCCCCTTTTATAGATGAAGAAACTGAGGCAAACAGATCAAATGACTTGCCCACGGTCGCATAGTTAACATATATCTGAGGGAGGATTTGAACCCAGGTCTTCCTGCTTCTAAGTCCAGTGATTTATCCAGTGTACCTCCTACATAATTAAAAAGAATGGCCATAGTCCCAAAGAAGGGATATAAGAAGATACATGACTTCATGAGAAAATACATAACTTCAAAGAAATCATATGAGAAGATACCTCCTATTACTTTTCAGAGGTGGAAGGTCCATTGTAGAATAAGTTTTCACAAATACTTTCAGATTTTGATTGTTCTTTTTCTTTTTTCTCTTAAAAATATGTTATATTCTTGCTTTAAAAAAAGAGGTCGGAGTAATATAGGGGTGAAATTTAGGTCACACACAAAATATATAAATGAAAGTTTATTTTTTTTTTAAAAAGGAAATGGACCAGGGCTACCTCAATATGATTTTTTTTTATTTCAGGAAGATCTAGGGGTTGAGATATTTGGATCAGCCTGAAACTCCCAAATGCCTTTAGGTTAGATATTGGTTGGAAAAGGAAGGTCCCAGAACCAATCTGTATATTTAGTGCTTCTCAAATCTGAGCTTTGAGTGATGACAGATCCTTCAAAGTCAGGTGTAAATATAAATATATCCTCTTAGTGTGCCATAACTTCTAATATACATTCTTTGACAGTCGTGAAGCTCAGTTGAACAGGTTGGGTGTTACTCACAGCTGAAGCACACTTGGGGCATGCTCTATGCCTAACAGGCATTCAGGTGACCTGAAGCTAAAACAGCATATGGCTAATTGGCCATATGCCCAGACTGCTCAACTCCCCTATGATTCTGTAGCCAGGCTGATTTTTGGGTGAGTACTTACCTTCTGGAGGCAAATTAACTCTTTCAGGGTGTTATGGTACTGTTCAGTGCAATGGGAGGAAAAAAAAAAGGTAATTTATTGAATGACACCCTTGGGACACCCCAGAGTGCAGAGATGAAATTCAGCAATTTTGAACGCGAAGAGCAACATGGCAAAGCCAATTAGGGCAACAAGACAAATTAGATGGAAGTATACTATGTCCATTTGAGATATAGACACAGTTTATATGTGCAGGATGTAATTGCCTAAGTGAGAGTCTGGCCAGAGAAATGAAAATTTCCTAAAAAGGTGCTCAGGAAACCTTTGGTAGAACTCATGGCTCTCCTTCACCTCTCTTTCTTCTTCCTGTCCTCTCCTGTCCTCTCCTGTCCTCTCCTCTCTTCTCTTAATTTTATTTTATTGTTACATCATATTCAATTCATACTTACTGGAGCCATTACTAGACATATTGAATGTTCTGAATCAATAGAATTTAATGGAAAGAATACTGAACTTCTTAAGGGTTAGAAGAAGTGGGTTTTGAGTTCCAATTTTGTAGTTGATCTACTGGGTGACCTTAGGGTAGTCCCTTTAGCTCTCTGAATCTCAGTTTTCCCATGTCTAAAATTAGGGCAATAATATCATACTTTCATTACTTACCTGGGGTGAAGAAAATGATATAAAACAGGAGCTTTTTTTTTCACACAGATCTGACTTGATATTTCAAACAAGCCATGGTCTCAAAAATGGTTCTATCAGCTCTCTTTTTGGTGTCAAAGAACTAGAAACTGAAAGGATGTCTATCAATTGGGGAATGACTGAACAAATTGTGGTATATTATTGTAATGGAATACTATTGTGCCATGAGAAATGAAAAATAGGATGATCACAAAAGTTACTTGGAAAGACATATTAAAGTGAAGTGAGTAGAACCAATAGAACATTGTGGCCAGTATAATATATAAGAATCAATTGTGAATGACAACTATTATCAGCAATGTAAGGATCTATCCAAGACTACTCCAAGGGATTCATGACAAAAAGGGCTATCCATTGCTATCGAATTCAGATGGAGTCTGAATGCACATTTAAACAAGCATTTTTTCGTGTTATTTCCTCCATGATTTTGTTCTCTAGTGTTAGCAATGTGTCTTCTTTCACAATATGATGAACATAGAAATATGTATTGTATGAAAACACATATACAATGTATATCATATTGTCTGCTATCTTGGAGAAGGGGAAAGGGTGGGAGGGAAAGAACCTGGATTGCATATTGTGAGAAAAGGATTATTAAAAATTGTATCCATACATTAAAAATATTTAATGACCTATGGGGAAAAAACCCAAAAACCAAACCAAAAAAAAAAAAGCCGTGCTTTAGTTTTTATTTTTAAAAGGAGATTTTTACTTATTTTGTTCCTGCCTTGTGTCTACATTTTAAAATAATATCTCTATTGTTGTGGATCTGTCGGATTGGAGCTGCAACTGAGCTGATAGCAAAGTGGCTTTGAGGGCATAGGCAGCTCAAGGGACAGACCCAGTGCTCTCAATACACTGTCATACTCTGAGAGCCAAAGGGAGCTTCAGGGAGGGCTGAGTGACAGTGTCTGATAGGGGAGCCCCAGGGAAAGAGAAAAAGAACCAGAGCTAAGGAAGGAATCAAGACACAAAGGGATCAGTACCAATGGAAATTAGTCTGTGGGCTGTGTCCCTAACACCAAGTGACATTTTTATATTTTGCTGCAATTAAATACCTCTAGAGTTTGTTAAGTAATACCCTGTGTAAGGCACAGAGTTAGGCGATAAGGCTGTAATGACAACAACGACCCTGTCCCCAAGACACTGGATTCAGTCTTATGTGGTTCAGGGCCAGTTCTTAGCCCAAGCACCACACTCTCACCCACTGGAGTAACCACTAATGAATTGACTGCTCCAGGGTTTATGGAGTTTATATCTAAGTCACCCATCCAGTAGTTTGTTCTTATTTAGAAAGGAGAGGAGAGGCAGTGTGGTACAAAGGCTTTACAACCTGCCTTAGAGTCGGGAAGACCTGGGTTGAAGTCCTGACTGACACATACTAGCTGTGTGACCCTCAGGGTGGACCTGGAGGCAACTCTCAAAGGTTGTTCCCTCAAATGGTTGCTGATCTTCAGTGGTAGAGGGAGTTTCTTTACACAGAATTCCCTATTTTAATGAAATCATAGGTCTGGAACAAACGAGAGAGAAAAGACTTGACTGCTTAGAGGAGAGAATGTTTTATTTGGAAGTGCTACTTAACACCTTGCAGTTTGCCATTTTCTCTTTTTGTTTCTTTCTTTTTCTTTTTCTGTGTGAGACAGACAGACAAGCAAAAGCAGAGAAAGAGAGAAACAAAAAGAAAAAGAAAGGGACACAGAGAGAAGGAAAGGGAGAGAGAGAAGGAAAAAGAGAGAGAGAGAGAGAGAGAGAGAGAGAGAGAGAGAGAGAGAGAGAGAGAGAGAGAAACACAGAGAGAGAAAGAGCCCACCCCATTGGGGTAGGGAACATCTAGCTCTTTGTTAATGCTTTAGACAAGCCAAACCTTTATGAGCCTCAGGCTCTTCTCTGTAAAATAAGAGGGTGGGGGTGGGGCACAGTCTGGCTGACTTATAAAAGTTTGAAATACTGCCACTATCTTCATTACCTTTCTATAGGAATGTTTTCACTTAAATGTAAGCTACTTATACACAGTTGCCCAGCATTTGCATGTTCTATTTAGGAAAGCATGAATATATTTATATTTATTGCAGCTAATATTTTAAACACACAACAAGATCTTGCTAATGCCACCCGGTAATGACCCAACTTCTGAAAATCTCATTCCATTTTTATGCAAAGATATGATATAGCAATAGAGGTTTTTGGAAACCCTCCTGTCACTTTTTTTTTTTTTCCAGCTCAAGTCTGAGGTATCAATTGTGCTTCAGACTTAATCAAAATACCTGCCTCTGATCTGGGTGATCCTCTTGTCCGTCACTGCTTTAGAAAATTGGGTAACCTGTAATGAGCCTGCTTGTTATTCGGTTCAACAGTACATAGGCTTCTGCAGAAGGGAGTTAATGTGATTTGTGAAACATTATTCCTCAGATACTTTGCAGGGGGAGGCCACACCTCAGGGAATGGGCTCTGTTAAGGATTTTCATTGATTATACTTCCTGAGGGGGCAATTCAAGAGCCCTTCCATCAGTCAGTGGAAGTTTAACACGCAAAAGGGCAGCAGATTGGGTCCCAAGTGTTCTAAATAATGTAGCAGATAGCTACCTCATCAGGATTTTTAAATCCCCTAATGCGCATTGGAATTTTTCTTTACAAACACCTACCTAATAAAAGCCTTCAATTTTAGTCAAAATGAAATGTAGAGAGTTTTCAGCTCTTGGTAATGAAATCGGAGCCACAACCTCATGGCTCACCTTCACCCTGGTTTTCTAGCTAATGCTGAAATTAATTTCTACTTTTTCTTGCTCGCAACAGGGCAGGGAAGTAAAACCTGAAAACCTTGCAACAAAGAATTCTGTTCACCAAATTTTCATGCACAGCAGAAATAGCTATAATTTCCCTTTCCTTATCTATTAACCCTTTTGGAATTAAGATTTTGTCAAAAAAAAAAAAAAAAAGTAAGGGGGCAGCTGGGTAGCTCAGTGGATTGAGAGCCAGGCCTAGAGACAGGAGGTCCTAGGTTCAAATCCGGTCTCAGGCACTTCCCAGTTGTGTGACCCTGGGCAAGTCACTTGACCCCCATTGCCTACCCTTACCACTCTTCTGCCTTGGAGCCAATACACAGTATTGACTCCAAGATGGAAAGTAAGGGTTTTATTTAAAAAAAAAAAAAAAAAAGTAAGACTAAATGGAATTTTATCCTCTAGACTGACTGTGTAGATTTTAATAACATCAATTATTTATTTAATTCATTCATTCATTTATTTGTTTGTAATTTTTTTATTAATATAAACTATAAATTATTGTTGTTGTTTTACAGTGTCTAACTCTTTGTGACCTCATTTGAAGTTCTCTTGGCAAAGATACTGTAGTGGTTTCTCGTTTTCTTCTCTTGTTCATTTTGAAGATGAGGAAACTGAGGCAAACAAAGTTAAGTGACTTGTTCAGGGGCCAGGTAGTAAGTTTTGAGGACAGCTTTGATCTCAGGAAGATGAATCTTTCTGATTTGAAACTGAGTGCTCTATCCACTGCACCACATAGCTGCCCCAAACTATAGATTCACAGTTTCAAAATCCTCCCTTTCCTGCATAAATTTTTCCTTTTCCTTATTTTTGTTTATTGCTTTACTTCCTTATGTTTCTTTTATCACCTCACTCTCTGTTCTCTCATTTTTGCTATCTTCTCTTACTTGATTTTACTATATGTGTAGGTGCCCAAGCAGGTCTGGATATCCACGTGTGTGTGTGGCTGGTATCTCTCCCCTTTTGTCTCTCGTTTCTCTCTGTTTCTTCCGTTCTTTATCTATCTCCTTTTTCCTTGACCCCCTTCTTGATCCCCTTCCCAAGGCATCTATACTTCTCTAGATCTTTACCTAAGGAAAATGCCTGAGGAGAGAAATGCTACCAAATTCTTCCCCTGCTGCCTTGACATGATATCTGGGGTAGAAGAAATAATAGCCTTGTAGTCAGTGGGTCCCAGGATCTAATTCTGGGCTCTACTGCTATTTTGAGAAGTCATCTATTTCCCTTTTCTGGGATTCAATCTCATCAGGAAAATGAAGAAGTTGAGCCTTTAAGGCCCATGCCAGCTCTCATGGTCCATGATTCTAATAGGACTCACTCATTTATTCCTATCCTTACTGATCAGAAGCCAAGGCTACCCAAGAACAGTAGCAGGCCTGTTTCTGTTGTCTTCTTCCCACTTCATTTCACACCTTCTCACTTTCCCCTGCATGGTCAAAAGCAATAAATAGAGGTGTTTTTTTTTTTCTCAAAATGTTTGTTCCTCTTGTCCTTGATAATGACTTTTCTACCACTTTTTGCTTACAAGTTGTTGGCAAAATAGCCACCACCTACTTCCACCCAGCATATGTTTCTCTACTTATTTCATAGGATTTAAAACTAAGAAGATCTTGGAGATCATCTTGTACTACTCTCTCATTGGTAGCCATTGTTGTTGATCGTTTGTTTTTGAAAAGGGCCGATGACATCACGCAATGATCTCTTGACTGAACCACAAATTGGATTTAAGTGAGGCAGATTTGTACAAAATCATCAGCCTCCATTTCTCATCCAGAGTCATCCAAGTCCAGTGGCAAGGCAAGAGTCTGGACGACTGGTGATGGCCTGGAATGCAGTGAATGACCCTGGTGTCTGCAGTGCTTGACCAAGCTCTAAGTGCTCCACAGTGTCTACTTCAGCTGCCTTCTTGGTTATTGGGTTGAAGTGTTCTCACTTACCCATTCTGCCAGGGGAAGTTTTCATATGCTAGGAGTAGACATCCCTCTAACTCAGGAATGGGTTTGAGGTCTATGGGTTATCCTTAGCCTGGTTTAGTTCACCTGCCAAGACATATAGGATGTTCAGGGAGGATGTGTGAGGATTTGCTAAGGCCCCTTTCAGGAATGTTCCTCTGCCTTTGGAGTCCACCTTTCACCCTTCTCTCACCTCTGGCTATAGGTAGCTATTGAAGCTGTCTCAGAAGATGGGTTAAACTATATTCTTTCATTTATAGAGAGGAAAATTGAGGATCAGAGGGATCAGGCACAGGATCCTAGATTTAGAAGGAACTTCAGAAGATATATACTCCAATATGAACGTTATGTGTATGAGGAAACCGAGACTTTGGTATGTTAAATAACTTATGTAGGGTCACAGCATAATCGATTAGCATAATTGAACTTAGATGTCATCTAACCCAACCCCTTCATTTTGTAGTTGAGTAAATTGAGATGTAGGGAGGTTAAATGATGCTCAATCATAAAGTCAAAATTATTCTTAAGTGTCAGAATCAGAATCTGAACCCAAATCCTTCAACTACAGAACCAATGATGTTTTTATTAGAAAAACACATGGCCTTAGATAAGTGAAATGATTTTCCAATATAACACAGTTTTAAGGTGAATTCAAACCCAGGATTTCTCATTCTGAATTCTTTCTTCTTTCCCAGGTGCCATATTGATAATAATCACAACAGAGCCCTGAGCTCACTCAATATTTTCACAAGATAACATTTGTTAACTCATGCACAATCTTATAACACTTATAAATGATGATTATTTATAAGAGGAATAAGAAAAAATCCTAGCCTGTGAACCCGCTCACTGTCCTTTCATGTTCTAACATTCATCTTTATTTTGGGAACACATGCACACACACACACACACACACACACACATACACATACACAGAGAACCCTTCCTTTCATCTGTCCCCACTGTTGGATCTGATCTACTAAAAATGTTGTTTAGTATTCCTATTTATATATCTTCTCTAAACATTCTGCCTCCACACCCACACCATAGCTTTCATGATAGCTCATTCATCTCTTTTGTATTCCTTTTATGACATCTTTATTTTGCTTCTCTTTATTTGTTTCCAATACACTAAACAGTGTATTGGAGAGGCAGAATTGGTGAAGTGGAAAGGGTACAACTAGATAAGTGGTTTGGGAGACCTCTATTCAAGTCTGAGCTCTGCCATGAAATTAATTGCACGACCTTGAACAAGTTACTGTTTTTCCTAGATCTCAGTTTCCTTGTCTGTAAAATGGAGGTTTGAATTCAGTGGTATCTTCCAGTATTGCTAGTTTGTTTAAAAAATGAGCTGATTGAACTCTATTATTTGGACAAATTTATAAAGTGAATGATGATAAAAATAGATCTTCAGAGAAAACTAAACTTCATCCACTTAATGTAAGGGCAAAGCACTGTGTATACTGCCTGGCCAAATTCATGATGACTAAACATATCTAATAGCTGTTTTCTTAAGCAATTTTTTAAAATCCTCACTTCATTTAGATGTCAAGAAAATGTAGCATTCCATTTGATTAGTGTTAATCCAATTGCCACAAACTGCTCTCTGAACCAACAACATGCTGTTTCAGATGTGCATTAACGAGTAAATCAACTTTATTAGAAACATTGGATCTCATCCTGCCAGTGAAAATGTTGCTCCCTTTTTGGGAGGTTCCATAATTTATGCCTGACCCCTGAGTCTCTTTAGTAAATTACCTCTATTTAGTAAATTACCAGTGTCCTAAGTAGCCTCCTGGAATGAAAGATAGAAGGGCATCTCTGGGCATCAGGTCCCTGCAGTAACTCTGCGTCTTTTGGACTCTCTTCGACTATCTTTTCTTGGCCCTTCAGAGCTTAGGTTTTTAGAGCTGGAAAGGCCTTTTGACATCTCCTAATCCAATCCCCACATTTCACGCCTGAGGAAACAGAGGCCCAGAGGCCCGTGATAAGTATCCCAAATTCAAGCCAGTTAGAGAACAGCAGAGCTAAGATTTGTACCTTTAGCTCCACATTTAGTGCCTTTTTTTGCTCCACTACCTTACTCCCTAATTCTGTCTTTTCCAAGAAACATGGAATGTTTTCACAGAGAAAATTCTTGGATGTATTGAGAAGCAAATATGCATCATGACCTGCTTGCTGGGAGTTTTTGAAATGTATGCCATGAAATAATTAGAGCCCAGTGAGGTGTTTCACAGCGGAACACAGCTGTGCATTAGACAAAGCACACAGGACCTCAAAGCTATCTTTTGTTGATAACATCATAACTGTTAACTTTATTCATGTGGTATCAACCTCTTCTTTTCTCAATACAGAATTGGCCAAAAGCCCAAAATAAGTCAGACTGGCCCCAGTTTATATTTGAATAGAATACTGATGCATTCACAAGCATGGAATACGCTCCTTCCTGCCTCCTTCTACCATCTAGCACTTATGATTTCTTTCAAAACTCAACTCAAATTCTGTCTTCTGTAGAAAGTTTTTTCTGGTATTGCAGTGGATGTAATGCCTTTCTTTTTATATTATCTTCCACTTCTGCTGTATGTATCTTATCTGTGGGCAGCTAGGTGGCACAGTGGATAGAGCCCTGGACTTAGAAACATGTTGACTCCTCTACATGAATTAAAATCTGGTCTCAGATCCTTATTAGCTGTGTGACCCTGGGCAAGTCACTTCACCCTTTTTGCTACAGTTTCTCTAAAATGCAAAATGAGCTGGAGAAGAAAAAATGGGAAAACAATCCAGTATCTGTGCCAAGAAAACCCCAAATGAGGTCACAAAGAGTCAGACAGAATTGAAATGACTGATTGGCAATGTCTTGCATGTACATAGTTCTTTGCTTATTCTCTTTCCCATTAGAATCTATTCCCTTTGAGGGCAGGGTCTATTTTTTTTTTTAATCCCCAGTGCTTAGTACAGTGTCTGGCACATAGTAAGTACTTACTTCTTGCTGACCGACTTAACTGTACAAAGAGTGCTGGTGACTCTTTGAGTAACTCTCTGGGAAATACAGTCTCTTTAAAGTCCACAGGCATTGTTCTGGGCATAAAAGGGACTTTCCTATTATATAAAAATACTGCATGGATAGCATAATATATCTTACAAAGAAACATTTTCTTGGCAGGTTTGACAATTAAAATGATATTCCTTGGCATTTGAAATATCTTTAAGAATATGTAGACATATTCAATTTGATCCGAAGACCCTTTATTATCATTTTATTGTCAGGTATGAGTTGCTAGAAAGATCATTATCAAAATAAGGAGCAGATCCTGTCCTTATGCAGCTTACATTCAATTGTATGTATGTAATATTTGCAAATGTATATATGTTAGAGAGAATTGGAGGAGGGAAGAAAGAGAACTAACACCTGGGAGAATCTAGAAAGGCTTCTTGTAAGTAATGGTACTTGAGCTGAGCCTCAAAGAAGGCTAAGGACTCTAAGATGTGGAGGAGAGAAGGGAGTACATGGTAGACATGAAAGACAGCTTAAGAATGCAGACGGTTGTATTTAGGGGATGGAATGGTTACATTTGGGCAACAGCAAGAAAACCATTTGGTCTGAAACACAGAGTGTAAAGGGAAGCCAAGTGACATAAGTCTGGAAAAGAAGCCTGACCACAGATTATTAAAGACTTTAAATGCCAAGCTAAGTTTATGTTTAATTAACAGGTTGAATGAAGCACCTACTAAGTGTCAGGTGCCATGCATATAAAGACAAAAAAATGATTTCTGCCTCAAATTATCAGAGGAGACATGTACACAAATATTTGTAAGCAAAATCCACAAAAATAATAAAAGCTAATTTATTTATCAGGGCAAGACATTAGCACTAGCAGTTATGATATTTTGGGTTGATAGAATATTTGTACCAGGTACCAGAATTATATGAGAGGCAGGATGTCAGAGTGGCTAGTCAACTAGACTTGGAATTAGAAAGTTCACATTTTGACTTTGAAATATTCTAGATGTAGAATCAATGGCAAGTATACTCTCTGTTACAAATGTGTAACATTATAAATAACAAAAGAATTGTGAATCTGAATTGTTTTAAGGAGCTACTCTTTGGAAGTTTCCCACATTTATAAAATGGCAGATGCAGATCCTATAATCATAGTTAAACAACTTTGATTCTGGACAGTTGAATGTAAAAATAATAAGAAATTATGGCGCCAAGATCAAATAATCTATACTCTTTGCCATCTATTTCTTTTAAAGGGTTTCATGATGAAAAAAAGTGGGCACACTAATGTACTGTTGGTGGAATTGTGGACTGATCCAACCATTTTGGAGAGTAATTTGGAATTAAGCACAGAGAGTTTTAAAACTGTGTATGCCCTTAGACCCTGCCAATACCATTGCTGGGTTTATTTCCCAAGGAGATCAGGGAAAAAGGAAAAGAACCTACATGTTCCAAAATATCTATGGTAGCTCTCTTTGTAGTGACAAAAAACTAGAAATTGAGGGGATGTCCATAATTTGAGGAATAGCTAAATAAACTATGTTATGATGGAATATTGCTTCACCATAAGAAAAGATGAACAGATTAATTAAAAAAACTTGGAAAGAATTAATGAGACAATGAAGAATGGAATGAGTAGAACCAAGAAAACATTATATTTAGCAACAGATTTACTATTTGAAGAATAACTGTTAATATTCACAAACTGAGATTTATGATGTTGTATCAGTGGTCAGTGAATAAAAAAGGAAAACAAGGAATGAAGACTTTAGAATAAAATAAATATAAAAAGCTATTATATCTAAGAAGAAGAGCTGAGGCAAGAGGAGAATGAGGAAAGGGTAGCATTGGCCAAGACATAATCTATATCTAATCTAATCTAATCTAATCTAATCTTATCTATCTATCTATCTATCTATCTATCTATCTATCTATCTATCTATCTATCTATCTATCTATCTATCTATCTGCCAATGCTGCCTTCTATGATGTGGGGAGGAGAAAAAGGGACTGAGATATCTTAAAAGAAATTCTATTAATAAAAAAATTTCCTAGTGACAAGAAAATAATAGTACACATGTTTAAATATGTGTAAATCTTCTACAAACACTAGGGTTTTTTCAAGTTCATGGTCAAATGAGTTCAAGTTAACATGTTTTCTGCATTTTGTATAAAGATGTCTTCGCCTGCATTGCTTCAGAAGCAGCCCTCCGTATCTCTGCTCTATCCATTGTAACTTGGACTTGAATGGTCTTTTGAAATCCCTACCATAAATATTTCTACAAATGAGCGATCTGTTCACATTACATCTGCTAATGCTATCTCCTGGCAGAGCAAACAAATAGTTCAGACATCACAGCACTGCCCACAGTAACAATAAGGTGCACTCTGGCAAGGTTTTAGCACATTACTGAGAATTGCATCACTGATTGTCTCTCAGGATCTAACCTGGCTTTTTAGAGACATATTTCTTGACAGTCTGTCACAGAGAGAGCTGTAGATGTTCACGAAACAGAGAATAATGTTAGCATTGTATATGTTAAAGAGTCAATGAACTCTAATCTACACAAATTCTTGACAAAATATAAATATATTTTTATGACTAAAATCATTTAGAAAAGGAGAGGAAATTAACAATGGGACTAGAGGGTGGCAACATCAGCCTGAATCAGTGGTCAGTGGATGCAAAAGAGGAATAGGGAATGAAGATTTTAAAGTAAAAAAGCTATTATATATAAGAAGAAAGGCTACTTGCCAGTGTATTCTAGGGCAAGAGGAGAATATGGAAGGAGAAGCATTGGCCAAAGAGAGCCAATAATTCATTGATCATTATGGTGATATTTTAAAACAAAAAATAAAAGATGTATATTTTCAATTGTCCCAAATGGTTCTGATGAAATGTTCTCAGTTCCATATGACTACTTCCTTTCTATTAAGATCTTTAAAAAAAATAAACCTTACTTTCTATCTTGGAATCAATATTGAGGCAGAAGAGGTATAAGGACTAGGTAATTCAGGTTAAGTGACTTGCCTGGGATCACAGAGTAGGAAATGTCTCAATTTGAATTTGAATCCAGGTCCTCCTTTCTCTATACCTTGCTCTTTATCCACTGTGCCAACTAGCTGCCCTTTAGTTATGCATCTTGACAAATATTAGTCAACAACTGAGGCCATTTTCTTTTGAGGGAGGGGAAATCTTTTTAAGGAAGTTTATAGATTCACAGTTTTTGACAACTTAAACCAAGACTGGAAGTAGTATTCTGGAATAAACTTCTTTCTTTCATCATTTCTCATTAACCTAGGGAAAAATTCTCAAAAAATTATCTATGCCTTCTCTCAGTCCAATGATGATGATTATTTTTTTAATTTGTGAAGTGAAGGATAAGTAAAATATTTTTCTTATTAGAAGCAATTTAAGATATTTTTCTGCATGAATAGTTAAAAATGGATGACCTCTCAAATTATGTTTCCATATAAAGAAGTAGTCTTTACAGTGAGAAAAATAAATAGATGAGCAAATGGAAAAATACAAGTTTTCTTGACCACCCAGCCCCTCATTGTACAATGAAGAATAGAGAAAAGAATAGGAAAAAAATACAAAAAAAATACAAAAAATTGTACTTTGTGTGGTCAGTTAAAATGGACCACAAAGACATAAGAACTGGAGCCCAAGACTTAGAGCTGGAAGAGACCTTTAGGTTAAGCAACTTGCCCAGGGCACACAGCTATATGTTTCAACTCAATACTTAAATTTGAAAAGAAGGGCCCTTAGAGAATGCCCAGTTGAGCTACTTCATTTTACAAGTGAGGACCAAAAGGCCTTAGTTTTGCCTAAGGTCACTTGGTAATCACCATGGAGCCTGGATGTGAGCCCAGTTCTTCAGATGACACATCAATCCCTCTTTCTACTATGTTATGATGCTACACACTGCCTGACTCCAGTTGTGATGCACAGGCAGTCACTGAGTTTGTCTCTACGTTCCAGCCAGGAGTCCCCAAGGAAGAGGCCATTTGTTATCTTTTTATTGGTCCAGGAAATGAGTGCTTCTACTTGCCAAGAGGGGATGAAATGTTTTATTTTATTAAATGACTTGCTGGGATGCTCACTCGAATAAAGAAACACTAGCAACCTTTCACCACAGTTACAACATATTGCTGGCCTTAGACTGGTAGGCTAGACATGGTCTGATGCTTTGTCTCTGGGCCATCTTTGAGGCTTTAGAGACGGATCATCCCAGCCACTAAATTTGTAGCAGGTGGTCATCTCAATTTTATGATTTTTCCAAGCATTGCTGAGTAGCCTTGGAGAAGGAGCAGAGAGATGTATTGGTGATGATGACTTAGGCATGAGGTATGAGATACATAAACAGAGAAAGAGAAGGAAGGAAGGAAACAGAGTGAGGCAGGGAGGAAGGTGAGAGAGAGCCATAGACAGAGAGACAGAGATAGAGAGATGGACACAGAGAGAGCAGATTTCTCATTTCTACACCCAACTTATTAATCCTCTTCATTATCATCTGCTTGGACTCTATGTCAACAACCTGCAAACTAGTGTACAGCTTTTCCCTCCTTCTATACAGTCTGCACAGCCCTGAAAGATTAATTTTCCTTTTGCATAGATCTTACCATGAGTAGAAACTCCTTAATTTAAAACCCTTCAGTGCCTCCCTATTGCTTACAGGCATTATTCTGTAACTTGCACATGAATCCCCATCTCCTTTCTTCTGGCCTTCACATTGCCTATCTTTTATGCTTGGAATTCACTCCCTCCTCACTTCTGCTTCTCAAAATTCCCAACTTTCTTCAAGACTCAGCTTAAGTATTACTAGCTACTTGATAACTTTCCTGATTCCCTTAAATGCTAATATCTTTCCTTCCTTTTAAAATCGCAGTAATACATACATGTATATATATATATATATATATATATATATGTGCATCCTGTTATTCCATGTGCATCTATCTAGGGGAATAGAGGGAGGAAATAAGTATTTCTATAGAGCCTACTATGTGCCAGGCACTGTGCTAACCACTTTACAAATATTATCTCATTTGATCCTCACAACAACTCTAAGAGGTAAGTGCTATTTTTATCCCTCAGTTTATAATTGAAGGAACAGAAACAAATAGAAGTTAAATGACTTGCCCAGGATGACACAGCTGGTAAATATTTAAAGTCAGATTGACAAGGCAGCTAGTTGGCATAGTGTATAGAGTGCTTGATCTAGAATCAAGAAGATTCATCTTCCTGAGTTCAAGTCTGGCCTCAGATATTTCCTAACTGTATGACCCTTGGCAAGTCACCTAACCCTATTTACTTCAATTTCCTCTTCTTTATAATGAGCTGGAGAAGGAAATGGCAAACTATTCTAATATCTTTGCAAGAAAACACCAAATAGGGTCAATGAAGAGTTGAATATTGCTAAAAAATGTCTGAGCATCAACAGCCTCTTTTTGACTTACACTTTCCCTTACTATGTTTTTTCTCATGATGTTCCTGGTCCCTCCCTCCATATACGCCGAGAGTCACCCCATCCTTCAAGATACAGTTTAAAGGCTTTCCAATGAAGACTTTCCTGATTTCTCTAAACTGAAGTCTCCTTTATAGATACAGAGCTAGAATTAACTTTAGAGGTGATCTATTGCAATTCCCTTATTTTACAAAAAAGGAAAATAAGGTCTGGGAAAGGTAAGCAATTTGTTCAAATTTACACAATAATAACAAATATGAAGCTTGAAGCCATGATCTCTAAGTTCAAAACCAGTATCCTTTCTGCCCTCATGTAGGTATCCTAGCACTGCCTTTCCCTTGATTCTCCTGTCTCTTTCAGTTCTCAACTAGCATTTTACATATTTCTTGTACCTTCATATTATATTTTTTATTAATATTATTAGTATAAAATATACCCTCCCAATTGACTGTAGGTTCCATGAAGGTATAGACTATGTTTTCTTTAATTGCTTTATGCCCTCTCATCCTTTCTTCCACTTAACAGTATTCACACAGCACTTAGTGATGCTTGTTCAATTACATCAAACAGAATAACGTATCGCCCACTATACCTAGGGTCACAGAAGGCACTGCCACTCCAGACTAGCAATTGTGTGTGTGTGTGTGTGTGTGTGTGTGTGTGTGTGTGTGTGTGTGTGTGTGTGTTTGTAGGGGAAGGAGGTGGAAGTGGAGAGAGCATTTTTGGGAGGTATATAGAGAGTTTTTATGAATGGTATTTCTTCTTTAAGGCTCTCTTTTAGAAATTGTTCCAGTAGCTAATTTATTACTCAGTGGCAGAGAGATAAAGACTTCAACATAGTTGAATGTCGTGCCTTGAAAAATATCTGACATGTGGTAGTTGAGAGTCTTCTAAATGGAAGCATGCCTTATCCTCTTAAAGGTCTATTCATCAACCCCCTATGGATCCGGGACACAGTTTTAGGCACTAGGGAAAAATAATAGAGGGAAGGTCCATTTGTACAAAGAACTTACTTTTTGCCTTCCTAAATTTGGCCTCATGCAGGCACATTCAGTTGGAATTTCCTCTGGAAGAAGTTCAGGCTACCTAACAATGATGTGGAGTGCTCTTGTGACTAATTTTTATTTTCACATCATGGAGGGAAAACTCACCCTTAGGGCTTTAAATGACCCACCAAAAAGTGATCTTTTTTGCCATCTATTTTCCTCCCCTTAGATCCAGGGAGAATCATGGACTGTAACTCCTTCTAAATGTACTCCCTAAAGTCAGGTGTTCCGACTTATCCTTAGTGCCACCCAGGGAATAGAAGAGACTATTAGTATTTTATTGGTAAGCAATAGCATCATAACTGGGAGTACTTTTCTAGGCTGTTGGTATATGTTTCAAGATATTATGAACTACCTACACACATGCTCCACATTCCAAAGTATTGCTGCAGTTTGTCACTTCAATCCTTTATATTTCTGTCCAAATGCAATCCTCACAATCAGTTAAAACAACAAATATACAACACCATGGAATAGCCAGATATTGTTATAGTAAACCAATCTCTTTTCCTATTCTATATTATTTCCAAAGTTTGTGAACAAGTAATATTGCATATTTATAAACTCTAGAGGCATCTGTGAATAACCTAGGCTTTTTAGACAATACTTTCATATACATTTGAAGAATGGCATTCTCCCTCTCCAAAGGCGTTGTCTTTTTTTTTTTTTTAACTCTCACCTTCTATCTTGAACCAATACTATACAAACTCCTATTTAATTTCCTGAAGACATTTCAAATTCAGTATATCCAAAATGAAACCCATTTCCTTCCTCCCTAAAGCCCCTGTTGGTCTAAATTTTCTCTTTTAGTTGGAAGCATCATTACCTTTCCAATCACCCAGGTTTGCAATTTTGACAACTTTCTCAACTGCCAAATTAGATTTCACTTCCAAATTAGATCTATTACATCTCTTATCTGCTTTCTCCCTTTTTAAAAAATAAACTGTTACCTTCTGCCTTTGAATCAATACTGTGTATCAGGTCCAAGGCAGAAGAATGGTAAGTCCCATACAATGGGAGTTAAGTGAATTGCCCAGGGTCACACAACTAGGAAGTGTCTGAGATCAGATTTGAACACAGGATCTCCAGGCTCTAGACCTGGCACTCAGTCCACTGAGTCACCTACCTGCTCCTAGTGCTCCATCTTAACAGAAAAAATCATGTGAAATTGAAGAATCTTATTTATCTAAAATATGTTTCACTGAAAAATGGAAGACTCAGAGCCTGGACAAGGTAAGTCTAGTTTCATACCTTTAGTTGAACTCTAAATAGTGTTTGATTAAATGCTGACATAATATTAATAAGTTTGAATAGAACTTCAATTCAAGGTCACAGTAAGTCTTGGCCAACCAAAAGGGGCCAGGCAAGCTCTCATAAATTGGTTTCCTACAAATTTCCTCAATGAGTTATGGATAACTTTTCACTGGATTATATTGCTTTGCTCTTGTTCATATGTTATCATTATGCTATGCCTTTTTCCTGTTAACTTGTTTTGTCTCTCATTATTAGGCTGATTTTATGATAACTTATAATCTATTTCTCACAGGTTGTTTCATTCTTTTATATATAAAACTTTGTACTAGTTGATACTAAATATATGTTGACAATCATTAATTTAATGCATGCTGACTAAGTAATTGATTGAAACATTCTGCCCAAATTGCTAATGATCTAAAGGTGAGTGTAGAAAGATATGCTGGGAGGAAGTAGGTGGTGGCCATTTTACCAATAACTTGTAAGCAAAAAGTGGTAGAAAAGTCACTATCAAGGGGATATAGATGATGTGAAAAGGAAGGTCAGTTAACCAGTCAAACAATCAATTATCAAGCATTTACGAAATGCTTATTAGGTGCCAGCCACTTTTCTAGGTGCTGGGGATACAATGAAAAAGTAAAACAATCATTACTCTTGAGGTATTTGCATTCATTTTTTTAAACCCTTAGCTTCTATGTTAGAGGTGATACTAAGCATCAATTCTAAAGCAGAAGAGTGGTAAGGGCTAGACAATTGGAATCAAGAGACTTGCCTAGGGTCTGAGGCCAGATCTGTTTGGGGGATCCAGAAAAAGGCCTGATAAAAAGGTGACATTTGAGCTGTCTTAACAAAAGTCAATGATTCTGAAAGGTAGAAGAGCACATCCCAGGAAATGTGAATATTGTGTATAAAGAAAAAATGGTAGGCCAAACTGGCTAAATTTATATTGCCCATGGAGGGAAATAATGTATATGACTAAAAAGAAAGGAAAGACAAGAAAATTGAGAGATAATAGAAGGGCAATCTGAATAAAATAAGGTGGCTTTAAAATCATAGAAGAGCTAAAACTAGGGATTTGAACCTGGAGTCCATGAACTTGAAAAAATATTTTTCTTTTTGAAAATAATATTTTATTTTCCACTATTACATGTAAAAACAATTTAAAAAATTCATTTAAAAAAGTTTCGAATTCCAATTTCTCTTGCTTCTTCTGACTATCCTTTTCTCCCTCCCTTCCCTCTTCTCTGAGATGGCAAGCAATATGATGTGCATTTTATAAGTGTGATCATGTAAATCATTAAAAATTTTAAATAATATTTCAGTATAATTTGTTTACTTTGTAGTCCTAAGTATTTTATCTTATGCGTTTAAAATTATGATTAAAATAAGGAGTCCATAAGCTTTTTCAGACTGCCAAAGGGGTCCATTGACATAAAAAAAGGTTAAGAATTCCTAATCTAGGAGACTGTTGGAAGGATCCTTTGAAGGTTTGTGTGATTGGAGTGGTTTGACATTTCCTTCTTCAGTTCATCTTAAAGTTGAGGCAACTGAGACAAACAGGGTTAAGTGACTCATGCAGGATCTTGTTGCTAGTAAGTGTCTGAGACCAGATTTGAACTCAGGAATCTTTCTGACTTCAGGGCCAGCACTTTATTTACTGTGTTAACAGCTATGTAGAAATTACAAAATATTCTCTCAGTACTTTCTGGATCGGTATATGCATGTTTATACATATTTTGGCAAATTCCACCCAGAAGTAGAGAGGAGTGGACTTAATAATACCAAGTGGATACTATTTGGAGCTGTTTAGTTGCTAAAAGCCATATATCTGATCATGGTGTGTCAACAGCTCCAGATACACAATTACCTGCAATTAGGTGCAAAGACAGATTCACTTCTTCAGGTACTCCCAAAATGCAAATTTCTTTGCTAAGAACTGGCCAGAAGTTTGAAGTCTTTGCAGTTATTTCTCAGTACCTGATCTTACAGGCAGTAGGGAAAATTTCCTCAGAGAAGTGGCTCTGAAGGGTTTTCATGAAGAGATTGAGAACTTAATAGTACAGAACTTCTAGGAAAGCCCACAACTCTCTTGGGGTCTGGACTATTTCAGTCTTCATATCATCATTTTTTTAAACCCTTACCTTCCATCTTGCGTATTGGCTCCAAGGCAGAAGAGTGGTAAGGGTAGGCAATGGGGAGTTAAGTGACTTGCCCAGGGTCACACAGCTGGGAAGTGTCGGAGGCCAGATTTGAACCTCGGACCTCCCATGTCTTGGCCTGGCTCTCAATCCATTGAGCTACCCCAGCTGCCCCCTTCATATCATCATTTTTTTGAGTCATGTGCTTAGTAAGATGGCAGAGAATTGGTTATTGCTTAAAATACCAAAAGAAGGAAATATCCATCAAAAAGCTTTTCTCAGTGTTTAATGATGTGCTTATTCAGTGCTTATAGAGCTATATCTATTTATCTATCTCTATATTATCTATACACCCATCTATCTATTGTCTGTCTCTGTGCATGTATCTCTGAATCTATCTTTGAATGAAAAATCAACACACCACCACAGCAAATGATGCCAGAAAATCCCCAGAACTTTTGAAAACAGGAGAAAAAGTATCTATCTGTCTAAAGCTTCCATTCTTCTTCTACACAATGAACTAACTAATGCTATGCACTGCCAGTAGAAGCAACCTCACATATTGTGTTTGGGAATCTGTGCATTGGCTCCAATTCCTGATTTCCCCATGGCAGTATTGCAGTCTCAATGCAACCCTTTCCTGCATTCATACACTTTGTAAGGAGAAAAAAAATAGATTTCACCATAAAAGGAAAGGAAAAATAACTGGTGGGAAGAGGTTAGTGTGGAAGGTATAATAGAATAGGACTAGAGGGAAAGAGGCTTCCATGTCTGAGATAAAAAGCACTTGAAATCTAGCTGGAAGCAGTCCTCTTCTGACTGAAGTTGACTCTAAGCAAGGAATCAACCAGGATTGAGAAGGCTAAGTATCGCCAAATTCAGAGGTCTGTGTAGGAAAGGGCCAGAACAGTGGGAAAGAGAAGGATCGAGAGTGAGAAGGGAAGAAAAAGAGAGGCTGAAAAACAAAAAATTTCACAAAAAGTGAGCCCAGCTTCCAAGTAACTAAAATAACAATAAGACTCATGAACATAGAGGGAAAAATTTTTAAAAGTGAAAAGTTCATAATATATCGAATAGGTATGATAATATGAAAGAAAACAAACCAAAAATCCCTAATACAAATGAGAATTCTATGGGCCCTCTGAGATCATTGCAATAGCAAAAAACTCCAGAATAATTCAAATGAAAAAAATTTAAAAGAGAATGAGGATGAAAATTTTGAAAGAAATTGGAGTTTTTAAAAGAAGAATTAATGAAGAAAAAAGAAAATAGAGAACTTAGAACATATTATGGAGAATACAAAAGCTTTGAAAGAATATATTAATTCTATGTAAGCCAAAGTAATTCATCTTGAAGACATGATGCTCAGAGGTAATTTAAGGAACATTGTTTTCTCAGAAAATATATTTAATTAATTTTAAAAATTAATAGAACACTATAGGAAATGATGCCAGAAAATTGCCCAGGACTTTTGAGTAGAGGAAAAAACCTATTGATTGATCAAATAAATAAATTACTACAAGTGAAAAGACTCATATTTGAAACTCTAAGGCACGTGACTGAATTTCAGAATTTTAATACCAAATAATAGGTATTTATTACCAAATAACAGGTATATATCTCCTGAGCATCCAGGAGATTAGCCATGAAGGATCACCAATCCAAACAACAAAGAATTATTTAGTAACTATGAGGAATCAAAAAAATGAATGGTGCAAACTATTCAAAGAATATACAAATTGTAATCCCAGAAATTATACCCTACAAACTGAAGCCTAATTATTAATGAAAAAAGGTGGACCTTCAACAAA
Source organism: Gracilinanus agilis (assembly GCF_016433145.1). Classification (NCBI taxonomy): domain Eukaryota; kingdom Metazoa; phylum Chordata; class Mammalia; order Didelphimorphia; family Didelphidae; genus Gracilinanus; species Gracilinanus agilis. The sequence continues at coordinate 239,439,847 of NC_058132.1, forward strand.
AGAGTGGCATTTGAGACACTCCTGACAAAAAAAGAGGTTAGAAGAATAATAGATCTGTACCCACACTAGAAGAAAGGTAAATAAGCTCAATTATTAAGAAAAGTCTAAATTGAAAACAAGTTCTCTCACATTTATGGGATTTAAAAAATGAATTGCATTGAGATGTAAAAGAAAGAATAAAGATGAATCATTAGGGAACAAATAAGTATATAGGGGGCTAAAGATGAAAGATCTTAAAGAAACAAAAAAAAGGAAAAAATACTGAATCAATTTTCCATGTTTCCAAAACTCTCATACTTTCCTATAAAGAGCTAACTTCTATTTATTAAACACTAAAGATACAAAGAAGCACAAAAAGCCCCCCAGCTTCTGCTCTCGGAACTTACTGTATGACAAGAAAACCATTATGGGGTGTGTGTGTGTGTGTGTGTGTATGGTAGGAAGTTGCTCAAGTAGGATGGAGAGTCAAGAGTCAAAAAAGAATTGGAAATGCATCTTTACCTAGCCCAGAAGTAATCAATTAAGAATTAAGAATGAATAATTCTTTATTTTTGAGTATTGTTCAGTCATGTCTAATTCTTTGTGACCTCATTTGGGGTTTTCTTGGCAGTGATACTAGAATGGTTTGCTATTTCCCTATCAAGTTCCTTTTATGGTGAGGAAACTGAGGAAAACAGGGTTAAGTGACTTGCCAAGGTCATACTTTCTGAGAGTAGATTTAAATTCAGGAAGATGAGTCTTCTTGACTGTGAGCTTGGCACTCTATCCACTTAGCCACCTAGCTGCTCAATGATTCTTTAATATCTCGATCAATATTTTGGAATATTGGAAATCAATATCAGAATATCCAACAAATATTGGAAGCTGAAAAAGCCTAGGATAAAAGTAATAAAAGAGATGAACTGAAAACAGGGAACTGGAAGTCAGACATGCCATAGAGCAGGAAATGAAAAGGAACTGTTAAAGAATGTTACATCAGTGGAGACAGGGCTGGGTTGAGAGAAAATTTTTTATCTGAGGGGTATGGATACAATATGAGCCTACTTTCTCTAAGCAAAGGTTGTATTTACTGGTTTTGAATTTCTGTCTTAGGAGAGGGAGATGTATTAGTGTACAAGTGTGGCCCACACCAGAGACAATAAGGTAGTTAGGGTTATAGAGATAAGACAAATTGACCCTAGGGATAGTGAGTGATCACTTCCCATCCAGCTGTTCTACTTGATTTTGACTCAACTATCATCAAATTCTCCCAGAATAAGCATATCATGAGGAAACTTATCATCATGCAGATTGCTTCAGCTTTAGTTTTCACCTCATCAGTAACCTCAGTTGCCTTTGTCCCTCTGATTAAAGGGCTGGAAGATAGAGCAAAAAAGTCATCCAATGTGTTTCTTTAAATATGAATCAATACTTTATTTTCCTTTCAGCTGTGCTACTTGGTTTCAAATACACCATCATTATGTCCCCTGGTGGGTATTCTTTGCCTCTCTGTCCTCCAGCCTCCATTTTTCATTTGTCTTTTGCATGTTACCTTCCCCTATTAGCTTGTAAGCTCCCTGAGGTCAGGGACTCTCTTTCTCTTTCTTAGTCATAGTATCAGAACTTGTCACTAAAGAGGGACCTCAAATTTAACACCCCTAAGAAGGGATATAGACTAAAGAAGAAAGAAATAAGGACTTAGCAGACAAATAAGATCAATGAATTGGCTAAAATGGTATACAAAAAGAAAGAGGACAAAGTAATTGAATACTTCTTGGAAAAGTGTGATAGAATAGAATGTTACTTAAACTAAGTGAGGAGGGAGCAAGGTCAAAAGATAGGACATATAAATAAGTACATAAATAAAATTAAAATGCATAAACAACAATTTAAGAAAATTTAAAAACCTGGGATGAGTCAGGAAAAAGGTTGAGGAAGGCAAGCCTGTGGGAATTGACTTACATGAAAATAATGCCAATAATAATGGATGCTGAGACAAAATGTTGATTTAAAAGAGGTAGGAAAAAATCAATATGAAAGAAAAAATGTGAATGGATTAAACAATCTAAGAAAATAAAAAGTGATTGACAGAATAGATAAGAAAATAAAACCTAACGATCTGTTGTGTATGAGAAACATCTGTAAATACACATGAAGGATAAAAAAAATAGAGCATGGAACAAAACTTACTATGCATCAGGTGAATCCAGTAAAGCAGTAGTTGCAGTCATATTGTCAGACAAAAAAATCACATTATCCAGAGAGGTAAACAGGAAAACTACATTGTACTCACAGGAACCATAGACAGTGAAATAATATCAGAACTAAACATATATACAGCAAATGGCACAACATCAAAATTAAAGAAGAGAAATTTAACTGAATTGCAGACAGTAACACAATCATCTTCATGTTGTGAATCTGTTTGCTCTTTTCAGGAATTCATATGTTTCATGTGCCCTTTAGGAGAGTGCATTTTCTAAGAGGATACATTTATCTGTGTCTCTGAGTGACGTTGAGACCTGGAAGTGGTTTCTGAAGGTCATATTACCAGAGAGCATGGCAAATGTTCATTCATATGCTGTCCCAACTTCTGACTCCTGTGTGAAACTCATCTATCTGAGATTCCATCCATATCTACCACTTGAAAACAGAATTCAGATGCAAGGAGAATGTCTTCTAATAATTGATGGCCCATGGCATTTTCTTCTTGTCTAAAAATACTGAATCTCTCTGTCTCTTCCTTTTCTCTCTCTGCCTCCTTCTCCCTCTCTCTCTCTTATTACAACCCTCTATCTCTCTGTCTCTTTTGGTCCCTCTTTTCCTCACTCTCCTCCCTTTATATCATTAGGATTCAGTTCATGGTTTACTATAACCCTCAAACCTTTTTCTTACATTCCATAACCTAGATGGGGCTCTCATTTTGTATTTGTGGGACTTATTAATCATTCCTAAGTGCAACACCATGCATTTGTCCTTATTGAATTTTAGCCTATTTAATTCAGGCCATATCTCTAGTTTCTTAGCATCAATTTACATTCTGATCCTGCTCCCACCCAATAACTTGGGATCTGAACACTTTTGACATCTCTTTTTTTGAGAAAAGAAATGGCAACCCAGAAATACAGTGTGAAAACTTCCAGCTTCTCAGGATGTACAAGATTGGAAGAATCGGATTAATTATACCAAAAAAGATTTTCTTTTGGACTGATTTATATGAAACACTTAAAAATTATTAACTATGGCTAAATATTAAACCTGAGTAAGTCAAAATTCCTTTCTTGACACTGGATTAGAAAATAATAGTTTTTCCAGCTATTTTAATTAAAAAAAAGAAAACATGTAAAAATTATTTCTGAAACATTTTATTAAGCTTTTGTACCTAATTCTCAATGTCCTCTTTTCCCTTTCCTATGACATTTCAGTGTGACTATAAAATTCCCAGGAAGATGACACATCTTGATCCCAGAGTCTTTTGACAACTTAAATTTCCTTCCAGGAAAAGCAATGGTTATTATGGATACAGTAACTTATTCTGTCTGTAAATTGGTGCTAAGAATCACAGATGTACTGCCTATCCACCATGTCAATCTAATCTAATTCAACAAGCATTTATATGGTGTTCACAGTGCTATGCTAGGCATTATTTTATATGTTGAGGATACAAATATAAAAAAAAAGCATTTCGTTTCATCAAAAATTTAATAATAATTGGGTGCAATAGTACAAGATATAAACAGATAAATAGATACATGATTATTTTAGGAGGAAAAAAGCACTAACAATTATGTTAATCATAAAGTTTCCCATAGAAGGTAGCAAAGAGTAGAAATTAGAGATTTTGAGAAGTAAGATGGGAGTAATTGAAAGCACTGAGTTCTTATAAGCTCACAGAGAAGCAGAATGGACAGTTTTGGGAAAAATGAATGGGCCCATTTGTGTAGCATGTAGAGCAGTGGCATCAAAGTCAAATAGAAATGGGGATCATTCAGTCATACATAAGGAAATTTTAAGTTTAGGGGGCAGCTGGGTAGCTCAATGAATTGAGAGCTAAGCCTAGAGATGGGAGGTCCTAGGTTCAAATCTGGCCTTAGACACTTCCTAGCTGTGTGACCATGGGAAAGTCACTTAATCTCCATTGCCTAGCCTTTAACATTCTTCTGCCTTGGAATAAATACACAGTATTGATTCTAAGACCAAAGGTAAAAGATTTGTAAAAAAATTAAAAGAGGTGTATAAAAAGAATAGATAAAATCTAATTTGTAGGTGAAATCTAACTAGGCAACTGATTGGATATGGGGGAAGGATGAAAGATTTGAGGAAGTTATCAAGATTGTAAACCTGGGTGATTGAAACGGTAATGATTTCTCCAACATAAAGAGGGAATTTGGAATAGCAGGGGCCTTGGGAGGAAGAAAATGGGTTCCATTTGGGAAAGGATGAATTTGAAAAGTCTGCAGGAAGTTAAAAGGGAGTGATCCAGCAGGAAATTGGTGATGTGGGATGAGTTTAGGAAGGATTAGGAAAGATTAGGATTTGATATATATATTTGGGATTTGTCTTCATATAGATAATTGAATGGTAGAGGTAAAATAATATAGGTTAAGACACCATCTATGTATAAGGTCTGAGTCTGTATCCCAAGGTCCCATCTTTGGAACATCCTATACGCCATACTTTTCCTTCCTCCCATGAGTTGGGGTATCAGGGACTTTTGGTAGTGCCTAGAGAATATGGGCTAGATAATAGGTCACTGCAATAGTTTCTAAGGTCTAGAATTTTGATCTCTTTGCCCTAAATCAGTACAGAAAAGTAGTTAGGTCAGCTAGAATAAAAACAAAAAAATGATTAGTTCAAATCAAACTTTTTCAAATACTCGACATCTTTTTGACACATTTAACCAAAAAAGCCATTCAAAATGGCCAGGCCAGATCAATCTGTGTGCGTGTTCCTTTGAATGACTTTTGCAAAAGCTTTCACCATTACTACAATCAAGCAACATTTCTTATCAAGGGGCCTGGATTCAAAATCTGATTTAGTTACTTTCTATTTATGTAACCTGAGGCAAGTGATTTCATCCATATGGGCCTAAATTTCTTTAATTGAATTCAATAAACATTTGTTAAGCTCCTTTTATGTGTCAGGCACTGTGCTAAGTGCAGATGATACAATTAAAAAAAAGAAAGCTACTACCTGTCCTCAAAAGAGTTTACAAGCTAATAGGGAAAAACAACGTAAAGGGAGACTTGAAAAGTGTGTGGTAGGGGGCTGGACCTGTAGTAGGGAGGAATCGAGTACAAATGAGGTCTCAGACACTTACTTGTGTAACCCTGGACAAATAGCTTAACCTCTCTTTGCCTCAATTTCCTCAACTATAAAATGGGAATAGTAATAGCACCTACCTAGAAGGGTTGTTGTGAGGATCAAATGAGATAACATTTGTATAAAATAAGCAAGCTAAAATGGTTTTCATATTGTAAAATAAAATTTTATTAAATATGTATTAAATATGAAAAACCATTCTTATAGGCCATATGTTCCCCTCTGGCTTTAGTTTACTAACCCCTGGGAATCTTGTCCAAGGATTTTTGTAGCCAGGAAAGGTCCTTCAGAATCTTTGTGAACTTTGGTCTTGGCAATCTTGGGCTGTATTCTTTATATAGTTTCTTGTCCACTTTGCCTTTCATGTCTTGCCCTTGTAAGGTGCCCATTCTACATCTCTCCATTACACATTTAATCCTTGTTTTAATATTCCAAGAATTATTTTTGTCAGCCATATAACATCACAGAAGAATATAAAATATCACTGGAATATTAAAAAGATGTTTTAGGGGTATGTGTGTGAATGTGAGTGAGTGTGTGTGTGTGTGTGTGTGTGCGTGTGTGTGTGTGTGTGTGTGTGTGTGTGTGTGTATAGAGCATCTTGAACTAATTGAAAGTGTTGCACAATTTTCTAAATGTGATTTAGCTAGCTCTCTTTCTCCTGCTCAATTCTGGTCTCAATCAAAAGGAATGAGAGGCTAGCAATCCACATAGGAAATAACAATGGATGCTTAGACTTTAGTCAATGACATGTAAGTTTGCAACTCACTGAGTTAGCTTAGCAAAATCTGTCTTTCTATCCATCTTTGTCTGACTGTCTGTCTATCTATCTAATCTGTCTTGGTCTGAAATACCCATTTTCCTAGTTAGATTGTAAAGTCTGAATGGGTAGGAGCCAATTCTTATATACTTCTTCCATAAATCTTATACTCTCTTATACTTATTTGTCTTATATGTGTATGGGATTTTGTACTTTATAAAGCTAGTCTACTATGTCTAGCAGAGGACATAGGCACATAGCAGACCCTCAGTAATGTAATAGGAAAAGGATAGACATAATGATAAGATTTAAGAAAAGTGGAGGGTTGTCTTTAAGGCACATACTGGGAACTCTAGAGAAAGGATGTTAGCAGGCAAGGGGCAGAGGAGGAACAGTTTGGAAGGGACAACTATTAGAATAGGTGGGTGACTTCCTGTGGAAGAGAGGCTCTCCTCCTGTCCTAAAGGGAGGAGGAAAGGTGGGCTTGCTGGAACTTGGCTACCTCAGCCTGTCTGTGGAGAAGGAAAAACGCTAAAATCATCTTGGAAGGTTCTTGGTTTGACTGGAGAACAGCTAGTAAAGAATCTGACTATACCTGCTATAGGTTTATCAACTTTCCAGAAGGTTTTGTCTAAAATCCTGGCAGTTTGGCTTTGAGGTTTTACCTCAGAGTTCAGACCCACTGGGGTTGGTCTTAGCCTTTTTGAAAGCAATCATAACGGGGTTTGGAGACAGTATTTGAACTCAATCAAACCAACTACTGAGGGTCATAGATAGGTAGCTTAGCTAGCTCTTTTTGGGGAACATCTAGGTAGAAATAAGGAGCTGGTAAGTTAGCTTGAAGACCAGAAGACTCCCTCTTGTGAGGGATATAGTTTGTGGTGAGTGAGATAATTAGATCCCTTAGTGTCAGGGACACCTTGTTCTGATCCTCAGTTTGTACCCTCTCTTTGAATGAACAGAGATGCTGATTTTAGGTAACATTGTCTCCAAGTCATTCTGTGCAACTGGCCCAGCAAGAGAAAGTGATCCTGCTTTACTCTCACTAACAGTAGGCTAGAATAACCAGAGACCATGGCTGGGTGTTTAGGTAGTTCTCTAAATGGAAACTATAAGCTATCCACTTGAGTTCTCCCATTAGCCTTCTGGATTATTAGCTAAATCTTCTGTTTTTTTTTAAATAAATACTAGTTGGTTGATGGTACTATTGTGGAATAATTAAAAAGGACATGATTCCATTGAAGTTCAAAAGACCTTTAGAAGATGAGGGCTACTTGGGGGTTTTGAGTTTATTCTATTCTTTTCTGCTTTGTTCTTGGATTTATGAAACCATTCTGATTTAGAATAAAAGTGCTGGGTTCTAGAAAGCTATACTCATGAGTGGTCTTTAAATCAATCTTACTTCCTAGGGGTACTCCAGATTAGTTTCCACTAGAAATCTCTAGAGGGTTTTCTTCCAGAAAGAGGAGTACTTTTGACATGACCTTTGACTTAAAAGAATTTTACAGAGAAACAAGGACCTATTGATTTCTTCACACACCAAAAAAGCTATATGGTAATATTCTTTAAGTAGTATCATTGATTAAGACTTGTACAATCAAAAATTGGGTTAGCTAGATTGAAGAAGTAGAGAAAGGAAGAATTGTTTATCCATCCAGAGTGGGCTCTTTCTTCATATCAATATGGTAGTTATTTAAGGATCTGCTGCTGTTCCATCTTCTGGATCTCATAATTGCTTAAAAGAAAGAGAGTGAGTAGTGGAGAGAAAATCCAAGTAAAACTATTCCTGCTTTAAAAAGAAAACATCTGAACAATTGAAATTTTAAGGCTGGGTACTAATATTTTTTGGGCTAAAATAAAAATACTAAAATTTGCAAAAAGAATAAATGATGATGCCATAGATGTAAGGAAGACTATTATCCACAACAAAACTGAAAACAAAAGTATAAGATGAAACACTAATTCAGTCAATTGCTTAAATATTTAGAAGTAGCTAGACAACAATTTGCATTTTACAGCTTTCTCCTAGATGTTTGCCATAATGCAATCAATGCCCAACATTCAGTTTCATTATTGGAGAAGAATGTTCTTTCTGGTATATATTTCAGATTTTTAAAGCATTCAGTTAATAAGCTAACTAGATGTTAAATAAGGCCACACATATTTTCAATATCAACTAGCCTTGGTGTTCCTTCTAATTGAAGACATTTGGCAGTATAATAAAAAGGATGATAGGAGCTGATTAAAGCTGTATGGAGCAGTTTTCATTTAAGAATGCTTCTTCCTGTGTAGTTGACGTTTCTCTCTTAATGTTATTTTAATGCAGTCCTTTTATGTCTGAAAATGAAGGCAATCATGTCAATCCATGAGCTGGCAAAAGACAGTTATTGATTTTTACGAATCAGTCAACTTTTAAATTTATATGAGATGAATATTTATTATTTTGCAAGTACAAATCAGTTCCTACAGAAACAATGATGGATGTATGATAAAGCACAACATTTGGAGAGAATGGAAATGTGAGAAATAGCTTGCCTTAATGTGTTCCTTACATTGTGTCATTGTAATAAACATTTATCATTGATTATTTCTGCCAAAGAAATCTAGCAATTTTTATTAGTTTGTAAAGTGTCAAGTGCAGACACAAACTAACAAACCTGGGAAATAAAAATGCTTCAGAATGACATCTCTTCTACTCATTTAGCTATATGTCACTACTCAAGTTTACCACAGTTTAACAGATGTGTAGCAAGACAAGTTGTATATAATTTTAAATTATGTATTTAAAAAATTTAATACTTTACATTCTCTATTAGAATTTTCTATTACAAATAGGTTGATTGCAAATCCTTTTGCAAAATAAAGTTACTCCCAATCAGGGATATGTTGGAGCCAGCTGAGACAAGCTCAAGGGAACTAACTTAAATTTTTGGTTTGAGCATTTATATCTTAGAAATAGGGAAATGCTGCAGATCAGGGCTTGATTTATCATTTTATTGATTATTTAGACTCAAGAAAGTGATGGAGAAAATATTATTGATGCAGATTAAAACTAAAAGTATGTCCCATGGTTTTTTTGTTTGTTTTTTTGCTTTTTGTTTTTGAGTGCCATTTAAACATTTACCAGCACACCCCTACTCCCTGGCTTCTTTTTGTGTAAAATGCAAATGTTCATGCAATGCACACTTATAAAGTGTGTCTAGTTAAAGGTCCAAAACTTCTCTTGAATCCATAGGACATGAGGAACCAGCTATCAGTTCTAAAAATGTTTGGGCAGTGGCATAGGCATAGGAGCTGACCTTTGATTAAATTGGTATAGGGAACTCTCAGGTGAGGAAATTCCTTCTACCAGAGCAGGTCAGTACTTCCTCTGAAATTTATAGATTTAGAATGTAACCTGGACTTCTCAGATAGAGTGACTTGCCCTTGGTAATATAACCAATATGAGTCAGAGAGGTGACTTGAGTCCAGGTAAAGAGACTAAAACTTTTGGTTTAAATGTGTTTCAGTAGCAATCATTCAAATAAATTTAGGAGATAATTCCTTATGGAAGTGATGCTGAGCCTATCTCCCTTATAGGCATTACATAAACCCATATGACTTAGGAGGTAAGTCTGAGGGAATTGGTTGCCCTAGACACAAGTAGGTTATATGATTTGCCCCAGTCATCCAACTATAACCGGAGAAGGAAATGGCAAAACATTCCATTATCTTTGCCAAGAAAACTCCATGGGCAGCATGGTTGGTGGGGTCATGAAGAGTTAGATATGGCTGAATCAAGTGAGAAAGAGCAACAAAGATCCAACTATTAAGTGCCAGAGTGTTAATGAAATCTGAATCTTCCTGTCTCCAAATCCAGCCCTCTAAACTCTACCATGCTAAATCAACTTCTATGGAAAAATGAAAACCATGGACAGTGCAACAAATACCATCTCCTCTGAAAAGAAGGGGGGCAGGAGTCCTACAAACCAAAAATCATATGAGCAGTGTCATTATCAATGAGGAGAACTATATACCTCCTTACATATGTTTCCTTCACTCCCTTAAGAGTTCAATTTACTACTCTGCTGATGGCAGTCTTTAGCAAGCATCAAAGTGATGAGGGGTAGTGGGGGAGTTATTGGAGGATAGAGTGATGGAGAATTAAGCAGTTTTACAGCTGAGAGTTTACAGTGCTAGGAATTCTTCTATTTAAGTTTGCACCTTCCATCTTGTGTTAGCAGGCTGGGTACTTGCATATTGCACATTCCCTATCCATCCCCAAGGAGCTTCCTTGACATCAGAGGCGAACAATGTCAGTGTGTGCTTGTCTTATTCAATCATCCTTTGTACCACTTTTTCCAGGCTTTTGAAAAATGCAAGGGTGGAAGTTAGGAAGAAAGCTTCATGGTGTCAATCAGGAGCTCACGGCACAATATTCAATGATATATTGAAAAAGAGTCAAAGAAAGCATTCATAAAACCTTACATTTAATGTTCTAGCAGGGGGATACAGTGGGGTCTCCCTGTGGCTTTTCTTTAAGAACAATGAAAAGGTAACCTGTGCCTTAAGAAAAAAACCTTTATGTGGAAAATATTAGATGCATTAGCAAAGTGAAAACCTTCATGCCAAAGAAACCCCTATCCCTAATTAGCCCAGCTGCTCCTTAGAACAGAGGACCATTCAGAGTGAGCAGACCTTTTCCCAGGATAATGGAATCTTGTATTCAAACACCTGGTACCACCTGCTGAGGTTAGGTTTGGGGCTGTGAGGGACCCTTACTTTCAACAAGATGATAGAATGGCTATGTGAATCCAGGAGAGACTGTTATATTTGCCCTGAAACAAAGAGATTTAAGAGATTTTAAATGCTGACAAACTAGGTGGCTGAGGGTCTGAACCAAAGAGGGAGGGTGCAGTGAATCAAATAGACTACTGAAAGAATGGAAGGGCATTGGAGGGAGGAGACTCTACATGTAATTGCTGACACTCAACAGCAAGGATATGTCAAAGGTTGGACTTAACCAAGGTCTACCTCATTCCTAACCCTTCTTTCTCTATGTACACTGCCACACTGCCTCTCAGTAAGATAGCAAAATGATGTCTATTCCTACCTCTTACGTACCTTTCTACTTCCTATCATCTATAATCTTAGTTTTTTTTAAAAGAAATTTTAAGATTGTATTTTGAAACCAGGTATTGCTTGTAATGTCTTCTACAATGATGATCTCTTTTTCTTAAAGGTTAACTATAGGATGACAAAGACAGAAGCTTCAATTATAGATACCTTGATGCACATTGGAAATAAATCAGTCAATATTTTTTAAGCATCTACAATGTGGGGAACATTGTACTAAATTTGGGGGATATAAAAGGAGACAAAAGACAGTCTCTGCCCTCAAGGAGTAATTTCATGGGAAAAATACAACCACGGATTGGCTGAGGACTTATGTTTTCAGTCATTTGAATACTACTCTGAAGGAGTATATAGCTTTTCAGCAGTGATTTCAGTGGCCAGAGTTCTACTTATCATATTCCTTCCTAACTTGTTCTCATAAGAGAAAAAAGCCATTTACTATAGGGAATATACTACTTTAGGACTTATAAGAGCTACATCTGTTTCTAGTTCTGTAGCCTAGTACCTTTGGCACTTCAAGCAAATGGTTTAACCTCTCTGATTCTCAATTTCTCAGCTATAAGATAGAATTCTAATACCTGTTTTACTTATCTAACAAGGTTGTCATGTGAATCAATTGAAATCATTATGAAAAGGAATTTTATGAATTGCAAAGTTTTATGAGAGAACAAAGACTATGTTATAATGGATTAATGCTATTGCACTTCAATGGTTTATTGATCTCATTGGTATGAACCCTCTCTTCCAGGATGTAGCTCTTTCCTATATCCTACAGTAAACATCCAGAGAAAATACACTGACTATGTAAGGGAATATAGTCTTTTGCTTTGTTTTCTAATTTTTTTAATTTCTCAGGTATAGATGCAATTTTAATAATTATTTTCTGACATTTTGTAATCCATATTTCCCCCTACCCCTCCCTAAGATGGCAAGTAATATGATATAGTTGCATATGTATTTATATAACATAATTATATATAAATTATAGAATAGAATAATACATATTTCATGTTCATCATGTGTAAATGAATACATATCACTTATATGAGAGAAAATTCAAGAAGGAAATAAAGTGAAGAATGATATATTTTGATCTGTATTCAGATTCCATCACTTCCTCCTATGGCAGTGGATAGCCCTTTTCACCATGAGTCCCTTGGAGTTGTCCTGAATCCTTGGCTTCTTTTTTTTTTAAACATTTATTAATATTCATTTTTAACATAGTTACATGATTCATGCTCCTACTTTCCCCTTCACCCTCCCCACACCTCCCCACCCCCCCCATGGCCGACACACATTTCCACTGGTTTTATCATGTGTCATTGATCAAGACCTATTTCCAAATTGTTGATAGTTGCATTGATGTGGTAGTTTCAAGTCTACATCCCCAATCATGTCCACCCCAACCCATGCATTCAAGCAGTTGTTTTTCTTCTGTGTTTCCTCTCCTGCAGTCCTTCCTCTGAATGTGGGTAGCGTTCTTTTTGATAAATCCCTCAGAGCGGTCCTGTGTCATTGCATTGCTGCTGGTACAGAAGTCCATTGCATTCGATTTTACTATAGTATATCAGTCTCTGTGTACAATGTTCTTCTGGTTCTGTTCCTTTCGCTCTGTATCAATTCCTGGAGGTCTTTCCAGTTCACCTGGAACTTCTCCAGTTTATTATTCCTTTGAGCGCAATAGTATTCCATCACCAGCATATACCATAATTTGTTCAGCCATTCCCCAATTGAAGGACATACCCTCATTTTCCAGTTTTTTGCCACCACAAAAAGTGCAGCTATAAATATTTTCGTACAAGTCTGTTTATTTATGATCTCTTTGGGGTACAACTGAATCCTTGGCTTCTTGATAATAGTTGTCATTTATAATTGATCATCATACGTTATTGCTGTTACTGCATATGATGTTCTCCTGATTCCCTTCAAATTCACTTTGCATCACTTTGTGTGTCTTTTCAGATTTTTTTTGTGTTCATCTTGTTCATCATTTCATATGGAACAATAAATAATATTCCATTATGATCACATACCACTTCTTGTTCAGCCATTCCCTAATTGATTGATCTCCCTTTAATTTCCAATTCTTTGCCTCCACAGAAAGAGCTGCTAGAAATATTTTTGTACAGGTAGGTCCGATTGTTTTTTTTTTTTAATCTCTTTGGAATATAGTACTGGGTCAATGGCCCTTTGGTCATGGTCCCTGTTTGTTTTCCTGAATGGCATATATATATTTGCTATGTCTTATATGTGGATAAGAGGGCAATACACATATTGTTCATCTATTACTCTCCTCGATTAATATTCTAAAGACCAGGAAGACCAAATATTATTATATTACAAGAAATATAATAAAATTTAATTTAACAAATAGTATTTCATTTAGTATGTGTGTTCTGTTATACTGGTGCTCCTAAACTGGAAAAAAAATAAATGTAGTCCAATTATACATAGTACATTTCTTTAAAGTTTTATTAATGCTTTTTGTTTTTTACATCAAAATATTATCCAAATTTCTCCTTTACCTCTACCCACAACAAGAACTCTCCCTTTTAACAAAGAAAAACAATTATCAAAACCAACCCACAGCAACATCTGGGAGTGTTACTCATTTAAAGCACAAAATAGACCAGCGACATATGAAATGTCTATCTAGAGTAATTATCGCAATCAATCCTCCATTATCCATTTAAATAATAGACTACTGTTAACATTAACAACTGAGAGCCCCAGATAACTCCTGAACCTCATTGTGTTATATTTAAACTACTCAGGCAGCTAATTCTTTACAATGACCTTTAGCAAAATAAAAAAAAAAATCTGACCTGACCCCCAGATGTTATCAAGAAGTTGAATTTCACTTTCTTTTTTTTTTTTTTCTCTTCATCTTCCTTACTTCTCATGTAGGCAATTCATGATGACCTTGTGGCAGTCAGAGAAAGAATCGACCTGAAAATATTAAAAAATAATGAATTCTTATACACACACAAATTGGATGACTCTGTGTAATGCATTATAGAACATTGTTTTAGTATATAATTTATGTCATTTAACTATTGCTCCATCTTCCTGATGTGTATAGAGGCATCCTCTCACCCCTCACCCTTTATATTATTCAACGTCAAAGTAAAATGTCAACTAGTTTGAGTCATATTGAATATTCTGATAACTGAATTGTTAATACATTTAAAATATTTTAGTTAATTTTCCTTTCCTTCCATTAACTTGTTTTCACAGTAGATTTTTTAAAAAGGATAAATCTGTGCACTATTATAGCCAGAGGGGCATTTAAGCTACTGCTTTGCACCTGGGAAACAAGTTTAATTACTAGAGCTGTCAAAATGTTTTAGTGTAAACAGCTTTTCTGATAGATCTTGTTTCCCTCCTATGAACTATCTTTCCCCAAAGACAGTTCTCTTTACAGTGGAGCTTAAAGTACAGGTATCATAATTTAGAAGAATGAAGTTTTTATGTTTGAAAATACCCCATCCTTCCTCTAATGTCTGATTAAGAAATATTGTATGTGCATTTTTCCTATTTATAAGAATCATAAAACACTTTCATATTAAGAGGATTTTAAGAAGTTAAATAGGACAGAAAAACTAGGCTCCAGTTCTAAGAATTCTTTGAGCTAAATAAACAAAATAAAATTAAAATATGGAAGATTTGTGATTTCCTTAGAATGAATGAACTTCTACTATGGGAACTCACCACTTATGTAGAACAGCAACATCCTTACGACATAAGAGTCTTAGCTAGTTGCCTGTAATACTGAGAGTTTAAGTGATTTTCCCAATGGTCACTCTGCTAGTATACGTCAGAATCA
This sequence comes from Gracilinanus agilis, assembly GCF_016433145.1. NCBI lineage: Eukaryota > Metazoa > Chordata > Mammalia > Didelphimorphia > Didelphidae > Gracilinanus > Gracilinanus agilis. Next base: position 239,454,849 of record NC_058132.1, read on the forward strand.
AGATTTGAATTCAGATCTTTTTTACCCTTAAAGTAACCCTCTATCTACTCACATGCTGACTCTAAAACAAACAAAACATTTTCTTTTACTAATCTAAAGTAAACTCATTAATAAACCCCATATTATAGAAAATAATTTTAGGACAAAGGTTCTATAGTCTATTAACAGGGCAGTATGGTATAGTGTGCTAGACTTAAGAATCAGAAAAACCTGAGTTTGAATCCTATCCCCATGTGACCTTGGAAAACCTGTAGTTCTCTGAATCTCTGTTTTCTCCTCCATAATGGACAATAATTTTGTTCTTCAGTTGTTTTTCAGTTGTGTTCAACTCTTTGTGACCCCCATTTGAGGTTTTTTGACAAACATACTAGAGTAGTTTGCCATTTTCTTCTCCAGCTCCTTTTACAGATGAGGAAACTGAGGCAAACAGGGTTAAGTGACTTGCCCAGGGTCACACAGCTAGTATCTGAGGCCAGATTTGAACTTAGGTAGCTGAGTCTTTTTGATGCTAGACCTGGTGTTCTATGCACCCAAGTGACCAAATGAGGAATAATACAAGTAACTGAGTTTTTGGGAGGTTCAAATGAGATAAAGTATATGAAATAATTTGCAAACCATAAGACACTCTAGGGGTAGTCCATTAATGTACCCTTCCCCATTGATTTGAGAGCCAGAACAGATATCCTTTGCTTTCTCTTGAAGATTCAACTGGCAACTGGTGTAGAACCTGATGTTGTCCTTCTTGCTGGCCACAAAATGAAAGGATGCCCTTCTGAGATCTGAAGAGTTAGTGTGGAGGAGGGGTGGTCTTTCTTTTCCCAACCTTCCCTGGGTCTTGTGAGCGCATGCCCTCCTAGGCAAGCTTGTGTCTAATGTGAGATAGACTCCTCCTCGTTTTGCCTTTCATTTGGTACTTGTGACATCTCAAAAAGTGTCTGGTGTCTGGTGGCATCTTCTACCCTTTCTTGGCACCAGAGCAGGGGAGAGGGAAGAAAATCAACCATGGAGAGAGAACCCCTGGAAAGAAAAGAGCTCACTTGGCATTGATCTGGCTATACTCAGAAAAAGCAAAATGGGCAGCAGCTAATGATCGTCCTTGTTGAGATGCTCCAACGAGGCTTGAATACTAACCTTTCATCTAATTGTAATTATCCTGTCATTTTTTTATTGCTTAACATTCCCTTTCTATGTAGGAATAAAAATGCCTTTTGCATATCTAATTCACATTTGTAGCCAGGGTCCTTTTTTTTTTTTTTTTTTTAAACTCCCCCTTTACTTCCTCTTAATTCTTTAGGGAAGACCCTTGAGACTGGAGCCAAAAATAGTATTGTTCTTCAGCCAGCTGATTTAAGGGGCAAGGACTAGTTCCCCCACTGAGTAGACAGGATGCCCCAGTGCAATGAACCCAGTATTAAACTGGAGGGAAGGTGAAGGGTGAAAATGAATGAAGGTTGCAATTCTCTGTAGCCTCACTCTGGCAGTTCTTGGCTGACTGAATTGCTGGACATTATATGAGTAGTTATTATTATAGACAATTTTAAAGAAACTACATGGCCTAAAGCTCAGGTTAGGGAGTATTTGTTTTGCCTTGGTTGGCACTGACATCCCAAATTCACTACTGTTTACTGTGGAAAGAACAACATTCAGCTGCAAGGTCAGCACCTTGAATGTATAGTAACCTCGACACTTTATTTTACGCAACGCATGCTCTCTTTCTCTCTACATAGGAAGGCATTGTTTCCTACTAGTTCTCCACTTGGGAAATTCCTCCTAAAAGCACAAGGGCATAGGGTTTGGGTGAGGAAATGAGATATAGATTCTGCTATGGCTAAAGACCAACAGAGGCTAAATGTCCACAAATAGCAAAACAACCAGTGCAACATTTATTTCAATTAGGTTCCTGTCTGCAGTTCTATTTTGAGGGACAATCATGGGTAGGTTCCTATGCCTTGATAAATGTCTCTATGTGAAAATATTGACTGGGCTTCAGATTTTGCTGTGAGATGTGAAAGTGGGAAATTCAAACACATTATTAATTACTGTCAGGTAATCATGACTAATAAACTAAAGATGCATCAATTCAAGCAAACAAATAATTGAGGCTGACAGTAGAAGTGTAAACAGGTTAATGACTTTCCTAATGGTTCTTCCCAGCTTTAGTTTGTTGCTAATCCTGACACATTTAAAACACACACACACATGCTTTTTTCATATGTGTTTCTGTGCTAAGCTGTGAAGAGTTTTTCATTAATGATTCTTTGGGTATATAACTATAGAATCCTAATGTAGGAGAGGGAGTGTCCAGATGCTACAGTATCTTGGATCTCTATTACAGTGTATATTATTTGGTCACTGAGCTTCATCCTTTTCTTTAGCACGTTGATAGATAAATCTGTGATCTCAATTTATTCCCAGTTCTGTTTTGGACATGCTGAGTTTGAGATGCCTATGGAACAGTTTATGCTGTGCAAAAAGAAGTTGATAATCTATGACTAGAGTTCCAGAGAAAGGCTAGGATTAGTTAAATAAATCTTTATAAATAATCTCAAAATCTAAATAAATCATCATCTGAATTAGAGATTATATTCAAACCCATAGCAGCTGATGGGATTGCCAAGAGATAGGGGAGAGAGAGAGAGAGAGAGAGAAAGAGAGAGAGAGAGAGAGAGGGACCTAGGATAGAGCCTTGCAGATACTCACATTTTGTGTGAGTGATATATGGGATATGTGGGAGGAAATCCAGCAAAGAATCCAATGAAAAGCATTTAGAGAATTAGGAGAAGAATCAGTAGATTTCATGAAGGCTATGGGAGGAGAGTAACCAGAAGCAGAAGATGGTCCATAATGTCTCAAAGCTCCAAAAGGATGCAGATTGAGAAAAGACTATTGGATTTGGCAGTTAAGAGATTGATAGTATCTTTGGAGAAAGTCATTTCAGTTGAATGATGCTTCTTGCTAAAAGCCAGATTTCCATGAGTTTTGAAGAAAATGAGAAGAAAATGCAAGTTGTGATGGTATGTTGCTTTTTTTTAAAGGAGTTTATGAGAGAAGGGAGAAGGGATAAAGGATGATAGAAGACATGATTAGATCTGTTGGATATTTTCTAAAGTAAGGGTGGCAGTTGGGAATGATGTAGGCAACAGGGAAAGAGACAGTAGATAGGATGAAATTGAAGATTAGACGGGGGGGGCGTAGATTGGGAGATCAGGATGTAAATAAGTAAGAGTGTCAGGAATATATGCAAGCAGTCAATTGGAAAAGGTCTGTGTACTTAGGAAAGGCACAATAACTATTATATATGTTTATTGTCTTGATTTGAAATGTCAGATGGGCTATACTAAGAAAGAGTAGACTTATTCTTTATGAAAATTTAATTTAATTTAAGTAAAAGCTAATATTATTTGTTATATTACAATGTAATATCTAAAAGACATTTATTTTTATTATAATATAAAATATAATTGTTATTATATTATTAATATAGTTGGTCAACATTAAAATAAATGAGTTGAAGCCACAAGGGGGAGGGTTTTCCATTTATTTTAAGGCAGAGATGATTTAACCAATAGAGAGGTTCAATGGAATGAAGTCAAACAGTGAGTTGTCAGTCATTGGGGATGTTTAAGACAAGACTTAATGACCATCTAGTGTTCTTAGATGTCTTTGAGGAGATTTTTGCAGTATGTTGGAATTCAATAATTTCCAGTTTTCTACCAGCTCTTTTGTTCAGTGTTTTTTAGTCCTGTCTGTGAGAATTTATTTTTCATATACTGTATTATTTTTATATCAGGGCTCTAGAGTGGAAAGGGCCTAAATCAATTCTTATATACTAGGGAAAATTATAGGGTATTTCTGTGTCTAGGGCTTGGGTCAGAGGTTCCATCCCATCTACTGCTTTTTGAAATTTTCTTTGTCCTTAGGAATTTCAAAGAATGTATGTCTTTTAAACAAAATTTGGCTAATAAATGAAGGGAAGAAAGGTTCTTTTCCTGCATACTTGATCTGTCCACCTATCAGGATGGGGAGGGATAGTTAGAAATGTTTCGGTATGTTCAAGGTAGGAGTTGAATAATGAACTTCTAAATGATTCATTAAACTGCCTGACCCAGCGTCTGGGTTCCTGGTCATTTGAGACGGCTATGGAGACCTTAGATCACTTTATTGGTTATGATGCTGGCCTGACCAGTAAATGGGTATATATTCAATAAATTGATAGTTCTTACCCCAAATTACTCTCAACATAATTTTAATTGTAACATGTCTGAGCCTTTGTGATCCCATTTAGGATTTTCTTGACAGAGATAGTAGAATGGTTTGCCATTTCCTTCTCCAGTTCATTTTATAGGTGAGGAAACTGAGGCAAACAGGGTTAAATGATTTTGCCAGGATCACTTAGTGTCTGAGACCAGATTTGAATTCAGGAAAATGATTCTTCTTGACTCCAAGCCCAACATTCTATCCCCTGAACTACCTAGCCATCCAGGAGAAAGATAAACTATTTATTATTAAAAAGTGGGGATGTCAACAGAAATTCTACTCAAAATAAATTTCAAAATACTTTGCAGAAGGGAAAGGGAGGTGGGAGATGGAATGAAATAGAAAGGTGAAGTGAATATTTCTGTTGTTGACTTGCTTATTTTTCTATTAACAAAGGGTAATGGGACCCCTTCTCAAATTTCCCATTGGGTTACTTCTGGACTAGTAACTTCAGCTAATCAAGAGGCAGACACTAACTAATGAGGCCAACATTGCAGGTTCGATCCCCGTATGGACCAATTAGCTTCACACAGAGAAAAATCTCTGTTCTTTGGTCACAGACTGTACCCTTTACCCTGGCCAGCTGTTTTGCAAATGTGTGCCATTGGTCAACAGAGGAATCAGAGAGTTCTGGAACAATACAGTTCAATTCACCAAACATTTTCTAAATACTTATGGTGTGTAAGACAATGTCTTTGACCCTGGACAATATTGTTAGAATATGACTCAAAGCACATATAACCTACCATCAGGAGGTTTATTGCTTCATCTATCTATCTATCTATCTATCTATCTATCTATCTATCTATCTATATCTATCTATCTACAAATGTTTTGTTATTATTCCTATTATTTAAAAAATATGACTTTGATTGGAATAGATATCACCTTCTAATAATTAGGGCTGCTGAATTAATTATCATTACTGCTGAAGAGGCAGAGTGTTAAAGTTCAGAGAGAGGGCTGGGAAAAAGAGCAAAGAAACCCAGTTCAGTTTTGGCTGCTGAAACTTAATAGTTGTGTGATCACTAGCAAGTGTCTTGACCTCTCTGAGCAATTCCCTAAGACTTACCTACCAAGTTTATGAGGGTTTGTCATCTACATCGACAGAAGACAGGATTTTCTTTCTTGCATAAAGCACTGTGGTATGCACAGCACAAGTGAAAGGAGAAAGTGATCCTACACTCTAATTTACTAATACGTGACTAACTTGCACTTTGAGATTACATTGTAAAAAATATTTGTTGTTACTGAGTTCTTTCAGTCATATTTGGCTCTTCATGATTCTATTTGGAGTTTTCTTGACAAAGATACCTAAATGCTTTGCCATTTCCTTCTCTGGCTCATTTTACATATGAGGAAACTAAGGAAAACAGAGCTGTGATTTGTCCAGGTCACACAACTAGTAAGTGTCTGAGGCTGATTTGAACTCCTGAAGATGAGTCTTCCTATTTCCAAGTCCAGCACTTCATCTACTATGCCACCAGCTGCCCCTCTACCAAAATCTTTCACCCCAATAGTTTAAAAGATGTACTACTCGTATTTCCTAAGTAATTATCACACATGTTTTCTTACAAAAACATGACACTCAAAGTACCATATAGTAAGGAATGAACATCTTCACATATTCTAAAATGGAAGCAAGACAAAAGCTATTTTTATTATTCTATGCCATAATTTCATGATTTTTGCTTTAGAATTTAATACATGTAATTTTAACTTTATATATCTAATACTACCTGGTATTAAATATGAACTATTTCTGATTCCATTTGGGAAAATTCATTTTAAATAAAATACTTGCTGGAAAATATAACTTCAGAAGTCTGGAACGTATGGCAACTGGAACAAAACACACATTTAAAAAATTAAATAGTCTCCATCGATACATCATGCATGTCTACTCTATGTGTCTTGAAATAGTATTTAAAGGGAAAAGAACCATAGACTGACCTGAATATCCTACCATCTGTTTCTCAGTTCTCACCAATTTTCAATTCCGATTTATCACTTTCAAGACAATAATAATGAAGGGGGAAAAAGAAACTTTCTTCTAAAGGTACAATGTTAGCTAGAGGAAGCTATAAGGATAATAATTTAGGATTAGAAACTCGGGGGTTTTCCTCATGGGTTTATATAGCATTGACAAATTAGAAGTGAAATCTGCTGATGGCAGCCAGTGAGTTCTTAGTGGCCAAGTTTCTCTGACTCATTCTGACATCTGGGAGACAGAACTGTCATACTCGGTTCCACTATCTCCATATATCCCTCAGGTCTAGCCAAGTGCAGATAGTTGACACTCAAAAAAACAAAAACAAAAACAAAACCTGTCTGTGATTATCATCAGGACTAAATTACCTGGGTGTAGGGTTTCTGTGTTTAACCTCACTGGCATTGTGAAATTAGCCTAATCCACAGGGCAGGAATGTTCTTGATTATAGAAACCAAAATAGTTAGAGCTGAGGGAGACCTTAGTGATTGCCTAGCCCAACCATTTCATTTTACACAAGGGGAAACTGAGGCCAAGATAAATTAAATAACTTGTCCAAGGTCACAAAGCTTCTAAGAGGCAGAGCCAGTATTAGAATTTGGTACAGTGCTCGAACTAAGATGTAATATATTTTTCTACTGGACCATACCAACTTTAGCAAGGATTTGTAGAGGATTTAATTTTTATTTTGAGGGCTCTGAAAGATTATAACTGTACTGGGAGCTTTCAAATGTGGTTCATGAGAAATCCAGGAAAACGCAGAGTAAGTTTTAATATTTTAATTTGTGAATATGGTATTATATTTTGATTAGACACTTTTAAAATAAAATAGAAATCCATAAAATTGCTTTTATGGATTAAAAATGATTCAAAAGCAACAAATAATATATTTGCTATATTCAGTAGATCCATCAACAACATGAATACATCAAGGGCTTAGCAGTGATGTGACTCTAAGTGACCTGGCTCTGATGAACCATGTTCTCAGATACTGAAAGAAATGGGAGACACGGTGGCTGAACCACTGTCAGTGGTATTTGAATGATTATGGAGAATGAGAGAGGGACCATAGGGCTGAAGATGGGAAGACTTTTTGATTTTTTTAAAAAGAAAGATAATAGACTTTGATAAATATGGACTAGGCAATTTGACTTGAATTATCAGGAAAATTCTAGACTGCATCATTAAAGAGATGATTAGTGAACATTTGGAAAAGGAAGTTATGATTACAAAGAGGTAAGATAACTTATTTAAGAAATGTCATATCAGATTAACCTTACTTTTTTGATAGGATCATCAAATTGGTAGATGAGTGGAATGTTGGAAATACAGGTTACTCAGATTCTGGCAAAACTTCTGATAAATGATCCTATACTATTCCTCAGGAAAAGGTGGAGAGATAGAGACTAGAATGTAGTACAATTAGATATACTTGGGGTTTGTCGAAAGGTCAGCCTCAAGGAACAAGTATTAATGATCTAGCAATGCCCCAGCAATCTGTCCTGAAACATGTTATTATTTTTTTTAAGAAACATAGACTTGGAAAAAAAAGCATATATGACATAGTAATTATATTTGCAGACAACACAAAGCTGGGAGGGATGGCTAAACATTTTCAATCTGCATCTCTACTTGGTTTGAACATCTCAGAAGAACATACCCCTCCCAAGAGAGGCTGATGACTTGAAATATTATCTTGCTGCTTAACTCAGTATTGGATAATTAATACCTTCCCAATTCCCTCCTTTGACTGAAATTTTTCTTAAAGTTTTTCTTTATAGAGGAAAAGATCTAGACCAGATCAATGCTCACTTTCCATCTGCACCTCTGCTTAGTTTGAACTCTGCAGAGAATCAGGTATCCCCTGTCTTTTCTCCATTTTCCAGCTTCCTTTTATGTATTGTCTTCTTCCCTTAGATTGTAAGCTCCTTGAGGACAGCAACTGTCTTTTTTTTTTCTTATTTGTATCCCCATTGTTTAGCTGAGTGGCTGGCACTTAATGATTGTTTATATTTATATTCATGTTTGTTATATTATGTTATGTTATGTTATACTATGGCTATGGTATAGTATGATATGGTGTGGTGTGATGTGTGTAGTGAGATGTGGAATTGTGTTATATTGTATTATGTTGTACTGTAATGTACTGCATTTTATTATATTGTACTGTATGATACTGTATTGTTTTATAAAGATATTTGATGACATATAGGAGCCAAAAGAATCTTGGCAGGCTAGAAGATTGTGCTTAATTACATAAGATGAAATCCAGAAGAAAAAAATGTAAAATCTTGCATTGATTTAAAAATCAACTTTGCAAGTATAAGATAGGGGAGGCATTTTTAACACCAGATTGACTAAAAAGCATCTACTTCAGTTTTAAAAGGTCACTGATGGGCTGGAGAGCAGATGATAGTTTTGGAGTAGATGTTATATGATTAGTTGATAAAATGGAGATGTTAACTGGTGAAGGCTCAGGGACATGATAACTGTTTTCAAAAAGTATTTGAAGGCTTTTATTTGAAAAGGAAAAGGCAGCTAAGTGTTGTAGTAAATAGAGTATGGAGCCTATAGTGAGGAAGACTTTCCTTCCTGAGTTCCAATCTGGCCTCAGAAACTTACTAGCTGTATGACTGAGCAAATTACTTCACTGTTTGCCTCAGTTTCTTCATCTATAAAATGAGCTGGAGGAGGACATGAAAAACCATTTCATTATCTTTACCAAGAAAACCCCAAATGGGTTTTACTAAAAAATGACTGAATAACAACAGTTTGAAAGGAATACTGCACATTTTTGTACTATACTGAAATTACTTTTCACCCAAGTCTATAAAACATTAATTTGTTTCTATATTTTATTTTTTTGGGGGGGGTTAGATATTTGGATTAGACTTATTGTTTGGTCCTGGAAGACAACACTGAGAAAAATGGGCATAAGAATCAAACTTGGGCTTGATATTCAGAGAACAAAACAAAACAAATAAAACTTTGCACAATGAGAACTTTCCTTGAATGGAATAGGTTGCATTTCATTGGAGGTCTTCAGAGACTGAATGAATATGGGTCAGCTATGTGATAGGGTCCTTTTAGTTTGTCTGGAGGACTGGTTCTTCTAACTGAAATTCTGTGATTTACTGGATTGTGATTTTTGGCAGTGTGGGAAGTGACAGAGGTTTCAATCTGCCTCTTATATTTACTCTATACAAATCATATAACTGCATAGAATGTAATATTCATTCATCCAAAAATTATATTACCTCCAGAAGTCCCTAAAGTGTTATATAAATGTAAATCTTAATATTAAAAACAATTACTCCCATAACTACCGTCAGTGAACCAGTTCAACACAAACTCGACTCTGAAGAAAATATAATGAAATGGTTTTTGCCTTCAAGAAACTTACGCTCTAGTGAAAGGGTTGTGATTAACATGATAAAGCATAATAAACTGATGAATTTAATGTGAATAATATGCATAAAAATAACATGAAATGTATGAGATCAGTGAAAGGGAAAATGTCTTACCGATGAGGACACCATGGAAAGATCCATGGTCCTAAGAAGTAGGGTTGGATTTGGGCCTTGAAGGATGTCAACAGATGGAAATGGTGTTTGGAGGTGGGCACTGCAGGCATAGGGAATTGTGTGAACAGAAAAATACAGAGCATGTCTTGGGGTATTAAACAGGTACAGGTTATTTAAAGCATAGAGAATGTGATAGAGAGTAATTATAAGATAATAATCATGTATAATAGAGAAAACAAAATCTCGATATGCTAAGGTTGGCCTATGATATGAATGTTAATGCTATTTTCTATTTCTAGGTTTCAAAAGGGGTCCTTTAAATCCTTCCCCCAACACCCTATTTCCAGAAAGTTAAAAAAAGGTAGACATCAGCAGTGGAAAAAATGAGCTATGACACTTTAAAACTCTTTACCTTCCCTGCTCTAAATTTCCAACTTAACTTGAAACACTGAGTTAGTTTAGACAGATAGTTATCAATTATTTAAAGGCTCAATTTTCTCATTTGTACATTATCTAGCCCTCTTGTCTCTTTCTTCTCCTTCTTGATGTTCACCCTATTACTAATAAGTTCTTCCATGGAGTGATCAGGTAGGGAAAATGAACACAGAGTCTCTCTCTGATAGTTTATGCTACCTAATAGTAGGTCTACTGAAAGACTGGGTTAAGAAAGAGGTTAACGCTACTGGAATGGGGAGGGGGATCAGTATTCCCATTGCCCATTAGCCTGGATAATTAATAGCTGTCAGTAGCCAACAAAAGATATTCTCTATGCTCAAAGAAATGGATCAAGGACTGAGAACATTTTTTTTCTAGAATGGAGAGGTATTCAAAGCATTCTTTGATGAGAGCTATGAGCACAATGGTTGGGTTAAGTCCCTTTAAAAATGCAGAGTTTTAAAATAGAGAAAATTCTCCACAGAATGTGCTTAGAGTTCAGCTGAACCCAAAATGTTTGAACAGTTTTCTTACAATAGCTCACATGAACACACAGGCTGGCTTAAAATGCCATTTTTTAGCTAATCCCCACAGCGACACATGCTGCTGTTTCTTTCCCTTTTGCCCATTTCTCCTTAAACAAGAGTTTTACTAAAGGAATACAAGTCTAATCCATCTTGGGTAATATGGCTTTAATAAGCTGTATTTCCTTAAACATATTTCTTGGAAAGCTCTTGTGAGGATTCGCTGTTCTAAATCACACACATATGGTGATATTTTGACCTTGCAATTATGTATAGTTCCTGACTTCATTCCTTGGGAAAAAAAAATAATGTGACAAATTAGGATGATGTTCAAATTAGCCCCTGAGTTTCCTCTCTGCTAAGGAAAATAGGCAAGGACCCATAAAGCTTCTAAAAGCTAGATAAAATCTAGCATCCATTTTTCATTGTCAAGAAATAGCTTAAATATTCAGGAGTTGAGCTTAATGGTAGCTTTCCCACACCAGTAGCTAAATGCTTTGCTCATCATAACCCCCACAGACAAACTGACCTTCATTCGGCGTAGGCAGAACAATGAATGGCTATCATCAGGACACCCATGTCCTGAAGTGGGGAATTCCTTCCAGAGAAGAAAGATAGCAGTCTCGTGTTCACAGTCTAATTTAGGACAGATATCCTACTTTGAATTTATTTAAAAATTTCCCTCCATCCTACATGGCTCTAAAATCTTTCTCAGACCTGATCTCATTAGCTTCCGGAGAACCTCTTTAATGGAGATAGCTGCTAATTTTCCTGGAGATTTTTTCATATGGAGAAATAAAAGGGAATGAATAGTTAAGTGAGTTGCCTGTGGCCATAATGTGAGTCCCTGGAATTGCTCAGAAGGGAGCCAGCTCTTACCTCTGCCCACTAGGACATATGGTTCTTTTATAGAATTGATCCCTGCTGCCAATATGGCCATGGCTCTGCTATGTAATAATACTGACTAGACCCTGAATATCTCTATTGCCTAATTTCCTAATACAGTTGCAAAAAAGATATTATGGAGAAGTTGTATTGTTAGGAACTTTGTGAACACTTACTAGAAAAATGTTGACTGACTCGACATATTTAGCAACTTTCTTAAGTCAGTGGTGGTGTACATAGTATATCCTACTATTATAATACAGATTTTTAAATCAATGAAATTGCATAAATGCATATTTATGAGATACCAACTTACTGAATGCACAGCACTGTGTCAGGTGCTGGGGAAGAGACTGTAGTTAGATAAGACATAGAGATGATTGGTTTGCATGCAATAATGACACAAATACAAATGATTATAATGTGACATAATGTATGATGCCTATATTACACAGGTGCAAATGAGTCCTACGTGAGATCTGGAGAAAAGCTATTCTTAATGTGGGAGAGGTTATAGAAAGCAGGAAAGACTTTGTGGAGGATATAGCATTTGGCTTGACCTTTAAAAGATGAACATGGATTCCAAACTGTGGGTAGGAGGAGGGAGAAAGAAGAAAAGGAATTATCTTGTACATAGGGAATAGTAAATATGAACAAAAGCAGGGATGGATATTCTGGAGGGAAGGACAGCAATGGATTAAAACAGCAACGAAAAAGCATTTATTAAGTGCTTACTATAGGCCAGAATCTTTTCTAGGCATCTGGAAATAGAAATGTAATAAATGAAACAATCCTTACATATAAGGAGTTTATATTTAAATGGAGGAGACATACATGTATATACAGAATAGAGAGTAAAAAATGCAAAGTAATTAACATAAGGGTAGGAATATTAAGGAAATAAATTAAGCTACCCCACTCAGCTAAAAGTGATAAAAAATAGATAAATTTCAATCATTGGTTTTAGATTGAGTGCTAAAAATATTTGGAACTGAAACATTTAACAGGAGGGTTTGGATAGGTTAAAGAATGTGTTCCCATTCCAGGGGTAATTGATGAATTATCAAATTAATTTGGAAAAAATGTCATTTGAGAGGTTGGAGCAAACTGATTTTCTAATAAAGCCACAAAGTAAAACTACCTGGAGGAAAGGAGAGTCTTCTCCCACTTCTTTGGCCAGAGGAGAATCTTGTAATCTTCAAAAGACCTAGAGGATTTTGGACTTTCTGTCTTCCCATTAGTGTCCTCATAGTATTGACATTGACTAATGAGCAGTGTCTGAATTGGGAACCAAGGACTGACTGGACACAAATTCATAGCTCCTTTGTAACATTTTCCTCATATGCTCCCTTCTCTCCTCTAATGCTACCATCACTCTTATAGAGACCCTGATCATCTTATGTCTGAGCTATTGCAATAATACTCTTCTGGTTCATCTCCCTATAACAAGTATCTTTCTCCATTTCAATCTGTCCCCCACTCAACTGTAAAAGTGATCTTTCTGAAGGGCAGGTCTTATCATATCACACAGTATGCTCTTCTTTCTCCTCCTCATGACTAAATAAACTCCAGTGGCTCCCAATCACCTTCAGGATAAGAAACCTTCAAAATCTAGTCTTTTTATACCTTATATTCCTCTCACCCATTCTGTGATCCAGTGACACTAGCCTCCTTACTGTTCCTCACCACTCCATCTAATTTTGGACATTTACTCTGGTTATTCTCCATGACTAAAATGTTTTGTCTTCTCATTTCTATTTTCTAGCTTTCCTGGCTTCCTTCAAGCCCCATGTAAAACCCCACCTTCTATGGGAAGATGAACTTAGTCCTAGCGCCTTCCCTGTGTTGATTATTTCAATTTTATCCTGTATGTAGTTTGTAAGCATAATTGTTTACATGTTGTCTACTCCATTAAACCTTGAGTTCCTTAAGTTTGAGGACATTTTTTTTAACCTTTCTCTGCTTGTCACTAAGAATAAGCCTGGTGTATGACGGGAACTTAATAAATACTAAATAATTAATTTTAGCTAAAATGATTCTCATCTGATAACATTAGGGAGAATATAAGAACAGGGTTGTATATATTGGCATTAGAGAATTCCCCAATATACCAGGGGTATCTTTAGAATAATGAGTGAGAGATATAATCAGCTCCTGGACATGTGTCTTGTTTGTGAGAATGGTATTTGAGATAAGGACCCTCAAAGATCATAAAGGCTACATTATTTGCAAGGAAGTTGGAGGGGGAAAACCCTAGCAGTGAGAGGAATTGGGATGGGCATTATGAAGAAAGTGTTGCTTGAATTGAGTCTTGATGGAAGAAAGGGATTGTATGAATTGGAAGTGATGAGTTCATGTATTTCAGGCATGACTGGTGGGCATTACAGAGAAACAGAAATAGAAGATGGAGTATTCTATGTAGGAGCATACAAAAGTCCAGTTTAGCTATACTGCAGGAGTGTAGGAGAGAAAGAAATGCACGAGGTTGGAAAAAATAGTTTGGGCCTAGGTTATATGGGGCTTTAAAGGGAAAACAGAAAAGTTAATATTTTATCCTAGCGAAAGGAGGAAGTCATTGGTATTGGTGAACTAGGAGAGCCACATGGTGAAATCTACACTTAAGGAAAATCATGGCACCAGCATTGGGGAGAATGGACTGGAGAACTGAAATGCATGAGACAGGAAGGCCATTGTGAATATCTAGTCAAGAGGCAAAATGGGTCTCAACAACAATGGTAGCTATGTAAGTGGAAAATAGAAGTCCAATATGAGATATATTGTAGAGGTAGAAATGCAAGATTCAGCAAGTGATTAGATGCAAAGGATGAGGGTGACAAGTTGTTAATAAATCTGAGCCACAGGAAGAACTGTGGAAATGGAGAAGAATGAGACTTGTGAGGGAAGGATGGTGGCTAGTTACAAGAGGTTTAAAAGGCAATCTAAAGAGCCTGAATGTTAGCCAGCAAATCATAGGGAGTCGCTAATGATTTTTAAGTAGAGGACTGACATGACCAGATCTATGTGTAAAGAAGATTTGTGTAGCACTGGTGTGAAGGATGAATTGGAACAGAAAATACTGGATATAGTAGGACCTTTTATAAGGTAAGACTATTCAGTAGGACCTTATTTTACCTGACCAAAACTTTTCAAGATCCTTCATGTAAGTTGAAAATCACATGTAATAGTTAACTCCATTATTTAATAAGTATTTCTTATATAAACATACCTAGGTACTAGATGACTTTTCTAAAGCTTATCAATGCTATCACTATCACTACTTTGATGCTTTGGAGCCATTATTAATAAATAAATAGGATTAATGAAATAAAGAGCGTTACTGCTCTGATCCAGTCATAACTTATTACAAGTGAGACCTCTTGACAAAGTAATGCAGGAACTAATATTTGGCACAAAACAATGTAATGACTCATAAAAATGCTTCTCAGAGCAAGGAATGAGCATGACTGGGTGAACTGTTTTGGGACTTTACATCCCATGGGAAAATGTAATTTAGCCTATAATTAAAACAGGTTAATTTAGGTATTTTTCTGCAATTATTTTTTTAATTGAAAATCACATTTACATGAATTCATGTGTATTGTTACTGTAAAACGAGGTCCTATTGTATTATACTAGTCTATGTAGTAGCAACAATGCAGTTAATATTAGGGTAGAAGTAATGGGAAGATGTAGTAGTAGTAGCACAGTAGTAGTAGTAGTAATGGGATAGATAAAGTGAAGTTGTTATAAAACTTTTTGAAAAGAGAAAATCAACAAGACTTGGTAATACTTATAATAACAAAAATGCTACTAACATATTTTTATAGAGCTTTAAATTTTGCAAAATGCTTTACATATAATAATATCTCAACAATTACATGGAGTAGGTATTTTTATCATTATTTTAGGGAAGAGAAAACTGAGGTTCAGGGAGGCTAAGAATTAGCCTGTGGTAATTATAATAATTGTTATAATATAATAATAAAGTATATTAAGTTGATATATATTAAGTATTAATAAACAATTTAATAATTATAACATTATTAAAAACACACTAATTAATACTAATAGCTAGTATTTATATAAAGCTTTAAGGTTTACAAAGTGCTTTTCATATATTCATCATTTTGATCCTCATAAAAATCTTGTAAGATAGGTGCTATTATTATCTCTATTTTGTCAAAGAGGAAACTAAGGCTGAGAGATGTTACTGATTAACCCAAGGCCAGACAGCTAGTAAGCATCTGAGACAGAAATTGGATGTTAGTCTTCCTGACTCTAAGTCCAGTGCTCTTTTGATTAGGCCACTTACCTGCCTCAATAGTGCAGAAATAATTTCTGAGGGGAAATGGGCAGGTAAGTAGTGGAATGGATAGAACAATGGACCTGAAGTCAGAAAGACCACAATTAAAATCTGATCTCAGCCATTTCCTAGCTGTGTGGCTTTGGGTAAGCCATTTAACTCCAGCCTGCATAAAACAAGAGAAGGAAATGGCAAACCACTCCAGTACCTTTGCCAAGAAAACTCCATGGATAGTTGATCTACAAGGTCATAAAGTGTTGGACATGACTGAGCAACAATAATTTCCAAGGGATGATTTTTAAAATTGGGTGTGGAGCAATGGCAATTAGGTTAGACATCATGAAGGAGTTGGCATCTGAGCTGAACTCTGAAGGAAATATTCTATGAAGCAAATGATTTAATTTTCAGAACTCTGAGTAAGTAATCTTCATGTAATAATCAGAAAATTGACATGTCACTGAAGGAAGGAAACCAAATGAACCACATATATATTTGCATTCTTTTTTAAATTTTTTTATTTATTTGATACATTAAAATACCCATTTTGCTCATTCCCTCCTTCTTCTTCCCCAATTAGAGAAGGCATCATTTGACAAAAAGATGTATGCATATATGAAAAACTATGTCTTCTTTCTTTCTTTTAATTTTGGGCAATTATAGGGCAATAAATATAGCAATCTAGGTGAGATGGATGAATATTTACAAAAAAATATAAATTGCCTAGATTAACAGTAGGAGAAATAGAATACTTAAATAATCCCATATCAGAAAAAGAAATTGAGCAAGCCATCAAAGAACTCCCTAAGAAAAAATTCCCAGGACCAGATGAATTTATAAGTGAATTCTATCACACTTTTAAAGAACAACTAATTCCAATACTATACAAACTATTTGACATAACAAGTAAAGAAAGAGTTCTACCAAACTCCTTTTATGATACAAATATGGTACTGATTCCAAAGCCAGGTAGATCAAAAACAGAGAAAGAAAACTACAGACCAATTTCCTTAGTGAACATAGATGCAAAAATCTTAAACAGAGTACTAGCAACTAGGAGGGTTATTCATTATGATCAGGTGGGATTTATACCAGGAATGCAAGGATGGTTCAACATCAGGAAAACCATTCACACAATTTACCATATCAACAAGTAAATCAACAAAAACCACATGATTATCTCAGTAGATTCTGAGAAAACCTTTCACAAAATACGACATCCATTCCTATTGAAAACACTAGAAAGTATAGGAATAGAAGGACCTTTCCTAAAAATAATAAACAGTATATATCTAAAGCCATCAACAAGCATCATATGCAATGGGGATAAATTGGAAGCCTTCCCAATAAGATCAGGAGTGAAACAAGGATGCCCACTATTGCCTCTATTATTTAACATTGTACTAGAAACACTAGCAGTAGCAATTATAGAAGAAAAAGAAATTGAAGGCATCAAAATAGGCAACGAGGAGGCTAAGATATCACTGTTTGCAGATGATATGATGGTCTACTTAAAAAATCCTAGAGAATCAACTAAGAAGCTTGTAGAAATAATCAACAACTTTAGCAAAGTGGCAGGATACAAAATAAATGCACATAAATCATCAGCATTTCTATACATTTCCAACACACTAGAGCAGCAAAACATAGAAAGAGAAACACCATTTAAAATCACCCTAGACAACATAAAATACTTAGGAATCTACCAAAACAAACATAGGAATTATAAGAACATAACTACAAAACACTTTCCAAAGAATTAAAACTACATCTAAACAATTTGAAAAACATTGATTGCTCATGGGTAGGAGGAGCTAGCATAATAAAAATGACCACTCTACCCAAATTAATTTACTTATTTAGTGCTATACCTATCAAACTATCAAAAACCTTTTTTACTGAATTAGAAAAAACTATAACAAAGTTTATTTGGAAGAACAAAAGATCAAAAATATCAAGGGAAATAATGAAAAAAATATGAAGGAAGGTGGCCTTACAGTACCAGATATTAAACTATACTATAAAGCAGCAGTCATCAAAACAATATGGTACTGGCTAAGAGATAGAAGGGAGGATCAGTGGAATAGACTTGGGGAAAGTGATGTCAGCAAAACAGTGTATGATAAACCCAAAGAGCCCAACTTTTGGGACCAAAATCCACTATTTGACAAAAACTGTTGGGAAAATTGGAAAACAATATGGGAGAGATCAGGTCTAGATCAACATCTCACACCCTACGCCAAAATAAATTCAGAATTGGTGAAAGACTTGAATATAAAGAAGTAAACTGTAAGTAAATTAGGTGAACACAGAATAGTATACTTGTCAGATCTCTGGGAAAGGAAAGATTTTAAAACCAAACAAGAGTTAGAAAAAATTACAAAATGTAAAATAAATAATTTTGATTATATTAAATTAAAAAGTTTTTGTGCAAACAAAAACAATGTAGTCAAAATCAGAAGGGAAACAACAAAATGGGAAAAAATCTTTATAACGACAAATTCTGACAGAGGTCTAATTACTCAAATATACAAGGAGCTAAAACAATTGTATAAAAAATCATGCCATTCCCTAATTCATAAATGGGCAAGAGACATGAATAGGCAATTTTCAGATAAAGAAATCAAAAGTATCAATAAGCTCATGAGAAAGTGTTCTAAATCTCTAATAATTAGAGAATGCAAATGAAAACAACTCTGAGGTACCACCTCACACCTAGCAGATTGGCTAAAATGATAGTAGGGGAGAGTAATGAATGTTGGAAGGGATGTGGCAAAATTGGGACATTAATTCCCTGCTGGTGGAGTTGTGAACTGATCCAACCATTCTGGCTGGCATTTGGAAGAATGCCTGCCCTTTGATCCAGCCATAGCATTGCTGGGTTTGTACCCCAAAGAGATCATAGATAAACAGACTTGTATGAAAGTATTTATAGTTGTGCTTTTTGTGTTGGTAAAAAACTGGAAAACAAAGAGATGCCCTTCAATTGGGGAATGGCTGAACAAATTGTGGTATCTGCTGGTGATGGAATACTATTGTGCTCCAAGGAATAATAAACTGGAGGAATTCCATGTGAACTGGAAAGACCTCCAGGAATGGATGCAGAGTGAAAGGAGCAGAGCCAGAGAAACATTGTACATAGAGACTGATACACTGGTAAAATTGAATGTAATGGAAATCTGTACTGGCAACAATGCAATGACCCAAGACAATTCTGAGGGATTTATGGAAAAGAACGGTACCCACATTCAGAGGAAGAACTACAGGAGAGGAAACACAGAAGAAAAACAACTGCTTAAACACATGGGTTGATGCGGGCATGGTTTGGGATGTAGACCCGAAAGGATCACACCAATGTAACTATCAATAATATATAAATAAGTCTTGACTGACCACACATGTTAAAACCAGTGGAAATGCGAGTTAGCTACGGGGCGGGGGGTGTTTGAGGGAGTGAAGAGTAAAGTAAAAACATGAATTATGTAACCATGGAAAATTTTTCTAAAAATAAAATAAAATAAAATAAAATAAAATATAACAAAGGAGTTGAAATAAATAAATAAATAAAATAAATCTGTAGAACTCTTAAAAAATTAAAAAAAGGGCTTTGAATGCCAAAAAAAAACCCCAAAAACCTGTGTATGTCCACCTACCTCATATGTGTTTCTTGTAGACAACATATGGTAGACTTTTGGTTTCTAATCTACTCTGCTATTTGCTTCCATTTTATGGGCGAGTTCATCCCATTCACACTCACAGTTATAATTATCAGTTGTGTAATCCCCACCATTTTGGTATCCTCTCCTAATTCTACCCCTCCTTCTTATGCTATTTCCTTTTAAACCAGTGATTTGTTTTAGACCAGTCCCCCTTGTCCCCTCCCTTGATTTACTTCCCTTTCTACCCCCTCCCTTATTATTCCCCTCTTTTTATTTTTTAAGGCCTAATGAATTCCCTCCCTCCTCTCCTCCCATCCCTTTTTTGACCTCCCCACACCCCTGCTCCCCTTGGTTGATCCCCTCTGACTTTCTCAGTAGGGTTAGATAGAATTCTATATCCCAATGGATATGGCTACTCTTCCCTCTCAGGGTTAATTCCGCTGAGAGTAAGGTTTAAATATTACCTCTTAATGCTCTCTTCCTCTCCTTTTTATAATAGTATTGATCCCCTCCCCTTCCTCTTTGTGTGATATAGAATATCTTATTTTTCTTATTCATTCAAGTTTCTCTTGATGCCATCTACTATCCACCCTCTCTCTTTTTTCCCCGCCCTGTCTCATCTTAAACCATTTAGTGCTCCAACCTCTCCCTATGAATAATTCTTCTAATTACTATAATAGTGAATACAGTTTTTGAAAATTACACATAACATTTCTCAATACAAATAATTTGATCTTATTAAGGCCCTTAAAGGGTTAAATTTAAGACTAAGAATTTTCTTTCTTTCCCCTCTGTTTCTTATTTACCTTTTCATGTTTCTCTTTTTTTTTTTGTGGTTGCATATTGAACTTTCCATTTAGTCCTGGTCTTTTCTGTGCAAATACTTGGAAATCTTCTATCTTGTTGAATGTCCATACTTTCCCCTGGAAGAATATAGTCATTTTTGATGGGGAGGTGATCCTTGGTTGTAGACCCAGTTCTCTTGCCTTTCTGAATATCATAATCCAAGCCTTGTGGTCTTGTAGTGTAGAGGCTGCCAAGTACTGTGTGATCCTGATTGGTGCCCCTGGACATCTGAATTGTCTCTTTCTGGCTTCTTTTAATATTTTTTCTTTTACTTGGAAGCTCTTGAATTTTGTTATTATATTTCTGGGGGGGGTTGTCTTTTCAGGGTCTAGTGTAGAAGGTGATCTATGGATCCTTTCAATGTCTATATTGCCCTCTTTTTGTAGAACTTCAGGGCATTTTTGCTGTATAATTTCTTTTAGTATGGAGCCCAAATTTCTATTAATTTCTGCTTTTTCAGGAAGACCAATGATTCTCAAATTGTCTCTTCCAGACCTGTTTTCTTGATCTGTCAGTTTCTCAGTGAGGTATTTCATGTTTCCTTCTATTTTATCAGTCTTTTGACTTTGCTTTACTTGTTGCTATCTTGAGAGATCATTGGCTTCTAATTGTCCAATTCTAGCCTTTAGAGACTGGTTTTCCTTTTCAATCTGTTCTATCTGGTTCTTCAAGGCTTCCAGCTGGTCATTTCTGGTCTTTAGTTTGCTTATCAATTCATTTGATTTCTGAGCCTCACTTTCCAATTGTGAAATTCTGCTTTTTAAACTGTTATTTTCTTGCCAGATCTCTTCAATCTTTCTCATAATCTCAGATTTGAACTCTTCAAGATCTTGTGACCCATTTCCATTTTTTTTGGGAAGGTTTAGATGTCTTTAATTTTGTCCTCCTCTGTTTTCTGGGTTTTTTCTGTGCAGAAGTTATCAAGTGTTTGAGCTTTTTTCTTGGTCTTCTTGTTTATTTTTGATTGGCCTTCATTGGCATCATTATGTTTTATCTGCCAGAAAGCTGAGTAAGGCAATCTGATTCTCTTTGTATGGAGTTAGGGAGCAGTTTTTTGGCTGAGGCTACTTTGTGAGTCTCTTGGTTTCTCTGAGGACCCTCCTGGGCTCTCTGGTCTAGCTGTTTTCAGGGTTGAAAAACCCTGAAACCTTGAAAACCCGCTTGTTCCTAGCCAGCTGCCCAGAGCTTGGGACTTGGCCCACACTTACTCCTGCACCCGAGATTTTCCTCTGAGTCTGAGCATACTGGGCTCTGCTGCTGCCTTTCTCAGCCCCACTCTCGTGTCCAGGGTCTTAGTTTTCCAGCCTCCTGGGGTCTCTGGTCTAACTGTTTTCAGGGTCAAGCCCCTGTGGTCCTAGCCGGCTTCCCAGAGCCCAGAACTTGTCTTATTTCTTTCTATTTATTAGTTCTTTCTCTGGAGGTGGAAATATGCAAGTCATTCTTCAAGCAATATTTCTACTGCTGTATATAATGTTTTCATGGCTCTGCTCCTTTCACTCTTCATAATTTCATGTAGATATCTATATTTTTCTAAAATTAACCTGCTCATAGTTTCTTATAGTGCAATAGTGTTCCATCAGTATAGCATTCTTAAAATAACTGAAGCTAAAATATAAAGCCAGGATGTAAGAATTTGTAGTTAATCAGAATGCTATATTGTAAATGTGGCCTAATTAGGTGGGAGGTGATGAAAGGCGTTAGGGTAGTTGGGCTCATGATGCATACAAAGACAAAAAGAAAATGTATGGGTCAGTAGACTCTTTTGTCTTCTATCTTCCTTTCTTCTGCCATCTAGACTTGGAGCATAATAAAATGACTCAGAAGATAATTTATATGCCATTTTGTGCCCCAACACCCATTGCAGACAATGAAGTAGAAAAATTCTGTTTATTGAATAGATTATTCAAACTAAGTCAACATATGGGGAGCATGATGAGAATTATGTTGGAAAATAGTTTGTATGAAAAAGTGAAAGAAATTAAAGGATAGTAGAATATTCAAGAGGCTCATGTCAATGCATCATAAATACTTTCTTCAAAGAGATAATCCCAAGGTACCATATATGACAAATACCTGATGAATTCACAGAAAGCGAAATCGATACCTTGACAGATAGGAAATGACAATTTACAGATGTAGCAGTTAGTTTAGAATCAGGTGTCGGTATGCAGTTAAGAAATCATCAAATAAACACCAAATTGGAAAAAAAGAGAGAGAGAAAATGCTATATGCAATTACAATTTTATTGTAATCAGTCTAAAAATGTTGCAGATTCAAAAACATTGAAAGTAGGCAGACACCAAAATTTTTTTCTCTGTCATTGTTTCCTGGAAAATGGTAGCCACAACATGGAACCATAATGGATTTTGAAATCTTAACTATCGAATACTTTCCAATCAGAGAGACATAATAGCTAAAGGCAGCATCAGCATAGAGCCCAAACTCATTTTCAAAGTATTGTGAAGAGGATTGATGGAAGAGTATGATCACTGTTGCTTTACAAATAATAAAAAGTAGCTAAGGAATTCTGGCAATATGGTAATGCATAATAAGAATCCAACCAAACCTATCTCTTTCTAGAACCACTTCATAAAAAATGGAAAATGGCACTAAATGAAGCAAAGGAGCAACAAACAGGAGAGATAATTGAGAGGAATGCTGGTAGGGGTAGGTAGGTGGCTCAGTGGATTGAGTGCCAGACTGAGAGCAAGGAGGTCCTGAGTTATAATTTTTCTGTTGCTGTATACATTTTTCTTCTGGTTTTACTCACTTCATTTTGCATCAGTTCATATAAGTCTTTCCAAGTTTTTCAGAACTCATCCTGTTCATAGTTCATTATGGTACAATAGTATTCCATCATAACCATATATCACAACTTGTTCATTCAATCTCCAAGTGATGGACAACCCCTCAGGTTTTAATTCTTTGCTACTACAAAAAGAGCTACTAAAATATTTTGGTACAGGTAGGTCCTTTCCCCTCATTCTTGATCAAAAAAGGCATTTTTTAAAGAAAAAAAATCCCCCCAAGAGCCTGATTGTTAAACCTTTAACAGCATATTATTGCATTGCTCCATAAATATTGCTCGAGCTCAGCAGGAGCAGCAATGTAGAAGACTCAAGAAATTAAGTAATCCTGTGTCACTGCCCCTCTTTCCTTATTCTTTACTTGGCAATTTAGAAAATACTATCACTGCACTGGTTCCATGTATACTCATAAATAACAGGGCATCATCTTATTGGCATCATGCTGACTTATTATATAAAATTCTATATAAAGAAACCTTTCATAAAAATTAAGTTGGAAAATGAGGAAAGGGCTGGGACAGACAGACACACACACATACATATATAGAGTGGCATGGTATAGTTTAGTGGATAGAGCATTGGTCTGAAAGTCAAGAAGACCTGGGATCATATACCACTTTAGACATGCTAGCTGTATCACTCTGAAAAAGTAATTTAAACTCTCTAAGACTCATTTTCATTTTCTGTAAAATGGGGGTACTATATTAGATGTCCTCTATAATCCTCTTAAATGCTATCTCTAGGATTCTGTTATCCTATAAGATAAAGAGAAAGCTCATCCATCTAATTGAGTCTAACGTCTTAGAAAAGAGTATGAATTATGAACCTCAGGAAGAGAGTCAGAGTATAAGTGACATGGTTTGGAAACTGCCATAAACATATAAATTATTATTATGTTATTATTATTATTTTAAAACCCTTACCTTCCATCTTAGAATCAGTACTGTGGTTCCAAGGCAGAAGAGTTGTAAGAGCTAGAAAGTAGAGTGACTTGTTCAGGGTCACACAGCTAGGAAGTGTCCGAAGCCAGATAAGTATTGTTATTTTTTAATGGAGAAATATTAGAATTGTTTCCAAGAAGATTTGGGTAAAAGAAAAGATAACTCAAAATTGGTTTCAGGCTAGTGAGACTGGTAAATATTTCTTAATATTGAACGGAATCATCAATGTGTAAAAGACTTATGAATTATCAAAAGCAAAAATAGTCTACATATCTTCCCTTTTAAAAAATCTTTACCTTCCATCTTAGAATCAATACTGTGTATTTTGTTTCTAAGGTAGAAGAGTGGTAAGGGCTAGGCAATGGGGGTTAAGTGAGTTGCCCAAGGTCACACAGCCAGGAAGTGTCTGAGGGCAGTTTTGAACCTATGACCTCCTATCTTTAGGCCTGGCTCTCTATCCATTGAGCCACTTTCCTACTCCTTACATCTTCTTTCTGCCAGTGGACCATGCCCTTTCTAATTAAATAATTATAAAACTCAAAATCAGGGGCAGATGGATGGTTCAGCAAATGGAGAGCTAGGTCTAGAGATGGGAGGACTTGGGATCTTATTTGGCCTCAGAAACTTTCTGGCTAAAAAAGGAAAAGAAAAGAAAAGATACCGATTTTTTAGTATTGTTGTTCTAGAAAAAATGACCATAGCTATAGTGATAAGACCAAAAAAAATTAAGTGAAAAAAGCATGGGGAAAAGGGATAAAAATATCTGATATTTACTTAGAGTATTTTAAAAATTCAATGAAAAAGAATAATCAAAGCAATTAGAAACTTTAGTGAAGTACTTGAAGGGTCAAAATACAAACCATCAAAATCATCAATCTGTATATTAACAAATATATAGAATATTCCATTTTTCTTCATATTAAAATTTTAAACAAGTAGATGGAATATTCTGCAAATTAGGAAATATATAGAATATATGGAATATCCTGCATTTAAAAAATACATAGTATATGGAATGTTCTGCATATTAAAAATCATACAGCATATGTCATATACTCTGAATATATAAAAGTTTTTAAGGAGATTGAAAAAGAAATTCCATTAAAATTAGTGATATTTATTCAGTCTTAGCTAAAACCTCACCTTTCATAAGAAATCTTTCTCAATTGTCCTTAATGTTAATACTTTCGCTGGGATTTTGCCCCCATATCCATTGTTTATCTCCTTTCCTATAACTTTCATGTCCCCTCCACCTCCTCTTAGACCTTAGACTTTGAGCTCCTTGAGATCAGAGACTATATTTTTCCTTTCTTTGCATCCCTTATGGGCTTTCAAAATTTCAGGTTATTCTTAAGATCTTTAGGAAATAAATTTTTTTCCTTGAGAATTCCTTGTGCTTTATGCATTGTTCATTAGTTTTTTTTTTTTGTGAAAAGAAACTAAGTTGATAATAAAAATTTGAAACTAATATGATGTAGCTTAACAAAAACTTCCCAAATCTGTTAATATTTTTCTGACTATTTAAAAAATAAGCACTTTTATCTTGTTTTCTACTTTAGACAAAGAAATTTGACCAGACACAAAGGAAATGTGTAGTGTCGCAGAGATTCCAAGGCTACTTCCAGGAACAAGAAAGAAGTTAGAGATAAATAAGGAGTGAAATCTGCCTCCAGCACAGGAACAAAAATAAAATGATGCAAAGGTGAATTGGCCATTGGGTATCATAGGTTCCCTTTGCAAGCATCTATATAAATTATTCATATGTTATGGATGAGAAAGGAGGCTTAGATAATTAATTGTTTGACTTCCAGTGGAAAATAAGATGGAGAAAGTACTATTAGATGATAAAGAGTCAGTTCAGTAAATGATAGAGACAGTGAAAATAGATAGGGTTAATAACAGACATTATTGCATTACTAAAAGGCATAGTATCAGAGCATGGAGCTGTTTTGCAGGAAAAGATGATTACTAAGAATAACTGTAAATTAAACTTGCATTGCTGTTCTTCATACAAATGCCTGTATATGTATATGTATTAACAATGGTTACTATGAGTGACTCAAAAACTGAGATCAAGTATTTCTTGATTGATTACCAGAAATGAGAAGACCTGAGTTTAGGTTTGTAGGCAAGAATTTTTTTTTGTTAACAAAGCTCCATGCAAGAGTTATGAGAGCCATAAAAACATGAGGAGGAAGCACTTCATCTCATAACTGGCTTGACCAAATGGGACAATAGTCCCTGAAGATACAGTTTGGTTAAGGCCTGGCATAAATTCTAGTCTTGATTGAATTACTTTAATAGTTCTATGGCCTTGGGAAAGTAAGCTATCCTATCTGAGCTTTAGTTTTTCTATCAGTAAAATAGACTAATAAGTGTGAGTCCCTCTTGCTTTTAGGATTTTTGCCAAGTATTTAAAAGATAATACATGCTTTGAAAGTACCTTGAAAATTGTAAAGTTTTAAAAAAATTCAAGGTATTGTTATCATTTTTTATTTCTGTGGGCTCACTTCAATCAATCACCTACTGACCATTTACTTTATGTTAGTGGCTGTGAGGTGGTGAGCTGCTGAGTTGGGATGGATGGATACTCATGTTAACAGATCTGAGATATGTAGAACTGACACTCCTAGTCATCAGAAGGATGTTTTGTGGCAAACGAATGGTTAATATACAAAAAACATATGTGAATAAAGACTTATTGTGTTCTGAAAATGACATTTATTAGGGATAAGGACTGAAGAAAAAAGACTCAAACTAGACCTTGGGCCTGAGATATTTTGGTCTGAGGGCACAGGTCAGTGGATGTCACAATGGGACATTTGTAACTTAAGATGAGGTTTGCCTTTTTTACATCGCCTAAAATCTTCCTCCATCCTTTCTCTTAATCCCTCCTAGGAGTCATCAAACATATCAAAGAATATTGACTATAATTGAATAATAATCAGACTATCTTAACTCCCTCTAAAAATGGCTCTATTAGTATAGATCTAATACTTTAATAATTATTTGGAAGAAGGAAATAAGGATTAATTAAGCCTATTATGTGTCAGACACTTTAATAAGCACTTAATAATATTAGCACTATTGTAAATTTTTTGAGGGACTGTTCCCATTTTTTCTTATAGTTGAGGAAAATGAAATTGAGAAAGTGATTTACTCAGGGTCACGGAGGTGCCTAAGACAGTATTGGAAGTCAAGCCTTTCTGACTTCAAGTCCAATGCTCTATCCACTGTGCCACCCAGCTGCCTCAAATTTAGTAATAAAGTTATGGCAAAATTATGTTCAAGATAGTGGTATTGCGGGCGTACCTGCAGGAAAAATCCAGGATGCCTTGGAGGGAATTTGCCCTTCATGACCTTCTCTGTAGCCTCCTACATGAATTATTTTGATATAAAGTACATTATAAAATAGATACATGCACCTAGGATTAACATAGTAACTTACTTATGATTAATAAGGTAACACATAAATTTAAGATTATTGCTTGGGTAATATCCTGAGATTATATTCTTAATTTCGTTACATACACAAACTCTTGCCTGGGACTATATTCTTATTACCACATTTTCAAAATATCAAACTAAAGGGATCCTTTAGCTAATACAAATGAGAGGTTACTTAATTGAATATCCTTTGTATTATATATCCTCCATCAGCCTTTTCCAGCTAAACTGGGAATGGGCTGATATAATCTTAATGTGTAGTATACAGAAGACAACTGAAGGGGAAGAAGAAGAAAGGAAAGAGAAGAAAATGAAACAGTCACAGGTTGTTGGAGATGCTGGAGCAAAACTATTAGCAACCGCTGGTGAAGGATGCTGCTGTTTTAACAGTTATTGATCTGATGTGATGGCAATGTTCTCTTCTTGAAGGTTGTCCACAAGAAGGAGTTTCTGTGGTACTAGCTGCAGAAAACTGTCTTTTGAAGATGGGCTGCATGGGGTGATGGAATGTTGGTTCTAGGCATGAATGAGGACCACTGGTGCTGATATTCATTACAGGAGTAGCCTAGAAAGGAATCTGTAACAATACCTGACCACTGTCTAGAATATGATTCTTCATGTGTAATGGATGTTATACCTAACTGACTCACAGGTGCTGGAACAATTGTTATGGTTAGCAGGGCCAGAGTCAGAATCCAATATTCACTTTTGGATTCAGGAATTTTGTTTGGCAGTTCCAAAGTTCCAGTTTGATCACTTTGGAGTGGTAGAAGGTAGTACAGATGAAAACAAAGTGATTCAAATAATATACTGTGGATTCTCTTCTGTAATTTCAAGAGAATAGGATTGGTTTCTCTGGTGTGAGTTAAACAATGAATGAAAGTGAGGGCTTTGCGAAGAATGATGGAAATCTTATAAGAACAATCTGACAG
Source organism: Gracilinanus agilis (assembly GCF_016433145.1). Classification (NCBI taxonomy): domain Eukaryota; kingdom Metazoa; phylum Chordata; class Mammalia; order Didelphimorphia; family Didelphidae; genus Gracilinanus; species Gracilinanus agilis. The sequence continues at coordinate 239,483,396 of NC_058132.1, forward strand.
TAACATTTTCCAAATCATTATTTCATATGCCCTGGATACAGGATTTAGAAGGATAGTCTGAGGTCCCCTTAAAATAGTTTTCTTTAAAGATATAAAAATTGGCCAAGAAGATCATCTGATAACAGATTTGAATCATGCCTGGTTGGAAAGGAAGTTTCTTTGGCACACCCTTCTCCTGAGAAATTGCTCAAGAGATGTCTTTTTACTTCCCATTTTTGCAGTTTGAGACATGGCAGTTAAAATATTTCTCAACCTCTTCACCCAGACAGACACTCTCTCACAGCCAGCACAAAACCATTTTAAGAGGAGAGACAGAAAATACTAATCTGGGTACTGACAAAGAGGTCACAAACAAAATCAAACTGGGTATAGAGAATGACAGGACCTTTTTAAAAAACAAACAAACAAACAAACAAAAGTAAATTTTGAAATCAGATTCCCCTATGTGGGGAGAAGAGACTAGAAGGATATTTTTCTAATACCCAGATAGATAGGGTAGAAACATTATAGGATATGATCTTCACCTATGCAGAGTGTATCACAGGAGACAATGAAAAAGGTGGAGGCATAAGGTGAAACAAAGTAAGAAACTTATACCAGAGAGCTTTATGGCGAGACAAGTCCTTTTAGAAAAACATGCTCCTTTCTTACTCTTAGGCAGAAGTTAGAGAGAGGCATAGCAATGTCAAAATGGTTTGGTCGGCCTCAAGTTGACTTAGATTGACAATTGAGTCAGGTTGGAGGTCTTCTTGGGTATTCCCAATGATCATACCCCCAACTATTTTATCTAGGGAATGGTAGGAACCATTCGTGTTGTGCTAGTGTACTGATTGGTGGTTCAATTGCCTCAAAAATTCCTAAAATGAAGAATCTCAGACGTATTTTAAAATAAAATTCTCAGTATTCTGTCTCAAATAGTAAAGTCTTGTAGGTAAAATGAGTAATTTTAAAGGTTTCTCTTAAACTACCACAATTCATGACAAGTCAAACACTAAAAAACAAAATGGTGACAAAACTCAAACAAAAACAGACCACAAGTGAAATTATTCCTCCACACTGAACAAATGAGTCCCTACCAAAGTAAAATATACTCTAGACTTTCACTCAGAACATAAAAAAAGAAAGATCCTGGGTTTTTGTTGTTGTTTTTTAGATGAGAATAGCCTTACTTGAGGGAAACCATCCTCTGTTGTAAGAGACAACCTTAAAATTTTAAATACTAATCCAAACATTGTGCCTCTGAATGAGGGAATTCTTGACCAAAAAACTTATGTGTTCACACCAAAATACCCAACTTTAATAAGAAGAAAACCATCTGTAAAACAGGATCTAAAAATAGGACAAACACAAAAACAGACTATGTAATGGTAAAGGACCCGTTAAAGACAAGAAGAACAATAGTATCCTCCTAAGGGTAGAGGCTTTAGCCAATGCTCAGAGCTATTGGGTACCTGACTGAAGGGAATAGCATCAACAGGGTCCCTTGAGCATAAATGAGCCATGGAGAATTTTTGGTTAGAGGGCCTATGACTTTCTGGAGCAGGTCCTCAGTACTGATGGGGTGCCAAATGAAAGAACAAGACAGGCAAAGAATTCCATGAATAAAGTCTGATTTTATTTGGTGAGCAAGACAAATAAGTCAGAGATCTGCAGATTCCCCAGTTGAGTCTGAGACCCTGAATTACAAAACACACACTTTTATAGTTTTATGTCTGTCCCCACCCCCCTTCTTTCCAAAAAAATCCCCCAAATCCCTAACCCCCATGAGCACTCCAAGTGCCCCTCCCCCAAAAGGACCCCTCCCCCCAGAGGGCCTTTGCTCTCTTAATCACAGTCTCTATAGCCTCTTAAATGAATTAGATTCACACACCTAGTAACTTGGTTATGATTAATATGGTAACACATACATTTAAGATGATAACTCAGGTAATATTCTGGGACTACATTCTTAATCTGGTTACATACACAAGCTCTTGCCTGAGACTATATTCTTACTACAAATCACACAGTTGCAAGGTATTGAACTAAAGGCATTCTTAAGCTAATACAAATGAGAGGCTGCTTAATTAAATTTTCTTCTTACAGACTTTAAAAACTTCTTGAGGCTATTCAATTTCTATATATTATTTCTCAAAAAGATAATCATTCTTAGGTCACTCTATTACCTGGAAAAGGGTATTCTGTGGCACTGGACTCAACAGCATGGGGATGGCTCCTGAAACATCATTCATTTATTAACTACTGAATCTGTTAACAGTTTGTTTCATTGGACATAAAGCACTGGTTCTTCCAGCTGATACTTCACTCTATGACACAGCAATTGTGTTCAGTCACAAAAAGGCAGATGGTGTTGAGGCACCAATTGCCAATTCCTCAAAAATTCCAATTTACTAAAAACAGAAATGTGCACAAATAGAAAAAAGAACCCCTTGCTGTTTTCAAGAGAGTCAAGAAGTTCTATCTCTATCTCTAGAGTTATTCCTTTGGATTCCAGAGTTATCCCGATCCTTTTCTGAAATTCCTTTACCAGAATAAGCTACATTTCCTTAATTTTTTCTCCACCTATGGAGTCTTTTGATCAGTCTTTATACCCAAATATGTTTCATTATAAGCCTGGAGGAGCAATACTGACTGTTGATAACCTTAGACTTCAGCCATTATGAACCTCTGATTATTTTGGCTAACTCTAGTGGGAGTTTTGTTGTTAAAAGACCTACTGAACCGATCCTTCAGAATGATAAAATCACATAATTAACTGTCAGGGATTCCCAGCTGGTCTTTATCTTGAATTGGACACTGAGGGGTTGGCTAATAGAGAAACTGCCCCAGGAACTCAAGCTATTCATAGGTCAAGAAATGATGTTTATTATTTTGTTTTGTTTTGTTTTGTTTTTAAAGGAGAAGTGATGCTGTTACTCCTAAAGCCAGGGAAGAAGCACATCATTTTCTTATTTAACATGTAAAACATTGTTCTTATGAAGACATTGTCTACACACTATATATTTAAAAGACTACAGAGAATAGAGTATAGCATAAGATACTTAGAATAATCCTTTAACTGCAGTCCATTTTCCATGGAAAATAAGCAAATATCTTTGTTTAAGCATTCATGCTTAAAAGTTTTCAAGATCATTCTAGAAGAAAAACTTTTTTATTGTAGTAGTCTCCCTTAAAAATTGTTTGAAGGCTCCTAGTTGTATCTTAAAGCCTTGCTTCACCCAAAGGGTTATAAAACTGTGCTTACCCTTTGACCTAGCAATAACACTATAAAGTCTATATTCCAAGGAGATCAAAGATGGGGTAAAAGACCTACTTGTACAAAAATATTAATAGCAGCTCTTTTTTGTGTTGACAAAGAACTGGAAATTGAAGGGATGTTCATTAATTAGGGAATGGCTGAACAAGTTATAGTATTATGGTAATGCAATATTATTGTGCCATAAGAAATGGCAAACAAGATGATCACAAAAAAGATGGAAAGAGTTCCATAAAGGGATGCAAAATGAAGTGAGCAGAACAAGGAGAAAGTTGCACATAATAATAGCAATAAAATATGATGATCAACTGGGAATGACTTAACTATTATGCAAGGATCCAGGACAACTCCCAGAGACTCATGACAAAAAAAAGGGTTATCTACCATCAAAGAAGGAAATGGCAGAATTTCAATGAAAATCGAAGTATACCATTTAAAAAAAAATTTTTTTTTTAAAGCCTTAACTTCTATGTATTGGCTCCTAGGTGGAAGAGTGGTAAGGGTGGGCAATGGGGATCAAGTGACTTGCCCAGGGTCACACAGCTGGGAAGTGTCTGAGGCCGGATTTGAAGCTAGGACCTTCTATCTCTAGGTCTGACTCTCAATCCACTGAGCTGCCCAGCTGCCCCCGAAGTATACCATTCTTCACTTTATTTCCCCCATGAATTTTTCTCTAGTGTAAGTGATATGTTTTTTTTCATAAGATGATGAACATTAAAATATGTATTATATAATAATACATGCATAATCTATATCATATTACCTGATATCTTGGGGAGGGGATAGGGATAGGAAGGAGAGAGAGAACATCAATAGCAAAATATCAGAAAATGATTATTTAAAATTATATTGTTTTGTAGAGATAACCCATTTAAATTCACCACAAATATAATAAAATAACTATGAGTATATATCCTAAAACAAATCCGGAAACTATGTGAACATAATTATAAACATTTTATACAAATAAGTTCATATTTAAAAAATTCAGTAAATATTAATTGTGAGTGGGCAGAGCCAATATAATTAAAATCATTATTATTTATTATTATTATTCCTGTTGACTCCCTAGGAGCATAGGGCCGCAACCATCTCACGCTAACGGACTCTGTTCTGGGCAACTTCCCCCAGCTGGGCCCATGTCATTCCGACCATTTTTGTTTCATTTTCAGCAGATCTTCGCCAGGTCTGTTTTGGTCTTCCAACTTTCCTCCTCCCTGAAGGGTTCCAGCTCAATGCTTGTCATAGTTCTACCTAATAACTAATGTGTAATTTGTTTCTTTTATATAAGTATATTTATTATAATTTACTACAATAAATCATGTGTATTATATTATTGTTATGTTATATATTATATAGTTATATATTTAAAAATAAAAATAAATGGTAACAAATAAATTGTATCTACAAGTAATCTGGAAAAAATTAATTTTTAAAACAATCCTTGCTGCAACAATCATAATTTTTTGCCCATTGTCCAAAAGTCAAGGATTGTTAAACATTTTTTAATAATATGTTGACTTTTGCTTCAAATGAGTGTAAGGACTTTGTGATCATTATGTGAGCTGTCATCATATTTATGAAAGGATAGTATAAGGAATAAAAGATAGTATAAGAATAAATTGAAAGAAACACTTGAGGAAATTGACCAATATAACCTATCAACTTTCTCTTCACTTAATTGCTTCTTCACTTTCAAAAAACTGGCACAATGACAAATTTCTTAAGGTTGAAGAATCTTAAGATTAAGGACCTACAAGATAAACATAGGCTTTTTAGTTACTACCAGTTCTGTTATGATTGCTGCAGTTCTTGAAGTCATCCCATAACTTTCCCAATCTAGAGAAAGCTTTGCTTTTCTGTTCTTTGTAATTTCTTCCTAGGACATTTGATTTCAGTACCAAGCTCTCCTATTAACTAGCTATAAAATCCTAAGCCATTTATCCTCTTAGCCTGAATATCTCCATGCTGAAAATGGAAAAGATATATAAGAATGTATTCTATATCATAGGTGTCACACTTTCCCCATAGGCTCCTTTGTGAACTGAAACATATTAAAATACAATTGGGAAATATTTAAATATTTGAAGAAAAATACAATATAGATAATATGATTTTATGGTTTTCTATGTCAATATATGGCCTGCATGGATCTGGTTCTATTTGGATTTGGCATTTGTCCTCTTCATACTATTAGATCTCTTGTTTCATTACCATGTCGATCAAATTCAAAGGTGTACTTTAAGTATGACACAACAATAGCAGAAGCAATAGAAGCATCTCCTATGGTGCCACCAGGAATTGATTTTTCACCTACCCTTTCCAAGGAATTACTATTGCCACAAAGAGAAGGAAGCAATAAGGATTCTCTGGTGTCTGAATTACTAACATGTAGTCTCCTGGTATTTCTAACCTACTAGGATAATAGAGCCAGCCTTGCAGAAATGTTTTCTGTTAGTTTAGAGCAGGGGTTCTTGACTTGGGTTCATAGATTCCATAAATAGTTTTCAGTGAGACTGGGACATTGTATGATTTTTAAAAATATATCTTTATTTTCATTAACCTTAGCTCTCAGAATATTGTGTTGTTTTATTCATTTGAAATAATTATTCTGAGAAATAATAATTAATGATAATTATTATTATTTTGTATTTAGGCTTAAGAAAACAGCCAAAGAAATCTATAGTACAAAAACATTTAATAATTTCTGTCTTAGAGAATATTAGCTAGGGAGAGAAGGATGCTGTGTATGCATACTTAAGGATGATCCAGTATTATAAAAGTATATTACTGTTCTTCAGTTCCATACTGTTTTATAAGTATAAGTAGTATGGAGATGTTGGTAACTAGAGAGAAGTAGAGTGAATGTTTTAATCAACATCACCCACTTTCCTCAGGTCTTCTCAGCAACCAGGGGTATTATGGAATTGTAAATGATTTCCTGACATCAGCTCATGCAGTCCCTTTTCAATTTGCTTAGTAGACTTCCCAGGTCAATTTGGTTAGTGGCATAGGAATAGTAGAAATTAAAAGTAATTTTGGACTCATAAAAGAGTTTCAGTTTGAAAGTTCCGAATTAGCAGCAGCAAATGATGAAAAGATAGACATAAAATTCTTAGGTGCTTTTCTAAATAACAGTCTGAATAGAACTGGGATCACGATATATATATATATATATATATATATATATATATATATATATATA
>NC_058132.1:239492276-239646430 GCF_016433145.1 Gracilinanus agilis
GAAGTATACCATTCTTCACTTTATTTCCCCCATGAATTTTTCTCTAGTGTAAGTGATATGTTTTTTTTCATAAGATGATGAACATTAAAATATGTATTATATAATAATACATGCATAATCTATATCATATTACCTGATATCTTGGGGAGGGGATAGGGATAGGAAGGAGAGAGAGAACATCAATAGCAAAATATCAGAAAATGATTATTTAAAATTATATTGTTTTGTAGAGATAACCCATTTAAATTCACCACAAATATAATAAAATAACTATGAGTATATATCCTAAAACAAATCCGGAAACTATGTGAACATAATTATAAACATTTTATACAAATAAGTTCATATTTAAAAAATTCAGTAAATATTAATTGTGAGTGGGCAGAGCCAATATAATTAAAATCATTATTATTTATTATTATTATTCCTGTTGACTCCCTAGGAGCATAGGGCCGCAACCATCTCACGCTAACGGACTCTGTTCTGGGCAACTTCCCCCAGCTGGGCCCATGTCATTCCGACCATTTTTGTTTCATTTTCAGCAGATCTTCGCCAGGTCTGTTTTGGTCTTCCAACTTTCCTCCTCCCTGAAGGGTTCCAGCTCAATGCTTGTCATAGTTCTACCTAATAACTAATGTGTAATTTGTTTCTTTTATATAAGTATATTTATTATAATTTACTACAATAAATCATGTGTATTATATTATTGTTATGTTATATATTATATAGTTATATATTTAAAAATAAAAATAAATGGTAACAAATAAATTGTATCTACAAGTAATCTGGAAAAAATTAATTTTTAAAACAATCCTTGCTGCAACAATCATAATTTTTTGCCCATTGTCCAAAAGTCAAGGATTGTTAAACATTTTTTAATAATATGTTGACTTTTGCTTCAAATGAGTGTAAGGACTTTGTGATCATTATGTGAGCTGTCATCATATTTATGAAAGGATAGTATAAGGAATAAAAGATAGTATAAGAATAAATTGAAAGAAACACTTGAGGAAATTGACCAATATAACCTATCAACTTTCTCTTCACTTAATTGCTTCTTCACTTTCAAAAAACTGGCACAATGACAAATTTCTTAAGGTTGAAGAATCTTAAGATTAAGGACCTACAAGATAAACATAGGCTTTTTAGTTACTACCAGTTCTGTTATGATTGCTGCAGTTCTTGAAGTCATCCCATAACTTTCCCAATCTAGAGAAAGCTTTGCTTTTCTGTTCTTTGTAATTTCTTCCTAGGACATTTGATTTCAGTACCAAGCTCTCCTATTAACTAGCTATAAAATCCTAAGCCATTTATCCTCTTAGCCTGAATATCTCCATGCTGAAAATGGAAAAGATATATAAGAATGTATTCTATATCATAGGTGTCACACTTTCCCCATAGGCTCCTTTGTGAACTGAAACATATTAAAATACAATTGGGAAATATTTAAATATTTGAAGAAAAATACAATATAGATAATATGATTTTATGGTTTTCTATGTCAATATATGGCCTGCATGGATCTGGTTCTATTTGGATTTGGCATTTGTCCTCTTCATACTATTAGATCTCTTGTTTCATTACCATGTCGATCAAATTCAAAGGTGTACTTTAAGTATGACACAACAATAGCAGAAGCAATAGAAGCATCTCCTATGGTGCCACCAGGAATTGATTTTTCACCTACCCTTTCCAAGGAATTACTATTGCCACAAAGAGAAGGAAGCAATAAGGATTCTCTGGTGTCTGAATTACTAACATGTAGTCTCCTGGTATTTCTAACCTACTAGGATAATAGAGCCAGCCTTGCAGAAATGTTTTCTGTTAGTTTAGAGCAGGGGTTCTTGACTTGGGTTCATAGATTCCATAAATAGTTTTCAGTGAGACTGGGACATTGTATGATTTTTAAAAATATATCTTTATTTTCATTAACCTTAGCTCTCAGAATATTGTGTTGTTTTATTCATTTGAAATAATTATTCTGAGAAATAATAATTAATGATAATTATTATTATTTTGTATTTAGGCTTAAGAAAACAGCCAAAGAAATCTATAGTACAAAAACATTTAATAATTTCTGTCTTAGAGAATATTAGCTAGGGAGAGAAGGATGCTGTGTATGCATACTTAAGGATGATCCAGTATTATAAAAGTATATTACTGTTCTTCAGTTCCATACTGTTTTATAAGTATAAGTAGTATGGAGATGTTGGTAACTAGAGAGAAGTAGAGTGAATGTTTTAATCAACATCACCCACTTTCCTCAGGTCTTCTCAGCAACCAGGGGTATTATGGAATTGTAAATGATTTCCTGACATCAGCTCATGCAGTCCCTTTTCAATTTGCTTAGTAGACTTCCCAGGTCAATTTGGTTAGTGGCATAGGAATAGTAGAAATTAAAAGTAATTTTGGACTCATAAAAGAGTTTCAGTTTGAAAGTTCCGAATTAGCAGCAGCAAATGATGAAAAGATAGACATAAAATTCTTAGGTGCTTTTCTAAATAACAGTCTGAATAGAACTGGGATCACGATATATATATATATATATATATATATATATATATATATATATATATAAATTTATTTTTTCACTTGGGGCTATCTATCCTAGGGGCCCTCTTTCTTTGTGGGAGAAGTCTCATCACAGTTACAGTCTGTCTGGCTTTGGCAAAGAATACAGGAATTCAGCAAAGAAGCTGAAAAAATACAGTATAAATGCCCAGGAGATAACAGCAAAGTACAACAAAGACAAACTAGAAGACACCAGTAGCTCTCTAGTAGTATATATGAATTGCCTGTATCAGAGTGTTTGCTTGTCATATGCATTTTTAAAATTTGATTTTTCTTGCAATTTAAAAAATATTTTCTCTCACAACATGGTTAATACAGAAATATGTTTTGCATGTTAGCACATGTATAACTTATATCAGACTGTCTTCATACAGTGTGTTTGAGAATCCTGTGTATCTTCTGTGTCCTCTATACCATCTGTGAAAAAATATACCAATACACACACATATATACGTATATATATATATATATACATATACATATATGTATATATATACAGGAGACATCTTTCTTATCACTTTTTTGCTATAATTTTTGAATTAGTCAATCCTCTGGTTAGATTAGTAAATGAAACACATGGGTGGGGGCTCAGGAACTACAGTTGTGAGTGGTGATTGCCATAAAATATCTTGAATTTAGGATAGCTTTTCTAGTAGCTGAGAGAGAGAGAGAGACAGACAGACAAACAGAGACAGACACAGGCACAGAGACACAGAGAAATAGAGACAGAGACAGAGACAGAGACTGAGGAGAGAGAGGGAGATTGAGAGACTCTCTGTGTGTGTGTGTGTGTGTGTGTGTGTGTGTGTGTGTGTGTGTGTGTGTGAGGAATGGTGATACTGGCTTTCAACAGAACAATTTATATAGTCATAAAATTTAGTCATGTAAAAAGCCCGTTCATCTTTTTCCTACTATATCAGTCGAGAAGGATAAACTTACATACACAAATTCATTGGTTAACAAGACTACAGAATGACATTTTCAGTTGTTTGCTAAAGACAGCAGGTTCAAAAGTTATCCAGAAAAAGGGAAGGACCTAAGTAGCTTTTAATTGTCAAGAGAGACTTCATAGGGGAGGTAGGACTGGGAACAGGTCTTGAATGGTGGAATTTGGATGAATAAAGAAGTGCAAAAGAGAAATTAAGTTAAATAAAAAGGGATAAGACAAATGTGAACGAATAGAGAAAATATGGATGGGGTTTGGGGAGAATATTCTAGGCAGGAGAATTAAGTACCCATGTGGAAGCAAGCACCCAGGACACACAAACTAGTCTGGAACTGTTTGTACTCACATTCCTAACATCTTCTAGCTCTAATTTTTCCTCCTCAACCAGAAGCAGAGCAGTGCTAATTGGCAGACTGTCAACATTTGAAACTGCCACTGCACTAATTAATATGTGCTTATGGCCAGAAAAGTGACTGTAAAAATGACAATTTGACGTTTCAAATTTATTCGCTGCCAGTCATTTCCCTAAATATGAATAGCAAGATTTACAAATCAAGGGAAAAATCTGTTCATTAGTTCAAATCAAGCACACCCTCATACCTCTCGGGTTTTTAATCTGCTCTGTACATTGCTAGTTATTGCTGGCTAGAACAACTGTGGCAGGAGAACTGGGGAAGTGAGGCAGCAGAGAAAGTGGAACACAGAGCAGAAAAACAAATTTATCTTTTTGGATTGGCTCATCTTGGCCCATCTCTATGCCGGATGTTGTGGCAGCCATGAAGTCTTACTTTGTAAATAAAATTAACTAGGCATCTCTCAGGATTCTGGAACAAAATGATATATAGCTATCTGATCCTCCTTCATATTATTTGGTTATGATGTAAGCCAGTTTTTCCAAGGGAGAAAACACAATTACAAATACCTTATAAAATGCACTAATTTAGTTTCAAAAAGAGATTCTAAGATTTAATGATGAAGAAATATTGTAATTGATGTCCTTACAAAGAAGTCTTGGAAACCATCTTGAATCTCTCTTCAACAATTGTACCCATCTTACTAATAATCACTTATGTAATATAATCCTTGTGTCCCATTTTCAGAAATAATTCATCCTGATTAGATTTTAAAAATTTTCTGCGTACTATTCATTTTTTTATTTTTTCATATTTATTTCCTTTAGAATCACCTCCATATCACTGATAAAGACATCAAACTTTTTTTTATTTTATTTTGAATCTAATAAACACAAAGCTGTACGTATTTGCTACATAGAACTTGCTTTCCTTTTTAAAATGAATTCAACAAGCCACATGCAAAGTGGTTCTCATGATTTAAAAAATATTTTTTTTTGTTTCTTCTTTTAGGTTGGAAAACCTATTCCTATTTCCTTTTTACTATCCTCTTCCTTCCCTCTAAATTGAGGGGAAAAGACCATTGTAATAAAACATTAGTCTTAGTAAAACATTTTTTATCTAGTAAAATATTTTAGCCATGTCCAAAAACGTTTGTCTCATTTTACAACCTGAGTCCATTACATATGGGTCGAGAGGTATTTAGCATCTATTTCATTATCAGTGCTGTGAATAATTTGAAATAAATTGTTACATAATTTTCACGTCATTTGATCCAGCTTTCATAGAAATATTGATTCAAAGCACAACTCTCACACTTGACGGCTGTGAGATCGTGGACATGTCAATTAACTTCTCTGAATCTCAGTTTCTTTATATTTAAAGTAAAAAAATAGCCTCACAGGGCTTTTGTGAATAATATATTTTTTTACATCTAAAAACACTAAATAGATGTACTATTATCCACAAATGCAGTAACTTGCCAGTATCTGTATTTTTGCTGCTAATTCTCTTTTCTGTACGATTTCACTCTTAACCCTTATCTCTCTAAGGCAGAGATCTCTGATGATTTATCTCATAAGTAGTAACTGTCTCCTATTTCCTACTTTTTGCTTCAGTGGTATTTTGAGTGTTAATTTTAAAGATGATGGATAGAGTCAGCTGTCTCCCTCAATACTAGAAATATTGATAAACTAAGACTTCAAAAAGTCCATGGACAGGGGACAGCAAAGTGGCTCAGTGGATTGAGAGACAGGCCTAGAGACAGGACCTTCTGGGTTAAAAATCTGATCTCAGACACTTTTTAGCTGTGTGATTCTGGTCAAGTTACTTGCCCCCCCCTTCCCCCCCGCCCTCCATTACCTAGCCCTTACTGCTCTTCTTCCTTGAACTAATATATAGTATTAATTCTAAGATGGAAGGTAAGTATTTAAAAAAATTTAATGGACAGCCTTGTCTCCCATCCTGATGAATATAGCATGTAAGCCCAGAGATCTCCATTAACTATGAAGTTTTAAGTGAGAAGAAAAGCTCTTTAACACACACACACACACACACACACACACACACACACACAAATTTAGGGATTCCTGTTCTTAGATCTTGCCCTTAGGTTTTTATGTATGATGAGCCTCATTTTTATTCCCTGTTTGACAATGTGTTGAAGCTGTGTTTCAGATTAAGCCCACCCATAAAGACAGGGAGACAAGAAAGCCAAAAATGCTAGGGCAGAGATGCCAAGAAGTACTAGCCAGCATGGATTTTCAAAGGAGTTTATTCAAGATGGCTCACAGAGTAAGGGCAGCTGAAGAATTTTCTCTTTCTGCCTAACTTGCTCTTGACTACTTTGTACTACCCCACTAATGAAGGAAAGCTATAAAAAGTGATCACATTTCTATACTGCTCAGCTGATGAACAGTCAGGTCAGGATGTGACTGAAAAGTAAGACTGGAAGCTGCCACCCACTAAAATAATCATCCCCAACTGTGGAGACTGATGATGTGGCATGATGCCAAAGGGATTGTGGCTTTGCCACAAAGGATAAGTGATTAGTCATTGGATGTGGGTGGAATCTCACTCTTTCTCTCTACTATAGCCTATCAAAGGACTTGTTTCCTACATAATGGCACTTACCTATTACCTACTACAGTTCAACACTTTCTCCCACTTCTATGCAATCTTCCAACCTTCTCCCTTCTGAACTATGTATTGACACCTCAAGACAATTATGACCTAATCCACAGCAGCAGCTGCACCACTGCCTTTGGGAAAATCCATGACTCCTCCAAGCATACATACTATGAAAAGGAAAATTTACTCATAAAAGTGCATGATCAGAAAGGTTTGGAGATTATTGCATTGTAAAGTTGTTAATGAAAATGAAGTGATATTGAGAGCCAGAGGTGGCAACTTGACTATGACACTTCTTGGGACCATGAATGATAAAGTAGATTAAGGACACTTAGGTCATGAATGGATAAACTTTGAGAACAATTAAATCCGACCTTGAGGATGATTTCACTCCATAACGAGAGAGACTAGTCATTGTGGTGCAGAGAGGGGGCATAACATTTTGCAGGCTTTGCAGAGTTCTTCTGTCAGTTAAGGAGTTTAGAATCTTGGGAAAGAGGACAGTTGGTCCTGGGAACTCGTGGAGAGAACCAGGGTACATCTGAGCTCCTTCTTTAGATTGAAACCTGGCCTATATTTTGCAGCTTTTCTCTTAAACTTTGTTAGCTTAGTTATTTCCTTTGAATCTCCCTAACCTACATTCCCTGCATGAATTTCTGTGAGGGTTTGACAGGAGAGTAGTTTGGAGTGTTAGTTTAAACTTGATATTTTAAATAGTCAAATAGGGCTTACCCTTGCAACAAATTATCTATTGAATCTTTGTATCCAACTTTCCTAACCCCACTGATTACAAAACCACCTGAGAGCTGAGTTAAGGCAGGTCCTTTCTCAGTCTCACATTCCTGCCTCCCTTCCCCCATCTGAAGCTTTCTCTAAGCGGCTGTTAGGGCTACCTTGTATCCTCTACCCATTCCCAATCTACCCTAAAAGACAATAAACCCCATTGGTCTTTAATCAAAACATTTTGGTTACTTCATTAGTTGATTAATAAGAGAGGGAAGAGGAGAGAGAGGAATAACATACTCTCTGGAGTTTGAGGGAAGCTGAAGGTATCCATTTTGGGAGGAAGTGTAACTTCAATACTTTCTTCTAGTCCCTTCCTGTGAAATTGACTAGAAGTCTCAAGTCAATTTCAAGCAGTTCTTAGCTGGCTCTAACCTGGCTCTGTAAAGTGTCCTTTTACTTGAAGGGCTCAGTCTATTTCCCTTCAGTGTTTTGTCTCTAACCTGAGTATCCAGTCTGTATTTCCCTACTGCTGTTGCCTGCCTTAGATTAACTCATCCTCACCCTTGCAACCCTTGGTATCTCAGTGTTATATTCCCTAAACTCAGACATTGCCTTATTTCTCCTACCACTTCAACTACCAAGCTTCATCATTGTACCTTCCTCATCTACCATATTGCCTTAATTTCCCTACTACCTAGCCTATTCCCTTGATTACCTCCAGCCTTGGATCCCTTGCCTTGTTTTATTCCCTATTCCAACCAGCTACTACCTATAGTCTAAGCCCTTATTACCATAGCTTCAGTCCCTTATTACATCACTGTAAGATTCCCTTATTACATCCTAAAAATCCCCTTATAACATCATATACAATGTATCTGGGAACTGACTGGGTTTTGGGGATGCTAATAATGATTTGGGATAGCCTGTGTCTCAAAAAGGTTGCTGGGAACCTTTGTTACACAGTGATTGTTTTTAATATATTTTATGCATGAAAATTGCATAGAATTAAGTCATGTTTGTGCATAAGAACTTCATGGTCTTTTCAAACCACTAGTTGGTGGATTCTAATTACTTCTCTAAGTCATTGCTTAGGAGGTATCTCAAAGTATGGAACCTAGAGACATCAATTGGATTGAGGGTAGGAGTAGAAGGGAGTAGGACATAGACATAACAAAGAGTTAAGGCAATTTACATCATACATTTTCTTGATCCATTTTCTTCCTTGCAAGAATACCCAACTTTGTGTTGTGGAGATGTGAACATATTATTGAGGGATAATAAGAAATTTGGTCCAAATGTTTGATTTGCCCTGATAGTATATAAGTTCCTTGAGTGCTAGGACTATTCTAATTGTTATATTTATTTCCCAGTGCTTAGTACAGTGTCTGGCACTTAAAAGATGCCTACTACATTTGTGATAGATTGAATTGAAGGTTCATATATAGTTTATAAACAGAGACTAAGTTTGAACTCATCTGACTATTATAACTTGGGCAGTAACTATAAAATGGCTTTGTCACAATAGACTACATTTTATCTAATTGAGATTAGATATCACCTTATAGAGAAAAAGAACAGAATTTATGACTAATAGTGGAACCAGTACCAGACAACAGGTATAAACTTCTTGAGAGCAGGGACTGTCTTTTGCCATTCTTCTCATTCCTATTGCTTAGCATAGTGCCTGGTACATAGTAGGCACCTAATGAATGCTGCTTGACTGACTATAGGAAAGGAATGTATGGATGTAGTGTGGAATAAGAAGTTTTTAAATTAATGTTTAGATAATCAACTAAGCCTGGGGCATTTTATATGCAGTTGTGCAGCCAGGAGAGGAGCTGGTGTCAAAGGGGAGAGAGCTGTGGCTCCAGACATTCTTTGGGAGAGAGACACATAAAAAGATTTTGGAAGCTGTATACAAGTAGGGTGATCCAGGTCCTCAATATTTCCAGTTTTGCCTCCTTAAAGACTTCAGTGACTTTGACCTTAGGGACTATCAGGTTCTTTTTCTTAGTTCAAGATAAGATCTCATTTCCCTCCCAGGAAAGAACTCATTTACTCATGTATTTTCTGGTATATTCTAGTCTTTAGAACTCCAGTTTCTGTTTGAAATTTTGCTTCGTTAAGTGGATTTACTTACTTTTGGCTGTTTATGATGGTCTTTTGTATTAACCATAGTTTGGGTGGAGGGACTAAACTGGTGAGTACAAATTGAGGGCTAATTTCTCCTGAAAAAATGAGCACAGAACTGATTTCTGTTTTGAACTGCCGCTCTTTAACTAAAGTCATACTATCAAATCAGTAATACTTCAGGGGGAAGATAATTATAAATCTACTTTGATACCCTCTGGAGTTGATGAGGGAAGAAACAAGCTACCAGCTGCAGGGCTCATCTCCTGCTTCCCTCCAAGTAGAAATCACAATATCCTTTTAGGAGAGTCAGACCAGGTATCAGATTATTTATTATGGTACCATGAGCTGTCCTTACCTTTAGCCAACTCATATGGACATACATAGATTTTATTTGGACAATAGAGAATGTGTCACAGAAAAGGTTGGATCTGAACTGGGCATTGACTGAGGGACAGGCTTTGAATTAGGGGAGAATATAATAATTGTAGTTGATAGTTGTATAAGTCTAAGTTTTGCCAAACACTTCATGTATATTATCTCATTTAAACCTTCCAATAATTCTATAAGGCAGATGCTATAGCTATTATTAATATCCTCATTTTATAGATTAAATACTTGAGGCTCAAAGTAGTTAAGGGATTGCTCATGGTCACATAAGTAATAAGGATCAGAGGCAGGATTCAAACCTAGGTCTTACTGACTCTCTTTTTCTGACTTTCTGAACTCATTCTTCGTTGTTGCTCAGTCACATCTGAGTTTTTGTGGCACCATTTAGGATTTTCTTGGCAAAGATACTAGAATTTTTGCCATTTCTGTCTCCAGCTTATTTTAAACATGAGGGACATGAGGCAAACAAGGTTGAGTAACTTGCCTTGGGCCACATAGCTAGTAAGTTTCTGAGGCCAGACTGGAACTCAGGTCTTTCTGCCTCCAGGTCCAGAACTCTGTGATTTTGGAAGCATAGGGAAGAAGTCAATGTAGGAACTCCCTCCAATAAAGCAGATCTCAACTCATCCATGACTTAATAAGTTAATGTCCAAGAAAAGCTTGAGGCACTGTGAGGTAATATGATATGACTTTCCCAAGGAAAGGCATACAGCCAGTAAATAAATGATAGAGGCAAAATTTGAAGCTGGATCTTTCAGACTCCAAGTCCGACAGGCCATCTGTTACCCCATACTGATAAGAGGCAAAATTTGAACCCAGATCTTTTAGATTCCAGCTCTAATAGTCCATCTGTTACCCATACTGTCTTAGAAGATTGTATATATATTTGCACATAATTACTACTATAATTAGGAATAAGACTGGATCCATAATTTTGCCTGTATAGGGAATTCCTAGATGACAAAATTCCCTTTACCAATTTTTTCTAACTTCAGGTTTTAGATGTCACAGTTCTGTTGAGCCTGAAGTTAGGAAGATATGAGTTCATATCTGGGCTCAGATACTTAGCTGTGTGTTCCCTGGGCAAATCACTTAACCTCAGTTTGTCTCAGTTTCCTCATCTGTAATGTAGTGATAAAATAGCATTCACCTCTCAGGGTTATTCTGTGGATCAAATGAGATAATTAAAAAGCACTCAACCCAGCATCTGGTTCAGAGTAAGCACTAAACAAATGTTAGCTATTATCATCATCATCATTATTATTATAACATTGGATAAGGAACTGTAAATTTGGCTAAGTGACTTGCCCTTTGTCACAAAGTGATAATACATCAGAGATAAGACATGGACAGAAGTCTTCCTGGTTTTAAGGCAGGCTCTTTAACAACTATGTCATGTGTAATACAGCATATAATTTTTTTTTTTTAGCATTTTTTTTATTTTTTATTTTTTAGCATTTATTAATAATCATTTTTAACATGATTACATGTTTCATGCTCCTATTTTCCCCTTCATCCACCGCACTCCCCCCACCCATGGCCGACGCACTTTTCCACTGGTTATGTCATGTGTCCTTGATCAAGACCAATTTCCAAATTGTTGGTAGTTGCATTGGTGTGGTAGTTTCAAGTCCACACCCTCAATCATGTCCGCCCCGACCCATGCGTTCAAGCAGTTGCTTTTCTTATATGTTTCCTCTCCTGCAGTCCTTCCTCTGAATGTGGGTAGCATTCTTTACCATAAATCCCTCAGAATTGTCCTGGGTCATTGCATTGCTGCTGGTACAGAAGCCCATTACATTCAATTTTACCACAGTATATCAGTCTCTGTGTACAATGTTCTTTTGGCTCTGCTCCTTTCGCTCTGCATCAGATCCCGGAGGTCTCTCCAGTTCGCCTGGAACTCCTCCAGTTTATTATTCCTTTTAGCACAATAGTATTCCATCACCCGCATATACCACAGTTTGTTCAGCCATTCCCCAATTGAAGGACATTCCCTTCTTTTCCAATTTGTTGCCACCACAAAAAGCGCAGCTATGAATATTTTCGTACAAGTCTGTTTATCTATTATCTCTTTGGGGTACAAACCCAACAATGGTATGGCTGGGTCAAAGGGCAGGCATTCTTTTATAGCCCTTTGAGCGTGATTCCAAATTGCCAGCCAGAATGGCTGGATCAGTTCACAACTCCACCAGCAATGCATTAATGTCCCAATTTTGCCACATCCCCTCCAACATTCATTAACTCTTTTTTAAGTATTACCAGTGGCGAGTGCAATGTTCCAAACTTATATAATCCTCTGCTTATATTTACTACAAAAAAGCAACTAGTAACCAGCTGTAACATTTGGTCATTTTCAGTCATGCCCAACTGTTTGTGATGTCTTTTGGAGTTTTCTTAGCAAAGATACTCAAGTGGTTTGCCATTTCCTTTTCTAGCTCATTTTACAGGTGAGGAAACAGGCAAACGGTTAAGTGACTTGCCCAGGGTCACACAGCTGGTGTCCGAGGCAAGATTTGAAATCATGAAGATGAGTCTTCCTGATTCTAAGCCCAGTTCTATCCATTTCACCACCTAACTGACCTACTATGCAATAGAATCATATGTAAGTTGCTGCCAAAAAAATGACTGGTAACCAAGTACAAGATTAAAGACCAAAGGGGGAAGACAAAAGATGATAATGAGTATTATTCAATTTAATTCCAGATTCACATCTGATTCGTGTTTGAAATTAGGTATTACTAAGGGTTCATTAATCAGCATCCCTATCAAGTAAATGTCTATTGGTACTAAAAGCGAGACACAATTTGGAGTTCTGACTCTAGGGGTATAATCGCGTGGAAGCCAAAGACCTTACTTTCCTAAACAACAACATGAAAGGATTTGGAGAGATCACCTTTAAGGACTCTTAGGTACTTTTCATGAAGCTTTCTCTGATTCTTCCCAACTGCTAATGCTTTTTCTCTCTAGCTTGTATTCAATTAATGCTTTGATAGTTGATTGATATACATATGCATTTATGGCTTAAAAATCTAAACTTAAGAAATGCATAATGGAAATTAATTTATCTTGCTTGAGGTTGGAAATTGTTTTTTCTTTTTATTCATGTTCCCAGGATCTCACACAGTGTTGGGCACATAGTAGGAGATATTTTAGTGGAGGAATGAAAGAATACATCAAAAGGCATCTAATAAGTGCTCATCACATATAAAGCATTGTGCCAAGCACTGAGGATACAAATAGAAAAGCAAGACAGTGAGGACTGTTAAGTCAGTCAATAAATATTTATTAAATATCTACTAAGTGCCAGGTGCTGTGTTAAATGCTGCAGATTCAAAGAAAGGTGGTACCTGATCTCATGGAGCTCACAACCTTACAACATTCAAATAGTAAAATACAACTTTTTTTTGTATTTTACTAATAGGGGATAAATTGATAATAATCCACATAGGGAAGAAACTAGAATCATGAGGGAATCAATAAAAGGCTTCTTACAGGGGGAGGAGGGGTTTAGCTGAGACTTGAAGAAAGCCAGAGAAGCCAAGAAGCAGAGATGGAAAGGGAGACTATTTTAGACATGGAGGACAGCCAATATAAATGCCTGGAGTCAGGAGATGGAGTATCTTGTTCCAGGAACAGTACGAAAGCCTTTGCCATTGGATTGCAGAATACATGGTCGGGTATAAAGGATAAGAAGACTAGAAAGTTGGTGGTAGGGGAGTGGCAGGTGATAAAGAGCTTTAAATGACAAATAGAGGATCTGGAATTTTGGTCCTGTAGCTGATAGGAGAGCCACTGGAATTTATTGAGTTCACATTTTAATAGAAGACAATACGGGTGTTCCAGAAGTCTTAACATACTTTAAAGATCAAAAATAAACTAAAAATTTGAGATTTTCCCTTCTATATGTGAGGATTTAATGGAAAAGACATTTAGGATAGAAATATGTACATAAATACAAATATAATATACATATACCTACTCACATACATATTCTCACATATATACAATTTTAGTACTTTAAAGCTGTACCAAGATATCTGAGACATCCTTTATGTGTATATAATTCAAATGATAAAACAAAAAAGACATGAATATAGCTTATATAGATAACATAGCATGTCCATGCACATTGTGTGCATGTATGCATATACGTATATGAAGTAAATTGTTGTTGTCATTGTCGTTCAGTCATTTTAGTTGTGTCCAACTCTTTGTGACCCCAATCATCTACAGGACCAAAATTTGAGATCCTCTGTTTGCCATTCAAAGTTCTTTATCACCTGCCATTCCCCATACCACCAATTTTCCACTTTTCTTCTTATACCTTAATCCAACCATATATTCTGCCATTTGGGGTTTTCCTTCTCCCACTCATTTTACAGATGAGGAACTGAGGCTAATTGGGTTAAATGACTTGGCCAGAGTCACACAGCGAGGAAGTGTCCGAGGTCAGATTTGAACCGAGGAAGAGAAGTCTTCTTGACTCCTGGTCTTTCCCTCCATCCGTTAGCTGTCCTATGAAACAGATAGGAAAAGGGAAACACATGTCTTAACTCACTTTAACTCATTACCTGCAGCACTGGCGAGAACATAGCTTTGGGGTTCATCCTAATGTAAGCAGCTTTATCCTTCTGTCATACATTTTCACATAGTTGTACACGTCCTCTTAATCAAAAGGTGCTGTTTCCACTAACTGCGAACTTTCCTTTTTATTAGCTATGTCTTAGTGATTATGCCCTTCCAGACCCAGGACTGATTTTGATGTTTTACTTGAAGAAAATCTAAAACAAGGCTTCATTCATAATGATACTGCTACCAGGCTAACCCTACTGACTTTTCAGGGAGATGGAGCATCATGCAGTCTCTGAACTCAGAGGCCACTGGTCCTCTCCTCCTCTTCTAAGCATCCCCATCCTCCTCTTTCAAAGCGCCACTGCTTTGGATCTTTGGCAATAGTGTTAAAGGGAGGGCTCACTCCAGTGTGGACCAGACTCGGGGAGAAGATTGTTATTTTTAGATCCCACTCCACAGAACCCTAGAGCTCTGTAACAATTGATTAAAGAGCTAACAGGTAAAGAGGTAATGGAATGGTACTACAAAGGGGACCTCACCAGGGGATGATGACATACAACTCAGTAGACCATTAAATTGCCTCTCTTGGTTTGTTCCAATGAGATACGTGTAGTTTTAATGCCACGCATTTTGTACTTTTTGAAGTTTCATTCAGATCTTGATTTTTTTTTTAATGCTCAGCCTGGCCTAAAAATCTCCCTACAAATAGAATAATGTCTATAGTAGAATCTTTGGTAAATTTAAGGTACTTTCATGCTTTAAGTGAAAACTTCTCCCAAATGTATGTGGCATCAGAAATTTCTAACGCTTGAAGTAGATAACTGGTATTTCTTCAATTATGCAGATTAGGTCAGACATAAACTGGTAAATTCCTGAACTATGTAAACTTGGGATAATGCAAAGATCATGTCTTCTTTGCCACTCTATTGGTGAATTTCTTGCTGATCATGAAGAAGACTGGGATTCAGAAGATCACATATATAGACCTAGAAGACTTCTCAGTAGCCATTCAGCCTATTTTCTTCATTTTACAGTTGAAAAACTGCACTCTCTCAATGAAATAAAAATCCTGTCTAAGATCACACAGGGATTAAGTAGCAGAGGTGTGATTGAATTGTGCCAATAGAATTCCTGAGGTAGTGTTTTGATCATTGTACTAAGCAGCCTTCCCAATGAGAGATTGGTTAGCTTTTTTTTTAATAGTGTGATAGGTAAAAAAAAATAAATGATTTTTAAAACTTTGATTTGCCACTAACTAGCTATTTGACTTTGGATATCATTTTATTTCTCAATTCCCAATGCCAATTCTATAAAGTAAGTATAATATTTGTACTTAACATTTGGTTGAGAAGATTAAATGAAACATTAAAAAGAATTTTGTAGTTGTATTGGTCTATGTGGTTGAACTGTTACGTCTCTACCATCAGAATAAAAAAATCATCCTGTCATAACATATTTCCCATTGCTTCAGTGCAAAAGATTGCAATGTAACAAATATTATGCCATAGGAGTAATATTGCAGTAATGCCCTTAGACCTCATTCTATCTCCCAGCTCAGCTGTAAGTGATCTTCCTCAAGGGTAGGTCTGACTATGTCTAACACTCAGCCACCATACAATAAATTATGTGGCCCCTGCCACCTACTCTTCATAAAATGCTTTCCCCTACCTTTCTAGTTTTTTTACACTGTACACCTGACCAAGTAGAAGCGAAGCTGGCCTCCTGGCTATTCCTTGATCAAGACACTTAATCTCCCAGCTCGAGGCATTTTCATTGGCTATCCTCCATGCATGAATGTCCTTTCTCTTTTCTACTACCTCATGGCTTTCTTAGTTTCAAGTTCCACTTAAAATCTCACCTTTTATGAGAAACCTTTCCCATACTCTGGCAATTCTAGTCTCTTCACATTGTTGATTATTTCCAATTTATCCTGTGTATAGCTTGTTTGTTCATAGTAATTTTCATGTTGTCTCTCCCATTAGTCTGTGAGCTCCTGCACTAAGCACAGTTCCTGGCATAAAGTAGGTGTTTAATAAATATTTATTTACTGACAATCAGGGGCACCACTCTTCACTCAGTCTTTTATGTTTAAAACTCTTTTTCTTTTCTCTTTTTAAAATAATTTTTAATAATCATTTTCTGATATTCTGTGATCCATGGTCTCCCTCCACCCACCATTTCACCTTCCTATCTTTGATCTCTTTAGAATACTGATCTAGTAGTGGCATTTCTGGGTTAAGTTCAAAATTCTGAGGTTATCTTTGGCTTGGTTCTCACCATTGATTTAGTTCTCTCTTCTCTATTTCCTTAAAATGAAGTCTTTTCTGATCCTCTCCCATCCAGTCAGCAATGTCTTTTCCCTTTTTTGACTTCACATACCACTTCCCTTTTGCCTTTTCATCTTTCCTCTTCTCAACCTCCTTTGAGGCTATCAATCTTTTGAACCTCTAGTTATCTTATATAATAAGTAGCATTTTGATGACAAAAAGGGAAAAAGATGTAAAAATCAGTAAAATTAATCAATACATCAAAAAAGTCTGAATATCTGTGTAATATTTAACATCTGTGGATCTCCCACTTCCATAGAGGGATGAGTTAGGAGTGTCCTCTCATACCTATTACCTCTCTCAAGTGTGACTCACAATTTCAGCCATGCTTGACCTTTATAATTTTGTTAATTCACTTTTGATTTTTTGGAGAGGATGTATAGTTATTTTTTGTTTTCTTGGCCCTGCTCATTTCACTATGCATTTATCCATATCTAATGACTCTGAAATCACTTCAATTTGTTTTCTAGGGCAGTTGTTTTTACTATGAGAAGCCTTATAATTCCTTCTTTTTTTTAGTATTTCAACTTAGCTTTATTATTTCTAGTTATCTTTTCCAGTCATTATCTTCTATGTGGCCATTCTATTTTTAAAAAAAACTCTTATGTCATATCTTAGAATCATTATTGTGTATCGGTTCTAAGACAGAAGAATGATAAGTGCTAAGCAATGGGAGTTAAGTGACTTGCCTGGGTTCACACAGCTAGAAAGTGTCTAAGGTCAAATTTGAAACCCAGGATGTCCCATTCCAGACCTGGCTCTCTATCCACTGAACCACCTAACTGCATGCCCCAAAATTCTATTTTAAAAGGATCTCATTGAATGGGTAAGATTTTCTATCTATTATACCATACTGTTAATTCCTTTTGCCAAGTCATTCATCCAAATCATTTTTTTTTTTACTTCTAGTGATGTCAATTCAATTATAAAAAATGTTTTTTAATTTATTTTTCAAGCTTGATCTTTTTTAGGAAGTATAGTTGAACTTGTGCCCAAATTGTGTTTTCCTTTAAGGATTTGCATGTAAATATTTTTGAATTATTCTTTTCTCCTGGGTTTTTATCTTCATCACCATCCCTGTCACCACCATAGCTTCTTATGGTGGTATTCTTTTTGTTTATTTGTTTCCTCATTTTTTTTTCAGCCTGCTTTTTAACTTCAAATTTTATGTTAAGACTTAGCTCTATGTACAACTAGATGGAATGTCTAGGACTGGTCTGGGATTTCCTCCTAATTATTTTGATGCAGGCTTCAGACTGGGCTCAAGGATGGAATTGATATGCCACTTTGCTCTTGGGGTCAGAGCCACATAACTACTACTTGCTTCTGAAATTGATCCTTGTTCCATGTACACCCTCAAGTATACACTAAGCACACGAAGTATTTATAGTCCATCGTTAACCCAACAGTAGAATGTAAATGCTTAAAGTATGAGTAATGGTTCGCTTTTTGGCTTCCCGTCACCATACCCTGCCATCGTGCTTTTAACTCTGATACTTAATAAATGTGTGTTGAATGAAATAAATTATGATACATTATTCTATATTATACCTCTCTGTGTATGTATCATATGAACAAAACTATAAGCTTCATGAGGTTGGGAACTATGTTTTATCTAATTTTATAATATCTTCAAAACCTACCATGATTCTCAGCACAGAGTAGTTTTTAAAAAAATACAATAGTCATTGAATAAATATTTTAAAATATAAATACATATTTGAATGAATATTTTTTTCCTTATTCTTATCAGGCTTTGGGTCTAATAGGCACCAGTATCTCTTTCTTGGAGGAAAGAAGAACTAAGTTTGAATCTTACCTCATATACTTCTTAGCTGTGTGGCATTTGGCAAATTATTTAGCCTTTGAGTCCCAGTTTCCTCAAGGATAAAATGGAGATAATCCTAGTATCTCCCTTACAGCTCTTTTGAGAAGATAAAATGAGATGTTATATGTAAAGTGTTTTGCAGACTTCAAAGTGCTGTATAAATATTAGGTATTATTCAGCAGCCTTATGGGTAGAGTTCAAATGTGGGAGTAAGGAAGTCCTGAGTTAAAATCCCATCTTAGATAATTACAGGTATCCCTTCATGGAGGGATTGGGAGGTTATGGGCACAGCAACCCCACGATCCGTAAAATCTAAGTAAAATTTTTTTGGCTTCCTCTTTGTACCAGAGAGGAAATCTGAATTTTTTCTTTTTCTTTTATAGGGTGTTTATAGTAAAAGAAATTGTGTATATTTATGGTATTAAAAGATAAAAATACTGATGTTATAGAATACTGTATATACTATACACACACTGTATGGTAGAATACTGTGTGCATATTTCTTATAGTACATATACCTAAACTTTTTCTATGCCATCTCCTGGCATTTGTATGTCATCTGCAGCTTCCACAAAACTCCCCCAAATTCCCATTTGACGTCTCATTCTAACATGCAAAATATCAAAATCCCAACAGGGAAAGTTGTGATGTGGAAAGTATGCTTGTATTAGCTTTTATAATTATAGACAAGTAACTTCATCTTTTTCTATTTCAATTTCTTTACTTGTAAAATGAGAATAATAATAGTTTCTATGTCCCATATGTGTTTTGAGGATCAGCTGAGATAATATATGCCAGGCATTTTACAAATCTTAAAAGTACTATATAAATGCTATTATTAATACAATCATTATATTAGAATTAGCATTGAAAGGAGATGGTGTCTCTACAGTGTCAGCCAAAGACTCCCAACCATAGAGATGTATATTCAGGAGAAACACCACTGGCAGAAATGTTGAAAGTGCCAGCCATGGAATCATAATTCTGTGCCCTTGTGATTATGTTGTCAGTATGTCTATTGTACATATGTATGAACATATGATATATTTTAGCCTCATATGTCTTTGCCTAATTTTCTTAATCTCCACTAATTACTTTATTGTTTTAACCCTTACCTTTTATCTTAGAATCAATACCACACATTGGTTCCAAGGCAGAAGAGTGGAGTTAAGTGACTTGCAGAGGGCATACAGCTAGGCAATGTCTGAGACTAGATTTGAATCCAGGATCTCCCATCTCTAGATCTGGCTCTCAATCCCCTGAGCCGCCTAGCTGCCTCCTGCTTATTGCTCTATGATAGAGAAATTATGTAATGATGCCCTCTTGCCATCTTGGCAACCATTTAGCATAGACCAGAGGCTTATGGACAAAGACACATAAGGCTAATGTTATCACAAAAAGACAACATGATCACAAGGGCGCAACATTGTGAGCCTGAGGCTGGCACTTTCAGTATTTCTGCCACACGAAGAGTCCCGACTCTTCCCTTGGGCATGGACAAGAAAGAAAACAAAAGCAGCCAAGGAGGCGCAAGGCAGGCATCCAATCCAAGTGAGGCTCCACGCATGAAGAATCCAGCTCCTCTCACACACAGGTGCAGCACAGCTATGTCCCTAGGCATAATTGGCCAGGCAGCCTTTGATGGGGTCATGGTCCAGGGTATTCCAGGTGGAGTGGGGATGAGCCAAGCACAGAGAGACTCTGGGGATTTTTTTGCTCTTGCCAAAGGGGTCTAGATGCTCAGTTCAAGGTGTGTGTAATTAATTTCCTTGTCATAGCACCTGTGAAAACCAGGTGTGGCTTGGATGGGAGAGGAAAACAATGGGAAAAGCGAATGTATATCCAATTTCCTAGGCTCTGAAGGTAAAGCGGGGCAGATAGGAGACATGCTCTCAGGTGGAAAGAAATACAGAGCTACTTATCCATCACGCTGTTTGCTAAAATAAACAAAGCTTATGGTGGTATGTGTGCAATCACACTAAACCATTTGCTTTATGAATTCTTTATGACCTTACAGTACATTATACTCCAGTACTTTCCCCCTTATCTTCTGAACCTTTAATAGTGTCTTTTGATATTCTTGAAGTCATCTGGAGCTATTTGTCTTTGATTAGGAGCCAGTGTATCAGATATACGGACCTTTAGGTCAAGTGCCCTTTCAAATAGTCGAAGGTCACGATGAAAATGGAACATAATGAAGAAGCAAGCCTGTTGCCATTTGTAAAATTAATGATTCGTTGCCGTAGGAGTGAGGACATTGAAATCAAAGTTACTGTATTAATTATAATGTTTAATGGCTTGGACAGCAGAGAACAGACACTGATGAAGTATTTTGGATGATATTACTTCATGATATACTATGGACAATTTAAGGAAAATAAATATTTTGGAAACTATGATGGACAAGTTTCATCCAATTATTGCCTTGCCCTCTACCCTCACGTACCCTGTGGAGGAAAGACATCATAAGGGGTGGGGGAAGAGAATATGTGTTTATTCTGTGCCAGGCATTGTGCTAAGTGTTTTATGAATATTATCTCCTTTGAATGAGGTACAAGTTTGTACAGAGGACAGCTCTTCTCTGACAGATAGGAAAGAAAAACCTAATTCAATTAAATTAATGCATATGTATTGAATACCTAGTTTTTGTATGGCCCCGCAGGGGAGAAAATGTATAATGATGATAATTCACGTTCATTTACGGCACTAAGTTGTAGAAAGCATTTCTTTTCATAACATTTCTTTGAAGAATGTAACATAGTATTATCCCTATTTTCAGTTCAGGCATCTGAGTTTAAGTGGCTCAGAGACATTTACATAACTGGCAAATACCTAAGGTGAACCTTGAACTCAAATCTTATGACTACAAGGTTAGTGCTTATTCCATTATACCACCTGACTCCCACTACAGCCCAGTGAAATCCTGCTCTCAAGATAATTATTCTCTATCGAAAAAAAGAAAATAACAATGGCTAGTATTTATATGGTACTTTAAGATGTACAAAGCATTTTACAAAGATTAATGGATAGAGTGCCAGAGCCTGGAGTTAGGAAGACCCGAGTTCAAATTCAGCCTCAGACACTTAGTTTTGGGTCTCTGTGTAAGTCACTTCATCCTGCTTCCCTCAGTTTTCTCATCTGTAAAATGAGCTGGAGAAGGAAATGGCAAATCAGTCCAGCATCTTTGCCAAGAAAAACCCCCAACAGGGACAAGCAGTGTCAAACCCAACTTAAAACAATTAATTAACGAAACAACAGCAAAACCGACCCTGCGAGTTGGTATCATTCCCATTATACAGATATAGGGGGACATGCCTCTATATGATTTTTTGGGGTCCTGAGTGGCGTGGTGGCATAGGATGGTTAAAGCAGGAGAAAGAAAATGAGAACAACTAGACTAGTGGTTAGCCCATGCTGTTCCGAATTCTGCGGGCTTGGGAGTTTATTATATACTGATTTCAAACAAAGAACACAAAAAGAGTCACCGTTGTAAGGGGGTAATAAATCACACATAATCCATTGAAGTCTAAAGAATAAAGGTGCAAAGACAAAGGGTCAAACTTCAACCACCAACTTAGTAGGGGGTAATTCTGGGAGAGGAAATACCCCATGGAGATGCTCACCAATTGAAATCTGCATTTGGTCAAATGAAGTTCAGACTAAAGAAGCCAGTTCTAATTTGAATATGCACTCTTATCTAAGTAACATTTGTTAGGATTTAGGCTTCTCAATTATCAAGGAAGGGAATCATCAACTCAGTAGATGCTGGTCTGCCACTTCAAAGCTCTCCAATAAGAATTCTAAGAAAGGTGGGGATCAAAGACTGAGTCAAAAGAGGAGTCTCCGATTTTTATCTTAGATGGTCCATTCTGTCTGTCCTGACATGCAGTGCAGAAAAATCATACACACAGTTTTACTTGCCGATGATTTTGTAATGGGATCCAGATAAAATATCTGTTACAGACTCTGTTTCTCTAAATGACTCCTAATAGCCTCTTGGAGGGATCAAGTTGATTTTGGATTAACCTACCTGCTGGTACCAGAGCTTTTTTGGGGCTCAGGTGACCAGGACCAAACACAAAGACTGCCTCAGCCTGGATTGGTCACGTAGGGAATCCAGATAACAGGCCCTAAATTTGACCCTATTTCTCCAAAGGCTTTAATACATCGAACGGCTTCCCACATACAGACAAAAAAACTGACTCAGACAGGAAGTGGTTTACCTAGGGTCATACTGAGATCTTTCTGACTGCCAGCCCAACATTCTGTTCATTGAACCAACTATCTAACTGTGTCTAGAGATAAGGTATGCACTCAAATAAGTGATTCAAGACCTGTGTGATATGTGCGGAATGAATGGTACAAATTAAAGAAGAGCAAAGAGGGGATAGAAATACTGCTCAGGATGAATTGAATGATGATAACTGAAAAGAGAGGGAAGGCAGATGTTTTCAATTCTTAATTTGCTTTGGTTTAATTGGACAAGGAGAAAGACTTTTGAAAATTAATATATGGGAGAGCTGGGCAACAAAGACGATGATGATGAAGCCCTCAGGTTCATGCCCTTTGAAAATGTACTAAAGAGGGGCAAGTTTTGGAGGTCAGAAGTCCTGGGTTCAAATCTGACCTCAGATACTTCCTAGCTGTATGACCCTGGACAAGTCACTTAACTCCAATTGCCTAGCCCTTATTGCTTTTCTGCCTTGGAACCAATATTCCGTATTCCAGAAGAACCAGATTCCAAGGCAGAAGATAAGGGATTAAAAAGAGAAAGAAAATGTACTGAAGGACCTAGGATTGTATAGTAGAAAGAAGAGATGAGGTAGGAATGAGATAGGTATGATAGGATCTGAAGGAATGACATGTTGAAGAGGGATTAGGCTTGTTCTGATCCATCCCAGAGGGTAGGATTAGTAGTAAATGATGGAAGTTGCAAAGAAGCAGATTTAGGTATAAGGTAAAGAAAAAAAAATGCTAATAATTAGAACTACTCAAAAGCAAAATGTACTGCCCCAGGGAGTAGAGGACTTCTCCTCACTTGATGTTTTGGAGAAAAGGTTGGGTAGTCACTATTGGGGATATGATGGAGGAAGAGATACCTCTTCATGCATGGATTCTATGACATGAGCCTTCTGAGATTTTGTGATGTGGTACAGTAAAATACACAGGGTAATGGATAGGTACAAGGTAGGGGAGATTACTCTTTTGGAACTTTGGCAATGAATGGAAGATGAAATATGGTTCAGAATCTTGAAGGGGATTAAGGAAAATATTTTAAGGATTGTGCTTTTTTTACTTTTTAAAGGATAAAGGATGCCTCATTATGTTTGTAAATGAAGAAGAAGATGGGGAAGAGTAGGAAATTGAAAATGAGGATATATTGGGGATAGCTTATTGAATTTAGGCATAACCATAGTTTATGTCCAGATAAAACCTATGAAATAACTCAGATCTAAAAGTGGGTTACAAAAACCTTCTGTGCCCAACTATCCAAATGAATTCACTAGTAATATATTAACAAGGAGACATCAAACATAGTCATTAAGGATTTGTGATGATAATTATGATTGCATTTGATACAAGAAAGTATAAAATGATTACACTTAAGGAATCCAGAGAGTGATCAATATAGATAATACAAGAGTAATATGAGTGGATCAACCTCTGAGGGACAGTTTTTGAATCATGGGCAAATATTCACTGCCTGAATTACTGCAAGTGATCAGGTAGAAACTGACAGGGAACTAGTTTCTTACCATTTGTGAAAAAAGGGCCTATATTATGTAATTTTTAAAAAAGTTATTTTAAACCCTTAACTTCTGTGTATTGGCTCCTAGGTGGAAGTGGTAAGGGTGGGCAATGGGGGTCAAGCGACCTCCTAGGGTCACACAGCTGGGAAGTGTCTGAGGCTGGATTTGAACCTAGGACCTCCCATCTCTAGGCCTGGCTCTCAATCCACTGAACTACCCAGCTGCCCTCTAAAAAAGTTTTAATTGGCCATGGAGCTGGAGGAACTGATGCCTCTTAGGGGTTCTGAGCTAGAACAGAGTGGGAATAAAAAAGGGGCAACTGGCCTCTTCATTGCTCTCTTTCTTTCTTGTCAGTTAGAAAGCAGGCCCACTTTAAATTTCCTTTGAGAGCTGTGTTTGGGGCTATGTAGCTGCCCTATCTTCCACTTGGGCGTAGTGGGTATTTGTATGTAGTTACATCTGTTTCTGTTGTTTACTATTTCTTGATATTAGCTGAATAGGTATTCTGAGATGGAAGTATCTGTGTCATCTTGTGAATTCAGGAGATCTAGATGTCCTATCAATATCCAGAGGTTCCACCGGTGATCTGAGGTGATTGGTGGTAGTAGCAGCAGTCATGGAGTAGTAGTGGAAAATGGCAGTGGATAGATGACGAATGGTCACCTGAGAATTGCAGAGGCTTCAAAAATCAAGATTCAAGATCTCTTGCACAAGAACAGAATATCAGCTATGGAGAATGTCAGTTCTAACAAGGGACTAATCCTTCTGGCGCAGCAGAGTTATCTCTGAGGGGAACACTGTGATGACTTCAGAGGAAGGGAGAGAAAGACTGCCAGGGCCAGAAGTTGGGAGGTATCTTTATGCCCACATGTTTGCTACATGATCCACAATGACACATTTTGTACTTTAAGTCTGTGACTACTTTTCCCACAGAACCTGGGTGTTTGTGGAAGAGTATGCTTTCAGGTTTCTTTGAGGGATGTTCTTGTAACTATTGTTCTTGCTATTCTATTTTATCGAATCCTCCTTCTAAAATTCATTAAAGATATCTGCTGATAAACAAAAAACAAATTAGGGAGGACTCATGAGCATCAGATTGGAAACCCTAATTCCTTGATTTTACCTTAAAATTCTGAGAGCATGTAGCCACTTTCTGGGGACTAGCTTCACCAGTGCAAGTGGAAATTGGGGGAGGCATTTCATAAGGAAATAGTCGACACTGCACAACATATCATTACAAGTTGTAAAAACCTAGCAAGCATGAATAGGGGACTATCCAAAACTTACTCTCTATTGTGAGATAACAGCTAACAAATACTCAATATTTCAAATGAAGAACCCAAAATATTTTGGAGAACTCTACTAATCAACTATACTAAACCTAGGCAATTAGTACAAACTAAATTAAATTTTTGGATAGCCGGGTGATACAGTGGAAAGAATGTCAAGTCTGGAGTCAGGAAGACCTGAGTTCAAGTTTGACCTCAGACATTTACTTATGTGACACAGAGCAAGTCACTTACCTTGTTTGTCTCAGGGTTTTCATCTATAAAATGAGCTGAAGAAGGAGATGGAAAACCACTCTACTGTCTTTGCAAGAAAACCCCAAATAGGGTCTTGAAGAGTTGAGCGTGATTGAAAAGGTGAATCTAAATTAAATAATGTGGAAATAACATGGATCTGTAAAGATTTCAGAATACTTTTAATCATTTGAATCCTATTGTAACCCTACCAAGTCTTAGTAATCTCCAAGCTACACGGAATGAAACAATTTCAAAAAATTGAGTATTAAGAGAGGAGATCAAAATCATATGGGAATAGGATGAAGTGCATTTTCATCCCTTTTGAGCTGTCTGCTAATGGATTTCTATTCAGAATGCTTTTGCATGAGCCTATGGAAAAGATGTTTATATCTTCAACTTTTATAATGCTACGGAAAAAAAAGCACACTTGTTGCAAAAGCTATAGGATCCCACATGAAACATTATTAGGGCTTTCAGAGATCATCTCATCTAACACTCCCATTTTATGGATGAGGATCCTGAGGACAAGTGAGATGAGGTGATGTCTTGAAGGAAGCAATGATTTCAAGCATCAGAGTCAGGATTTGAACTCAGGTGTTTGAACTCACAGTGAACTCTTTTTCCAAGTAGCTATCAAGCATTAAAAAATAAAACAATTACAGCTACAGAGTGATGTCCCAGGTCTACTGCTGACTGAACTCCTGGATAAGAAGAATGAGATAATAAGAGCCAGCATTTATATAGCACTTTAAGGTTCTATAACCTTGAATATTTGCATTGCCTTAGACATGCATTATCTCTTTTGATGAGTAACAGGGTGAGAATGTGATGGAAAGCTAGGAAGAATTCTTTAGCGTGTGATACCAATAAAGACAAATGCAAACTAACTTGGTCACAACAAAGATGTGGTAGATCCATCATTATTCTGAAGCAGATGCTAGATAACTAAACAGACAAGTTTCCCCTGCAGAAAGTAGTTTAAGAAATAATTAAAGAGTAGGTTGTTTATTAAAGAAGAAAATAGGGTTCTCAGAAGATTCGTTTGGGAATGAGTATTGTAAGGGAGGGATTCTGGCTAATAATATAAAAGTGATGTTCATGACCCAGAGGTATCTCTGTAGCTGTATCCTCCGACAACATAGTAGGTGTCTAATAAAAATATCTCCATTAGCTTATTTATCCTTGGGGAGAGGGGAAAAGGAAGGGAACAAGCATTTGTTAAGCATCAGTTAGTGATGCTAGGCACTGTGCTAAGCACTTACAAATATCTTATTTGATAATATCACTCTGGGCTAGTTTTTGCAATTTCAAAAATTGAGAGATAGAAATGGATTCTGAAATCTTAGATTTCAGTGGAATAAATTTTTGTGGCCTCCAAGGAATGTGGTATCACAGAGTCTACCACTGAGACACCAGGCTTGCCTCATGCACTGGAAAGCAGCTTGGTATCATGAGTAAAATTATCATGATTTGATCAATTTTTGCTAGAGCCTCAGAAACCATTCTATTGACAGCGTCTTCTTCAGGGCTAGTAGAAGTATTTCTGGTTTAAGTAGTCATGCAAAAGGAAGAGCTTTAAAATAAAATGAAGGAGAGAATAAATTGAGAGTAAAGAAAGAAGTCCCTCTCTAAATCCTACCTGGGAATTACATCACAGGGTTATTTGGGGCCATAAAAGATGAATAGAGGAAGTCTAATAAGTAGGCATTTTACAATCAGCATATCAAGGACTATCTCTGTGGGAGACAGAGCAAAGATAACTGAGCAACAGTTTACTGGTCTAGCTAGTTGGTGAAGCATACAGAGCCCTGGGCCTTGAGTCTGGAAAATCTGATTTCAAATTCAGCCTCAGACACATACAACTAGCTGTGTGACCCTGGGCAAGTCCATGAACCCTGTTTGCCTCAGTTTCTTTATCTGTAAAATGAGCCGGAGAAGGAAACGGAAAACTACTTTTGTATCTTTGTCAAGAAAACTCCAAATGAGGTTATGAAAAATTATTTCTTGAAATGACTAAGCAACAGACAACAACAACAACAACAACAAATTGTTGGCATAGCAGAATACATGATCCTACAAGGGAAATCCAGAGCAGCTGTAGAGCATGAGAAAAGATGCTGTAATAATTCAGAGGCAGACAGGCAAGTCAAGGACAGGATGAGGTGGAAGGTCCTATTCTGGGCAGGGGAGATGTCAGGAGGAGCCAAGCTAAGGGAGTTAGTTGTCTTAACCTCATTGAATACACTAGGTTATATTGCCTACTCACAAGCCTTTGAACCATGGGATCAGATAACTTTTTTCCCATTAAAAACAGGGACACTGAGAGAAGCTTTCACGAAGCAGGGTCACAGCCTTCATGCTGTCATAGGACGTCAAAAAGAAGGGAAAAGAATGCTGGTTTTCTTGGGTTTGGCTCCATTAACAAAAAATGAAATGAATTTTATCTGGATTCATTTCAAAGCCAAATCTTCACCCTGACTAGGCAAAGGAATGGGATTTTATGTTTGTTTCTTTGTATCAGTGTGTATTCTTGCCTGTCAGCATTTGCTTTCACACAAAACAGCTGCTCACATCAGAAATATGGATTATAAATCTGTTCTGGGGCTTGCTAATGAGAATAAGGCTAATTTGGGGTCATCAGGAAGAGCCTGTGGCAAAACGAAGTCTTTGTGGAGTTTGTCTGCCAAGATTGTGGGGCAGCTCCATCGCTGGTTTAGGCAGGTCCTGAGTTCTCCTAAGAAAGGTGAAGCATGGTGGAGTGAATGGAAGGCAGGATTTAGAGATAGGCACCAGGGCTGAGGATGGCCAGTGAGAAGGAATTATTACATTTTCAGTGAGAAGCTTTTGCACCTCAGAAATCAACAAATGCTAAAATCAGGGCTTGATTTTGTTGTTGATTTTGTAGACTTAGGAAGTCTACAAAGAGTAGGGGTGGCTAGGCAGTTCAGGAAAAGAAAGCCAGGTTCAGGGAGGTCTTGGATTCAAATGTGGCTTCAGATATTTCATTTGCCTTGCATTTACTGCTCTTCTGTCTTATAAGCAGTACTAAGTAAAGATTCTAAGGCAGAAGATAACGGTGAGTAACAAAAAGAAAACGATGAAATAAATATTAATAGTGAAGATTAAACTAAAAAAGTATATCCACTATTCTTTTTTTTTCAAATCAGAAAGATGGTTGTTAAACATTCTAGTAGGGGCAACTAGGTGGCACAGTAAATAGAGCTCTGGACCTGAAGTCATGAAGATTCATTTTCCTGGGTTCAAATCTGGCCTCAGATACTTACTTACTAGCCCTGTGATCCTGGGCAAGTCTCTTAATCCTGTTGCCTCTGTCTCCTCAACTGTAAAATGATCCGGAGAAGGAAATGGCAAGCCACTCTAGAATTTGCACGAAAACCCCCAAAGGGGTTATAACAAGTTGGATCCTACTGGAACGACTGAACAAAAATTCTATCCCATTTCTAGAATCTCTCCTCAGGTGATTACTAGTGGTGTGAACCTCTCTGAAACCCACTTTCCTTATCTGAAATAGCTTCATAAGAATAGCTAGCTTGGAGAGCTATTTTAAAAATCATTTGAGATCATCTTCTTAGGACACTATGCAAACTTGAAGGTTATCATCAGTTATTATTATTTTGTGGGTTCAGTTCCATTAAGGATGCAGTAGATAAGTGTCTACTACATGCAACACTCTGTGCTAGTCTGAGAGGAAGCAAAGACCAAAAAGAAACAGAGCCTACTCTCAAGAAACATATTCTACGGATATACCTTCCCTTGCCCTCTTGTCATTGAGAGGCTAAGAAAAGACTTTGGAAGCTATCTGATTGAATTTAATAGGGACCTTACTCTTCTTCCCTGATAGAACTTAACAGACAAAACCTGATGTAAGGGTGTGCTTAGGATGCGGGAAAAAGGTGAGGAGAAGAGAGAAAAGGAAGGCTGTGACTAGTTTGCCTTGGGTAGAGCTGCTGTTCTCACTGGATGCTAAAGTAAGCCACAAGAAAACTGCAAACCTGGCATTATCCATTACAAAAAAAATAGAGTGAGAATCTCCTTCAGAAATTGGCTTTAAGTCAAAACATATCCTAGAATTTCTGGCAGAGAAAACACTCTATCCACCTTGGAGACAGCCACCTGGATGTCAATCCACCCTCTCAAGATAAACAGCTACACCAGACAGAAGCACTCCTTCCCTCCCTGTGCAAACAACCCCAAACGGATGACTGAGAATTCTTTAACACCCCCAATTTCACACAAATCGCCAACCCCCAAAAGGACATGAATAATAAGATAATTTATCTAGAAGGGACTTGAGGTCATCTACTCCAACTCTTTAATTTTATAGATGAAGAATTAGGGCCCAGAAAGGTTAAGTAATTTGTCCAAAATTATAGAGGCAATAAGTGGAAGAGTTTGCATTTAAAGAGATGAGAACTGAAAAGGATCTACAAAAGCCAGATAAATTCACTGCACTCAGCGGCAAATAAAACAGACTTACTTAATTATGTTTACTTAAGGAACATGGTTCATTTTCTTAGGCCATTTCAGCGAAGAAGTCAGAACAGAGAGAAAGAAAAATGGAATGGATTCACCAACATTTCTGTAATGCTTTATTTTTATCAGTGAAAATGGAGCTTCACAACTTGAAAACTAAGACTACCTCTCTGTCATGAACCATGAGATGGTAATAATGCCCCTCAAGAAGTACAGTGAGGTAGCCCAATGGATAGAGCCCTGCATTTGGATCTAGGAAGACCTGGACTCAGATCTTGCCTCAGACACTTATAATCTGTCATACCTTAGGCAAAAAATTTATTCTTTACCTTTCTCAATTTTCCCATCTTTAAATTAGGGATAGCAAAAGCACTTAGCACACAGTATTGTTCTGAGGGTAAAATGATATAATATTTGTAAAGCAGTTAGCTTAGTGCTCAACACATAGTAGATGCTTCATAAATTTTTATCATAATAATGACAATAATAATTATTATCATTAGAATTAGAAGACAAAGTATGAAAAGTGCCTAGACCAGAGCAAATGCCCAATGAGGAAATCCATACTGTGATCAAACATATAAAAGAAGTCCACAATACTCCCAAGTATGGCATGAACCAATGGCAATTGAGAAATGTTCAACAAAATAAATTATAATGCAATAAAACATAAATAATATTAATATGTGGTTTTCTAATATATGACCTACAGGAGCTTTAGGTAATGTTTAGTGGCTCCTGTTTCTATTTGAGTTCGATGCCACTGCTGTAGATAACCCAGTCCTAAAAACCTTGAGGGATCTTTTTTATAAACTATTTCAAAGAGGGAAAGATGATTTTTTAAAAAAGAAAACAAAATCAGTGATAATATTACTAGAAAACATTTGAGAAGACCACAATAGATCAGTAACCACTGACGCAAATGTTTAGTTTTCATTTATATAAAACCTTTCTGAAAAAGAACTCCACATATATTGAACTATCCTTGAAGAGAAGAGATTCAAAAAAAATTAGACTGCCCTACGTGATAGATGAAAGTGTTTGTGCTCAAGATCAGATTCACCTGCTGCCATTTCTAATTACTATAGTTTTTGCTATAATTTGGGGTTCATGATTAATGCCCAAGCATCACACCATCACAGGTCTCTCACCTGAAAAGTATCCCAAAACCATCCAGTCCAATCTTCTACCCATTCTGGTTGGTCATCCTTCTCGAGGGTATTTTCTAGCTTGTCAGTATCCATGCTTGTGGAAAGGACATAATACTCCAGATATGATCTGACTAGAAGAGAGCACAAAGGGACTATGTGGTGGGGGGAGGGTGCTGTTATTTGTTTAACAGCTGGTTCTACCAGAAAAAATATACATTGTTTGCAACTTCCTATGGTATAAATATTTACATTGAAAATATAACAACTAGGGGGCATCTAGATGGCTCAGTAAATTGGATGTCAGGCCTAAAGATGGGAGATCCTGGGTTCAAATCTAGCCTCAGACACTTCCTAGACTTGTGACTCTGGGTAAGTCACTTAACTCCCATTGTCTAGCCTTTACAACTCTTCTGCCTTGGAACCAGTGTACACAGTATTGATTCTAAAACAGAAAGTAGGGTCTTAAAAAAATAAAAAGAAAATTTAATAACTAGCTCTCAAGCAATGTCACCTAACTTGCTGTTAACTGCAGATTTGATAAGCATGACACTGAGAGCTTCATCAAATACACAGGTAAAACTGATTAACATAAAAAGGTCAAAAACAGGTCCCCCAGGCACTCCTACTTTGACATCAACTCATTAAAGATTATTCTTTGGGTCCTGAATAGCAGTTCTCAAAGGGTAGTTTGTGGAACCTGGGGCTCTCCAAAATCCTTCAAGGTCCAGGTCAGAACTATTTTCATAACATACCAAGACATTATTTGTTTATTGAAATACTCTCCCATTTCCAACTACATATCTATTTAAGGCCAGGATTTTCTTCATATACTTCAACCAAAAATAATCTATCAGAACAGATTGAATGTAAAAGTAGGTTGGAGAATCCAGCTGTCTTCTATTAATCCAGATATTGAAGACATTTAAAATAATGCCCCCCCCTTTGCACTAAGTTTTGAAAATAAAATTATTTTTCCCTAACATACATTAATAAGTATAAGCTTAATGCGTTTATTGATGAAAGGTTTATTTAGCATTTAATATGTGATAAGTTTATAAGTAATCAATATATATTTTAATAATATGACAATTTAATTCACAATTTTAGAATTATGGATATACATAATCCACATAAGTAAAAACACCTTAGGTCCTTTGATTGTAATATTTGAGTGTAAAAAGACCCAAATATTTGAGAAATGCTGATCTAGACATTTAAACGATTCCAAATCTGCCTAATTGTATCATCATCTAAACCATATCTCCTTGTCTATAGAAGCATAACATGAGGGAATATGTCAAATGCTTTAAAGAAGACTAGGTAACTAAGTATATAGCAGATACAAGAGGAATTAGGTTCCCTTATTACTAGGGAAATACTAGGTAGTTCCTCTTTGAGATTACTTTCTGTATATTCTGTATTTATCATGTGTGTATCTAGTTATTTATAATATACTATTTCTTGCATTAAAATGTGAGTTCCTTATGCCCAAAGGGCTATAAAACCATGCACACCATTTGTTCTTGTAATATCTCTACTGGTCTATATAATAAAGAGCTCATAAAAATGGAAAAAGGCCCTACTTGTACAAAAATATTTATAGCTGCTCTTTCTACGGTAGCAAAAAATTGTAAATTAGGGGGTAACTGGGTGGCTCAATGGATTGAGAGCCAGGCCTAGAGACAGGAGGTCCTGGGTTCAAATCTGACCGCAGAAACTTCCTATCTGTGTGTCCCTTGGCAAGTCACTTAACCTCCATTGCGTAGCCCTTTCTGCTCTTCTGCCTGGGAACCAATACACAGTATTGATTCAAAGATGAAAGTATTTTTTTTATTGGAAATTAGAAGCATGTCCATCAATTGGGGAATGGATGAACAAATGATGGTATATGTTGGTGATGGAATACTATTTTGCCTAAGAAATGATAAGCAGAATGGTTTCAGAAAAAAACTGAAAAGATCTACAAGAAATGATGTAGAGTGAAATAAGCAGAACCAGGAAAATACTGTTCTCAGTAACGGCAATATTGAATGAGGATCATCTGTGAAAGAAGTAGCTACTTTCAGCAATGCATGATCCAGGACAATTCTGAAGGATAAATGACAAAGAATGCTATCCGCCTCCAGAGAAGGAACTTTTGGAGTAGGCTGTAGATGGCAGATCAAAATTTATTATTTTTCACATGAGTTTATTTATGACTTTATTTTGGGATTTTGGTTTTGTATGAG
The DNA here is from genome assembly GCF_016433145.1 of Gracilinanus agilis. Taxonomy (NCBI): domain Eukaryota; kingdom Metazoa; phylum Chordata; class Mammalia; order Didelphimorphia; family Didelphidae; genus Gracilinanus; species Gracilinanus agilis. Next base: position 239,525,897 of record NC_058132.1, read on the forward strand.
AATTCTCTCACAACAATGACCAATAAGGGAGTATGTTTTTCAAAATACACGTATTACTCAGGTCAAACTGCTTACCATCTCTGAGAAGAGGGAGAGAAGAAAAGGGTGGGAGAATTTGGATTTTATAATTTTGGAAAACCTTTGTTGAAAATTGTTATTGCATAATTGGAAAATAATTACAAACACAGGAATTATGTGAACACAATTGCAAAACACTTTTTTTGCCAAATAAAGTTAAATCTAAAGAAATGGAAAAATAATAATTGCTCATGGGTAGCCATTAATATAATAAAAATGACAATTCTACCTTAAATTAATTTACTTCTCCAGTGCCATATCAATCAAACTACCAAAATACTATTTTATTGAACTAGAAAAAATAAAATTCATCTGGAAGAACAAAAGAACAAGAATATTGAGGAATTAATGAAAGAAAATGTGAAGGATGATGGCCTGGCAGTAGCAGATCTCAGACTGTACCATAAAGTAGTGGTCATCAAGACAATTGGTTACTGGCTTAGAAATAGAAGGGTGGGTCAATAGGACAGATATGAAGTAACTGCCTTTCCAACATAATATCATGCTCTTTCCCCAAGATTTCTTTTCTTGAAGTTAAACATCCCTAGTCTTCACTCTTCTGAGTGATCTTTAGTACTTTCTTAAAACAGTACTTTTAAAAAAGTACTATTAAAAGTAACTCAGCAAAGCACTTTATAATATATAATAATAAGTGAGATTTACATCAAATATTCATCAAAAACATTTTCCCCAAAAACTTTTCTATATAATATCAATCTCTTAGGATGGATGGGTAGAGAGAGGGAGTATGTCAATTTAGTTCTATTCCTTCATAACATCAGTCCCACTAAGTCCTTGGCTAGGGATGGCTTGATCACTAGATAGATCCTCCTTTCAGTTCCCTTTGGCCTGGGTCCAGAAAGTTACTCCCAAAAGGTGGTTTCTTGCTCTTTGGGGCATTCATGATGAGTGAATGCAAATGGTTGCAAAATCTGGCCTGGATTTTGATTCCTAGATTGATATAGCATATTCTCAGAACTTTTTGGAACTCCACCCTCTTCACATAGAATGGAAAAAAATAAGATTCAGAGGCCAAGAACCATAGTCTCACTGGGGAGAAAACCCAGAGGTCTCTTTTTGCACAGCATTGTCTGTCTCTGGATGCCATGTGAACAAAATAGCTATAAGAACCAGAGCAAAAGAGATATAATACAAAAGCACTAACACCTTTTGAATATGTTCATAGCCAATCAAAGTCTTCCATCTAGCATGGAATTCAAATAATCTAGTGTCTACGGTTGAATTTCCACTCTTTCTTTAACAGAATTTTAGAGATGCAATGATTATTTTCCCTCCTACTCCACCCAAGATTCCTGTCATTTTCACTACCAGAGCTCTCTTATTGTTGAGGATAAGGTCTAGAATAGCAGTCTTTCTGATGATATGTTCTACTTTTATAGGATAAAGTTGCATGTATCAAGACAAGCCAGGAACTCATTCTCTATTCTACTTTTGGCATCAAATGAGCTTCATCAATTTTTCAGAAAACTGGTCTCCCATAACTAATGACTCCATATATGATTGTAATCAGTTTCTCAAGAGCATCTAGTTCTTTTTGTCCAAATGGCCTATGCTATTCTTGCATGATATGGCTTGCTTTTTCCTCTGTTAAATTACAAAATATACTCTTCTACATCTTATCCTTTTGGTTTCTGGATTTCTTCAATGGAATATATATGTTTTTATTTTAAACTATCATCTTCTACCTTAGAATTGATACTAAATATTGGTTCTAAGTCAGAAGAGTAGTAAGGGCTAGACATTCGGGTTAAGTGATCTGCCTAGGGTCACACAGGTAGGAAGTATTTAAAAGTAGATTTGAACCCAGATCATCCCATTTTCAGGTCTAGTTCTCTATCCACTGAGATATCCACCTAGCTGCCCTGATTATATATTCTTAATATGCAGTATGTTGACACCCTAACCCTATATCTATTTTATTCCTTTTAAAAAGATGTCTATAAAATATTTTGTAAGTCTTAAAATATGTGAATGTTATCTGTGTTATTAATATTATTTTTACATTCTTCTAGAACTATATTTTAATCCTGAGTACCATTTTACTAAGTGTTAATGATACCTATGTGGTCAAATTTGCCTCCTCTGATTTAGACCTTGACTATTATCCATTCTTTACACATTTACATGCTGACATTTGAACCTATGAATTTTATTGCTGGCTGCTTTCTTAGTACTGTATGAATGATTAAGCATCTCTACTGATATTCTTCCTATGTTGTAACTCCTATACTTTATGATAGTAGCTAGATTGGTACAAATTCTTAGGCAGTTATCTTCTTTTTCTTTACTTTTCATTTTAAGGTTTTCTTCATAAGGTTTGCAAGACTCTGGGAAAATATTAGTTTCATCAATCTCCATCAGGTAGTCTATATTCCTGGCTAAGAGTTCATTATGCCTATAATCTATGGTTCAGAAATACAAATCCTGATCTCAGACATCTTAAACCAGCTATTCTTTTCCAAAATCTGTCTTTCTATTGCAAAGCCTCTATTTTCATTTGGCAACAGAGAGATAAATACTGCCTGAACTTCTAAAGTCTTAAGTTTTTTGACCTAGAATTCATAGTACTTTAACAATGGTTTACATGTTGTTTTTAGTTGTATCATTGATCCCCATGTGAGTCATTAAAAATGCTTTACTGTTGTCAGGTTTGACATGTCTTAGAAGGCTCTCCATCATATTTCATGAGAAGACCACAGTCTTATCTCTTGTTAATATTAGGTAGTGAGCTTCTTGGCTTTCATCAGTAGGAAATCATTCTAACTTCTTCTTCATTCTAACTTCATTCTTCTTCATTCAACTGTTATATGATTTAAGGGTCCCAACGTAGATCTACATTCTTGTTTGTCATTTGTTTTGAAGAGGACCAATGCCATTAAGGGATGAAGTCTTGACTGGTACATGAATTATATTTAAATGAGGCAGAGTGGCGCAGTTATTAGCCTCACTCTTTTCAAGAGTCATCAAAGACTATTTGCGTGACAAAAGTCAGGAAAACTAACTTAGGATACTGTGGATGATCTTGGCTTCTTCAAAGGTTAACCAGGCTTCCACAGTGTCTGCATCAGACACTTTCATGGCTGTTGGAACAAGTCGTTCTCATCCAAGAGATGAGAGAGCTGGGAGAAATCTTTATGGTAGATATCATTCCTACATCACCAACAGGTTTAAAGCCTGTCAGTCACCCTCAAATGCTAACAGTTTTACTGGGGTGAGCCTGATGCTCATGTTCCCACTTCTTGGAGCCACAGGTGAGAGTTGGGTGACTCGTGAACACCAAGGGTAGAAGAGCAGTCCTGAAGAGGGCTTGGCAAGTCTCCACACCAGAGTCGACCTAATCCTCTATGAAAACCCCATATGCCCTAGATTCATTAGAATTCCTTTGGAACACAAAAATCTCTTTTTGTTTTTTAGAAGGTGAATCCCCATTCTTCTACAGCGTTTCTTACCTATTCTTTAGCACTATATATCCAATGGTTCTCTTCTTTTTCTGGTTCCCCATCTTTTATTTTCTACATCCCGATATGGGCTAGGACTTATTTCCTGCCTCTCTAGCTCTTTTTCTTCTTTGTAATTTGAAGTCCTTCAGTGTTTTGAGGCAACATTTCATTCACCCTTATAACATAAAGAGCCTAGAGGTATTCCTGTAGCCTTTTACCTTCTATTTTTTGAATAAAAACAATAACAACTAGCATTTATATAGTACCTAATATGTGGCAAGCACTTTACAAATATCATCTCTTTGATCTTCATAACACCCCTAGGAGGGGTGTGCTATCACCTATCTGAGAGGAAGAATGCCATCCATGCCCACTTTACAGTTGAGGAGATAAGGCTGACAAAGGCTAAATGACCTGCTTGAGGTCATACCTATAGTAAGTTTCTAATGCCAGATTTGACCTTTGGTCTTCCAGATTCCAGGCACAGCACTCAATCTTCAGAAATAATTTGTAGTTTGCGGTCACTTTGCCAAAACAGAAAGATACTTTAAGAGGGTCACTGAAAATTTCCTCTTGCCTTCCATAATTGTTGGAAATAAATAAAAATCTTAAATTGCTTTCCATAATTGGTCTTCAGTCCTTTGATTCCCAGCATATAGCACAGTGCCTGGCACATAGTAAACACTTAATAATTGCTTGTTGGTTGATTGCTTTGAGTAGGTAATTTTATTCTCAGTGCCCCGAATGGCTAAGACACTAATTGCTGAGATGCTACTACTGTGCATTTACAAAGGAAAGCTTTCTACTGGGTATTTACCATACCAATAAAATTAGATGCCCCAAATGCCCCTACTGAAAACAAACATTTTCAGTGACAAAGCATGAACCTTAACAAGCTGTCAGATATTTCAAGAAGCTAATGTTTTCTTGTGACCCTTTGCCACACTAACTAGTGTGATTGTAAATCCTTGAAGGAGCAGATTTTCAATTTGATCTTTTTATTCTCAGTGCCTAGTACAGTGCCTGGCATTGTATGGTCACTTAGTGAATACCTGCCGATTGATTCATTATTGGTGGCTCTTGTAGACAAATCTCCTGATGAAGTGCTGGGGCAGCCTGTTGACCCTACCCATTTGCCTTGAAGGACTTCCTGAAACAGATGTTATTTATTTGTTACAAAGACAAAGAGAACTAACCCTGAACTCCACTGATGAAAAGAGGGGCTATTCAACTCTATGTGATAACCAATACTTCTTTCTTTCCTTGTAGTTTCTTTATCGGGTTTTTTTTAAGGAGAGACTTCATACATTTGTACTTCTTTGGAATGCCTCATTATGTTACCTCTGAACTCCAAATGACTTCTCTCTAGTCTCCCATGCTATAAAACCTGATAACAGTAGAGTTTTTCCCCCACTTTTTAATTCAGGATGACATTAGTCCAGCAAGTAGTAAAGTGCCTAACATGTAGTATATATCATATAGCCTTATTTTGTTTTGTTTTATTTTTTAATTTACTCAATATTATATAGTAAATCATTATTAACTGTTTTAACATTATCTGCTATGTTTTTCCTTTCTTGTTCTTTTTTCATCAAACTATTGACATTTCTAGGGGGAAATTTGTGACTAAAAGTAATGTGTCAGGTTATTTATTAAGGAAGGAAATGGGGGTAATCAGAAGGTGATTTGGAGAAACACATTATAATTAGACATTTGAAGTAACAATAAATTTTATTTGTAATTACAAATGAATCCTTGGGACACTTCTTTTTCATACAGAGAAAAGGAGTCATCTAGACTTTTAGAATGCAATGCAATAAGTCTGGTTGTATCTCTCCATGACTAACATCTGCTATTGTGTCCTGTAATGTGATAGGTTGTCTTCTGCTGCCATCAATTTTCTCTCTCTCTGTGTGTGTGTGTGTGTGTGTGTGTGTGTGTGTGTGTTTTCCCTGATTGTACCATTTTATTCTGTACTTATCTCTTATGGCAATCATCCTCAGGGCAGTGAAAAGGTCCTGGTGAATTGAAAAAGGGGTGACTTCTACTGTAGTTAAATGAATAGTCATGTTCATTGTATTTTGTCAGATGATGCAAATCTTCATAGTTAGGAAATTTAGGTCTCGGAAATTTAGTTTGTTCTTACACACCTGCTTCATTAGCAAACATACCATACAACATCCTGTGTTTGCTCTAGAAAACACAACCTTAGGCAAAATGACATGAGGCTGAAACAGCTAATTCAACAGGAATAATCATGGCAAAAGATTAATTGACTAAATGATGTTATTTTATGATTTTATTGTGGTTTTTATAATAATGTAGTAAGAATGTTACTATGAAATGGTGTTAGCTGATTCAGCTAGATATAGGATATACATGAAATAGATTCTAAGACATTAGAAATATTAGAAGCAAATCATTAATTTTTATTAGTCAGATAAAATTGATGAAAGCTTGGAAACAATATCACTTAAGTTAGAGTTCTGAATATGCTCTTGAAAACTGATAAAAAAAATAAAAAATATGAACTAGAATATTGTCCTATCTCCTCTTGAAGTATTACTCATACCCAGTCTTTCCTATTTCCCTCAGATTACATGTTGATATAATTTTTAATAATAATTTTTGACATTTTGCAATATTTATTCTTCCCTCCCTCCTCCATCCATTCCCTCCCCATAACATGGTTTGTATATGATATAGATTGTGCATGCAATACATATTTCTACGTCATATTGTGAAAGAAGACACATGTCACATACCCTAGAAAAAATTCACAAAGGAAATAAAGTGAAGAATGGCATACTTCAATCTGCTTTTAGACTCCATCATTAGCAGGGGATAACCCTTTTTTTTTTGGTCACAAATCCATTGCAATTGCCATGGCTCCTTACATTGCTGATAACAATTGTTATTCACAGTTGATCATTGTACTTTATTTCTGTTACTGTGTACAGTTTTCTTCTGGTTCTGCTCACTTTACTTTGCATCACTACATCTAAGTCTTTCCAGGTTTTCTTTAACATCTTGTTCATCATTTCTTATGTCAAAATAGTATTCCATTACGACCATATACAACCACTTTTTCAACCATTTAGCCTTTCCTTTCCATCACTAGTATATTTTACTCAATCTAGTTACTCATTTTTTTGCTTTCTTTTAACCTCTCCTGAGCTCCAGTCTCCTACTTCCAAAAAGTTGATCTGTTGAAATAGGATAGATGAGGGGGCAACATGTTGTAGTGGCTTTAGAGTCAGATGACTTTAATTCTAGACCAATAATGTCAAACTCTGGAAGAAATGGGGACCACTAAGACATGCATACATGTTGACTTAAAATCCCACATATCAACATTATCTATGTTCTACTGCATCTTTTGTAAAATATTTCTCAATTATGGATTAATCTGATTTAGCCAGACTGAAAATTGTTGCTGATGGGGCATGTATTTGAAATCCCTCTTCGGTAGTGCTTGGCTCTACTCTCCAATATCTCTCAGTTTTTGGTCTCTCATATGTAAAATGGGGATAGCCCACCTATTTCAGGGAATTGTCATGTGAATCGAGGGAGAAAACAAAGGTGAAAACACCTTTAGAGTGGCAAAGTGCTATACAAAAGTCAGACTTCTCAGATATTTCTTTGGCAGTGTGTAGAGGGCAAAGTTCACTAAACTTAGAATTAGGAAAAACTGGGTTCAAATTACTTCCATTTATGAACTTCAATTGACTTCCTAGGAATTATCTACTAAGTACACTAATTTAAAATCTGTGTTGTTTGAGGGAGTTCCCATTCAAGGAGGTACTTTTTGTGATAAAATCACAAGTCCTTTATATGCCTGCATTTCAGCAGAAATCAAAAACCAACAACTCTTTTAAAAAGTACATAATTACTATCCCCCAGAAACAAACATATTCTTTCCCTCACTACCATGTGTTTGTTAAAGATATGACTATTCTCTCAGATAGCTAGAAATGGTATAATGGCATACTGTTGGTTTTAGAGTCACTGAATCTGCGTTCAGATAATTGTTTACTACTTGGATATCTTGAACAAGTTATTTAACCTCAACTGTTTGTGAACATCTTGGTAACTGAGGTGTATATTGGGGAGAGGGTATGGAGTGCCACCTCTTGTTCACTTAGAGATCTTCCTTGGGACTTTCCTTGACTTCACACATACTGTCCTCCACACCCTCTGCCTCTTAAAATCTGCCTTCAAAACTCAGCTCCAACACAAGGTCCTTCCTGAATCTTACAGCTCTTAGTGACACTCCCTCCAAAAAAATTAACCAGACTTTATTTTGCATATATCTCTACAGGTGCCTGTTTTACCCAACAACATGTAAGCTCCTTGAAGGCAAGAACTGTTTAATTTTTTTCTTTTTATCCCTAGCACCTAGAATCCTGTGAGGCATGAAGTGTGTGCTCCATAAATATTTGTTGATTGACCTATTGAATGGACTTTTCCCACGATCTCAAACCCTGAAATTAATTCCTCATTACCTAATACAAAATTTCCTTCATGTTGGACACTTAAATATGCTTATTATCAGAAAGCTCATATTCTGTGCTTAGCCTCCTTGGATACTCTCCAATTTGTAGCTTAATGCAAGATGTCTCTGATACTAATTACCTATCATCTTTCACATCAGTGTATTTATGGTTTTATTTTGGGGTTTTGGTTATATATGAGTTTGCTTTTACAATAATGGCCAATACAGAATTGCATTTTGCACAATGAAACATTTTTTAAAAAGAAATATAAAGCCCTCACTTTAGAGTACAACCTAGTATTTGGGGTTGACCAGCACTCCCAGTGAATAAACCTATTGGGCTCATATAAGTTGTTCCTGTGTTCCCTACCTATTTTTCTTTAATCTACTTCCTTAATGACCTGTTTTATGTTGTTCTGATATTGTCCTCATCTTCACTTTTCTCTTGACTCTGGTATCCTGTGGATTTGGCCTGCAATATTCATATTACTTTTTTTATTTGCCTCTGTAGCAAAGAGGCTTTTAAGAAAATCTTATGTTTTCCTTTTTTAAAAAATAGAGTATTTTACTCTAAATATGGTTCAGCATATTTATTCATTAAGAAGTTCAAGTCTCCCATTTCTCAATAATGCCCTACTTTCCTACCATCTTGGCATCCCAGCTATTAGCAGGTCACATTTACATAACACTTTAAAGTTTACAAAACATTTTTCTTGTAATAAGACTGAGAAGTAGTACAAGAATTATTATTTTCATTTTAAAGATGAAGAAATAGAGGTTAAATAATTTGCCCAAAGTCATGCCACTAGTAGGGCAAAGTGGAGATCTGAACTCAGCTCTTGACTTTAATTCTCATGCTATTTCTTTTTTGCTATGCTAATATTTATTAATTCTCTAACAAATCCTGGCCTAATTGGTACATTAGATACTATGCTCAAGACTCTTACAGTCCAGTAGGGAGTAATCTTCCTAAAGCACAGTAACAATAAATTTTATGGATACACTTATGGAATCAAGTTCAGGCCACCTAACTTGTTTTTCCATTCTCTGGCCTCAATATACCTTTCCAGGCTTATCTCCTACTTCTCTCTTGCCTTACCTGTATTTTAACCAAATGACAAACTAATTTTCAATTATGCCTATAGAATTTTTACCTGTAAACCTTTCCTCATCCTAATGCCTTTCCTTGACCCTAACTTATTTAAAATCCTCCCCATTTGTTGATAGAGAATGGTAATTAGACTTGGTTAATAGTTAAATAGTTAAATTCTGACCCTCCTCAGATACAAACTGTTTGACTCTGGGCAAATCATTAAACCATTCTATGCCTCAGTTTCTTCATCTATAAAATGAGGATAATAGAACCTACCTTACAATAAGATAACATGAAAACTGCCTTGCAAACCTTAAGATACTATATAAATGCTAGCTATTAATAATGATAATAATAACTCCTAGATCAAATTCTGCTTATACAAAACCTGCCCTGATCTTTCTCAGCTTGAAATGATCTGATTCTGAGCTCCTATGACATTGTGATTATGCTTGTCCAGTATTTGGATTTGGTTTATTTGTAAATAATAATAAATAAGACAATATTGACATCTCATCTCTCTTGCCATTTTGTAAGTTCATTCAGTTCGTTGCCTTTTTCACCTTTGTCTTGCCTATATGTACATACCAGGCATACTGTACCCACCCCAACTCAACTGGCATGTTGGATTTCCAGACCAAAGTTATGACATCCATTTTGTGAACTTCCCCAATACATTAACAGTGATTAATTTTGTGCCAGTGTCATTCAACCTGTTGCTATCTTCTCAATGTGATTAATAACAATATTTGTTATCTTTTATAAAGGGATATTCGCCCAAAAAAGCAAAATAAGAACAACTAAAACTACTTCCCAAACTAAGGTTACCGTCTATTCTTTAACACTCCCTTTGTTCCTGATGAGAGTAAACTCAAACTTAAACTATTAACTACAAAATATTTCCACCACAAAGTTCTCTTTCTTTAAAATTTTTTTATTGTATATTTCCAGATTACATATCAATACAATTTTAAAATAATAATTTATAACATTTTGAGATCTGTGTTCTTTCCTTCCCTCATCTTCCCCCCTCCATGAGATGGCAGGTAATATGACGTAGGACTGATCATGACAAAACTATGGAATGGGTGAAAAATATGGCACTCAGAGCACTCTCTGTGGGCATGTGGCCACCCTCCCTACCCCAGAATTCTTTAAGGCAGAGGGACTTGGGCAGAGCTGCTCCCTTTCCACTCTCCACTGAACCAGATGACACTTTTTCACATCTCTCACCCCTCTGCCCAGCAGAACAATGGGAGTACACAGGGGGGAAATTGGGTGGCTCACTGGGGGCAGAGCTGGAAGGGAGCAGAGCACTCTGGCACTCAGGGGGGAAGGGCATGGCACACGGTCTCTGTCGGGGGCAGGCATAGCACTCATTCTGAGGGATGGGATGGGGGTGGGACCTGGTACTCCATTTCTAAAAGGTTCACCATCACTGATATAGGATATACCTGTGCTATCATGCAATAAATATTTCCAAGTTTGTCATGTTGTAAAAGAAGACATATATCCCTTGTATGAGAAAAAAAACCTCATGAAGGAAATAAAGTGAAAAATGGTATGCTTTAATCTGCATTCAGATTTCATCAGTTTCTTCTATGGCAGTGGATAGCCTTTTTTTGTCATGAGTCTCTTGGAGTTGTTCTGAATCCTTGCATTGCTAATAATAGTTAAGTCAGTCACAGTTGTTCATCATACATTATTGCTATTACTGTGTACAATTTTCTCCTGGTTCTGCTCACTTCACTTTGTATCACTTCATATAAGTCTTTCCAAGTCTTTTTATGATTATCCTTTTTATCATTTCTTATGGTATAATTAAAATTATATACCACAAACTGTTCATCCATTCCCCAACTGATGAATATCCCATCAGTTTCCAGTTCTTTGCTACCAGAAAAAGAGCTGCTATAAATATCTTTGCACAAGTAGGTCTTTTCCCTTTATCTTTGATCTCTTTGGGATGCAGACCTAACAGTGCTATTGTTGGGTAAAAGGAAATGCACGATTTTATGGCCCTTTTGTCATGGTTCCAGATTGTTCTCCAAAATTGTTGTATTAGTTCACAGATCCATTCACAGTGTATTAGTGCCTCATTTTTTCACATCCTCACTCAACATTTATCATTTTCCTTATTTTGTCATGTTAGCCAATTTGATAGTTATTAGACAGAGTTCTTTTTCAAAGGAAACATAGCTAATGGACAACTTTCCTTCTTGCTTATAGTAAATGATGTGGCTACAGGGATGATTTGCTGCTGGGCTGTATCACAAAGGTCACTCTTTGGGGTTGTGCTGGCTCTTTCTTTGGCTCATCTGTGGCAACCATGGCTTTATCTGCCATGAACTTCCATTGCTGGACATCTGGTAGCTTCTCTGACCTTTTGAAAGTTGCAAGGCCATAGACAGGGCTATTCTTCACCAATATTCACTCAACTAAATTCAGGAAATTACAAACACAAAAAGGCAAAGAGTGGAGGGGGTAAGTTCTTATAGCCATGTGTCAACCTCTCAGTCACCTCAAAGGAAGAGCTTGAGTCCCTCCATTGGAGACTCTTGTGTGTAATTTAAATCTGTTACCCTAAAAACTACAATCCCCAACAAAACTACTATTCTCAGCACCCTACCCACTTCCTGTCATTATGTGCTGACTTAGACAGGATATAAATTGGGTGGAGTTCGGTGTCTAGCCCTCTTTTTCTTCCAGTTGCAGCTTGGTGGAGTGGGGAATTTTGAGCAGGTAGAAAAACTTAATCATAAGGTTCTATTTTGTCAGATAATAAACTTTATAAAAATAATACTTTCAGTACTGAATATTAATTTAAATCTTACACTTGTATGCATACTTGGCTCCATGTCAGCAGCCAGTTTCAAAGTTTTCCATCATCATGTAACAAACTAAAAGCAAATAGTCACAGAACACTTGTATATCCTCTAAAGTGGCAGAAGGAGCCTCCATTCTGCATGACCAGAAGCAAGCTTAGCAAGCCCATTACATGGACAGGCATTCAGCAGAACATACTCCATGGACTTTGAGGGAAGAGCCCTGATTAGCCAGTTTTCATTATATCTGTATCCCTCAGATATTGTATCACAACACTCTGACTTGTTCAGTCTTTAATAAAGAGATGTCGAATGAATGATATAGAGAATGACAAGAAACAAAAGACTTTGTATTATAAGATTTCCAATAATTGTGTGCAGGAAGAAAAAGGTTCAATAATAATTAAATTGAGATGCTTAATTCAGGATCTATTTAGGGGAAGAGAGGAAAGCTGATAAAATAACACTCCATCTATGTTTGAGATAAACCTAAGTAAGTAGAACAAAGGGAAAGAAGGATATTTCTTCTGGACATTAATACCTTTTCTGTAAAGGAGTTGAGTGATACATTTTTTTTTCAGGTCTCCAAGGACATAATGTTGTGATAACCAAGTCAAAAGGGTGTTAACAGAATAGTTGAGCAAATGACTACAGGGATAGTGAAAGAGAGAAGTGTTTCCAAGTCCAGTGAAGCTTCCCCCTCCTTTTTGAGTGAGCAAAGGCAATAGACAATTTTAGATATGAAGGGAATGAGGGGGAGAAATGGAATAAGCATTTTTAAATAGCATCTACTAAATGCTAGGAGTTGCACTTTTACAAATAATTATCTCATTTGATCCTCACAACAACTCTATGAAATAGGTGCTAATTATGATTCTTATTTTACAGTTGAGGAAAGTGCAGTAAATAGAAGTGAAATGACTTCCCAGGGCCACACAGTTAACATATGTCTTTGAAATCAGGTTTTCCTGACTCCGGACCAGTGATTTATCCACTACACCACCAGGTGCCTCATGAAACTGGTAAAGAATCATTAGTCAGTCAACAATCACTAATTAAAAAAACGATTCTATGCCTGATACTATCTAGGTGCTGAAGATATAAAGACTGAACGGAAATGAATGAAACAAATAGAAATAAGAGAACTTTCTATATAGCGAGAGAAACATTGTTTGAAGAATAACTTGTATATGTTCAACTCCAGAGAAAAAATTGATAAATAAAAATAAGGCATAGTTTTATATATGCTTTTTTCACCTTATGATGCCTTCTCTAATGGGGCAAGGGGGAGATGGGAAGGAGTTAATTTTGTATTTTAATGTAACAAACAAATAAGTAAATTTTAAAAATTAAAATATTTTAAAGCAAAAAAAGTATTAAAAAATTGAAACAGCCACTACCTTCAAACTTCATTTTTTCAAGTGATGCATATATAACAAAAATGTCCATACAAATTTAAAATATAATAGGACCTTGTTTTACATGAACTCAACACATGCAAATTCAGGTACATATGATTGGAAACTGAAAAAAAATAAATGCAGAAAAATATATAAAGTAAAAAAAATTATAAACCAAATTCACCCCATTTCCCCAAGTAGTCTAATGTTTCACAGAAGTTTGCCTAAAATCATGATCATTCTTTGCTCTGAGAAGCGTTAGTGTTAGTCATTACATTGTTTTGTCCCAAGCATTAGCTTTTGCATCAGCCTTTGTCCAGAGTTCTCACTCGTAACAAGTCATGCCCATGTCAGAGCAGTGTTTTTCTTTGTTTCATTAATCCTATTTAGGTATTCATAATAACCCAAAAATATAAGAGTAGTGATGCTGGTAGCTCTGATAAGTATAAAAAAGTCATGAAGTGCCTAGGTATGTTTGTATAAAAATAATATTATTAAGTTACAAATAAATTATTACTAAAAAATGGAGTTCACTATTATATGTGATTTTCAACTTATGCAAAGGGTCTTGGAATGCATTGGCCATATATCCAACAAGGTCCTACTGGATAACTTTGTTCAAGGAATGGCAGTTGAGCTGAGCTTTGAGAGCTGAGGAGGGAAGAACATTCCCAGAATGAGGACAAGCCTGTGCAAAGGTATAGGAACAAGAAATTTAATATCATGTGTCAGGAGCAGAATAAGCCGGTTTGGAAAGTGTATGAAAGGGAGTAATGTACAAGTAACCTGGAAAAGTAGGTGGTAGTCAGATTTTGGAGGGCTTTCAATGCCCAAACAAGGAGTTTATATTTTATCTTAGTAACAATAGAGAGCCACTGGAGCTTCTAAGTATAGGAGTGACATGATCAGGGGTGTTCTTGAGGAGAATCACTTTGGCATGGACTTCCTTCACTGGACATTTAATGACCTCTCTGACCTTTCAAAGACCACAAACTCATTGCCTAGTCCATTCTATATCCATACTTACTCACATAAGAGTAGAGAAGAAGACCGGGAGAGAAGAGAGGCATGAAGTAGGGTGGGTGGGAGACCAAGTAGGAGGTAATTGTATTAATACAAGTGAATGATCTGTTAAGACCCTAAACAGAATGGAGGTTGTGTGAATAGAAAGAAGGGGATATATGAGAGATGTTGTGGAGCCAGAAATGAAAACATTTGATAACTAAGGGGGAAAAAAAGAATGAGAATCAAATGATAAGGACAAGAAAGACGAAGGTATCTTAGGTTAGAGAAAGGAAAAGGGGATCTCACCTTCCTTTAAGTTTCTTCCCCTAGATTATCCCCATTTGCCTAAAATAGACAAATCCCCATATTTGTCTAAAATAGAAAAGGAGACAGGGATTTCATCTCCTTGCACTCTTAGCTTAGGAAAAAAAATAATTTTGGTTTTATCTTTTACGTCGGTGGCACAATGGATAAGAGCACTGTGGAATCAGGAATACTTGAGTTCAAGTTCAGCCTCAGATTCTTACCAACTGTTTATCCCCAGGCAAGGCACTTAACTTTGTTTTCCTCAGTTTCCTCATCTGTAAAATGAGCTAGAGAAGGAAATGGCAAACAACTCTAATATCTTTGCCAAGGAAACCCAAAATAGGGTCACAAAGTGTTGGACATAACTAATAGATTAAATAATCAATCAATCTTTTAACTACTTTTAAAAAGTGAAGATGGGGGCAGCTGGGTAGCTCAGTGGAGTGAGAGTCAGGCCTAGAGACAGGAGGTCCTAGGTTCAAACCCGGCCTCAGCCACTTCCCAGCTGTGTGACCCTGGGCAAGTCACTTGACCCCCATTGCCCACCCTTACCAATCTTCCACCTATGAGACAATACACCAAAGTACAAGGGTTAAAAAAAAACAAAGTGAAGATGGGATAAAGAGGAAGGGAAAATGATTAATCATTTACCTGAGGTACACAGTTGTCTTAACAAAGATTTGACTGCAATTGCTAATATATAAGTTGTGACTAGACGGTGTTTTTTCCTGTGCACATCACAAAGCAATGTAATGAAATCCAGAGTTCAGCTAAAAGAGAAGGGGATCCTCTAATTAATGCATACTATTGAATGCATAAGAATGAGAAGAAAGGCTAAAATTATACATTTCCTCCATTATTCTGCTTACCCAGGAGAACATGGACTGGTTACAGTATTAGAAAATCTGACTCTTAGGTGAAGATAGACAACTTTGTGACCATTTTATATTCACACAATTAATTTATTCATTATACATATATGATGATGGCATAGAAGTAAATATGTAATTATAGTTACTTTGTGATTGTAATTTTTGTAAATGCCAACTCTGTCCCACTTTTTTTAAGGCTGATAAGAGAGAAAGGCAAAGAGTGAAATATAATAGAATCAGAAAGAGTATCCTAGAATTTCAACCCTGTTACTATTTTGGTGTGGACTAAGAAGAATAGATTTTTATATTTGACTTAGTAACGCAATAAGGAGAACCACAATGGATATAAAGTCAGAAGACCTGGGTTCAGAATCTTACTGTTTCTAATTGAGTGACCCTTGTAAAGTCACTTATTCTCTATCATTCAGGTAGTCAGTAAACATTTAATGAGTGCCACCTATGTGCCTCAAACTGTGATAAGCACTAAGGAGAGTAAGATACTTTATTTTGACAGGATGTTTTCATTTGTCAAATAAAGGCAAAAGTTAGTTCCAGCTCAAAAGGAATTTACAGCATGGAACTCAGTTTCTTTTTCTGTAGGATGGGGACAATGCTATAAACCAGGGGTTGGCAACGTATGGCTCTCGAGCCATATCTGGCTCTTTTGAGGGCCAGATATGACTCTTTCTGCAGGAGCCATAAAGTC
Source organism: Gracilinanus agilis (assembly GCF_016433145.1). Taxonomy (NCBI): domain Eukaryota; kingdom Metazoa; phylum Chordata; class Mammalia; order Didelphimorphia; family Didelphidae; genus Gracilinanus; species Gracilinanus agilis. Next base: position 239,542,138 of record NC_058132.1, read on the forward strand.
AATTTTTTTCAGGTGCTGTTACAGAAGTGCGCACTGTGAGCACTGTACGGCTCTCACGGAATTACATTTTAAAAAATGTGGTGTTTATGTCTCTCACGGCCAAAAAGATTGCCGACCCCTGCTATAAACCCTATCTACATGATAGGGCATAGTGATAAGACAAAGATCCTGTAAATATAAAGTGCTATATAAATATGGATCATTTCTATTTTTCAAATGGCTAAGCTTCTAAAGAGAATTAATAGATAAAAGTAGGAGCTGCTAGACAAGATTGAGGAACCAGTATCCGAGTACTGGGTCATCCAGTTATGATTTCTTAGTGCCACGACATTATTCTTTTCACCTGGTCTGATTCATTTGGTTACTGTGAGCCTGGATCAGAAGAGAGCTAAAAGTATAAGTTCAGAGGGCTTAGAGTGGGAAGGAACCTTATAGATCATTTATTCCAATGACAGATGAAGAAAGCTTCCATGTCCATTTATGGTTCCAATGAGCATGGATACTGGAATGGCAAAATTCATGATCCTAAACACTGAAGACTCTCATGAAGAATTCCCCCTACTCTGTCCTCAAACATATACACACACAGGACAGTGACAACGCAAGGGGTAAGATATGCAAAACAAAATGCTGTGGGGGTCACTGCCATATGCTCCTAGCCTCTGACAAACTCATTGCCCTACCAAACAAATCATAGTGTTTATCCTGGAGCATCTTTCTGCCTTGCTGGCCCCCTTCTCCCACTGATAAGGTGGGTGAGAAGTTCCATTTCTGTAATGGGACCAAGCTAGACATACTTCATTCTCTTTCTGCCCATGCTTCGGACTATCTAGACTTTATCACTATGTCCTGGTGGCAGGGTATTTTCCTTGCCCCCTCCCCTCTCTCAGCTCCTTTTTACATATTATTTTATACATTAGAATGGAATCTCTTTGAGGGTAGGGATTACTTTTTTTGTTTGTGTTTTGGACCTCCATCCACACATACATCCAAAAGGAGTTCAGCAAAATGTCTGGCACATAGTAAGCACTTAAAATTCTTGTTTTCTGCCTGTCTTGTACTTCACATCTACCAAATAATTTATTTCCACTAAGTAACTATATACAATACTTCCAAATGTTAAATACACATGTTCTCAAGATCCATTTCATGTTATTGGCCAATATTAATCTGAGTTATTTAATTTGCTATTAATATAATCAAACATATGCTTACTTTATTTGTTTAGGATTATGACTAATCATTCTGGTTAACATGATTAACAAACTAATCTCTAATTTAGTTATATTTAGGTCATTGGAATAATGGGATCATAGCATTCAGTGTTGGAAAGTATCCTAAAGATTATTGAGCCCAATCCCCTCATTTGACAGGTAAGCAAACTGAGAACCAAAGAGGGTGATTTTTGTTTCAATATCACACAGATATTAAGAAGAATGGCCAGCATTCAAAGTCATGCCTTTTAACTTCAGATTCAGAATATTTTCCCTTTGTAATCTAATGGTCTATAATACAAATACAAACATTTTTCTCCCAAGACTTTTCTAGACCACTCTGAAATGGTATTAACATTTAGCCAGAAAAAAGTAGTCATTTACATTTCTGTTCAGGATAAGCTTTTTTTTCCCTTTCAATTTGCTTAAAGGTATTGATGCTTAAAAAGGCAATGAAATTACCAAACTTGAAAATTTATTTAATAAGATAGTTATTTGCTGGCAAGGTAGAAAAACCAGGTTTTTCCCTGGATAGTCCAAGAGCTCAGGATAAAATGACATTGTGTGTCTATCTTCTATTCATCATTGCTTTATGGCTCAAGTAAGATTAAAATAAACTTGAAGGGAAAAAAAATCACAAAAGTACATATTGAGAGATGAGTGTGGAAAGTCCAAGGAGAACTCCCTTCAGCTTTGCCTTGGAAATGAGGGGTAAAGTTATGGGCTGATTTTAAATATTTTTAACATGAGACTTAGGGTTTTGTTTTCTTTTAAATTTTTTTCAATCATCAACCTATTGGAACTACTTCTTCCTTTTCCACTGACTTAAATTGTTACCTCAAAATGGAATGTTACTTCATTTAAAACTATGTCTTAAAGAAATAAAGAATAAACCATTTTTTTTAAATTTTTGCACATACATGAGAAGTTTTGCAGTCATTTCAGTTATGTTCTACTCTTCATGACCCTATCTAGTGTTTTCTTGGCAAAGATATTGGAGTGATTTGCCATTTTCAACTCCAGCCCATTTTGTAGATGAGGAAATTGAGGCAAATGAGGTTAAGTGATTTACCTAGGGTCACAGAATTAGTAACAGTTTGAGGTCAGATTTGAACTCAGGAAGATGAACGAGTCTTCCTGACTTCAGGACTGGTACTCTGTCCAGTGTTATCTAGTTGTCTTAGAAAAATGAGAAAGATCTAGGGAAAAGCACTGGCTCTGGAGCCCTCTGACATGACCTAGTTATGAAACCTTGGTCAAGTCACTAATCCTCCCTATGCCTCAATTTCTTGATCTGTAAAATGAGTGATTTGGACAAGATCACTCCTTGGGTCACTTCCAAATCTAGATCTATGGTCTCTATGAACTCATTTTGTCAAGTCAGATTGTAATCTAGGACAGCAGAAAAATCCTAGGACTTATCTAAGTCAAAGAGCTTAAAGAGCTTGCCCAGGGTCACACAGGTAATAAGTATCTAACACACTCTGAAGAAAAGGTCTTTTTGTCTCCAAGACTGGTCTTCTAATCACTTGGCTACTCTGCATCTTCTTTATTTTCATAGAATAATAAAATTTTAGTTGTGAAATAATTCAGGGTGGCATTTAAATTATATTTTCTGACTGAATATCCAAGACAAATTATTTTTATCTGCTGTTCTTAAAAATATCCAAAGATGGAAATACCTATGACCCCCTGCAAAAGCCATTTTTAGTATACATTTACTATCAATAAATTGCTAATGTCTAAACTAATGCTCTTGCTGCAATTTAAATATATTTCCTCTGTGGTTATTAAAAATAGCTTGTCAGCACCCTGTTTATAATCACTCTTCAAATATTTGAAATCATCCCCAGACTTCTTATCTGGAGACCAAATAAACTCAATGTGTCCTCGTGGAAGAAATATATAATTTTTTTATCGTTCCATTTCTTTGTTTGCTCTCCTATTGACTGTGCTCGATTTTTTTCATCTCTCTCTTTTAATATGTAATAAGATCTCTCTATAACACAGACAGTAAATAAACCCCCCCAATGCTATGGGTTACCCTCTAATTTCTGTTTTTACTTTCTTTCACTTACCCAAACATTTCCCAACTATTAATATTACTGATAATATTAACATATAATTACATTGGTTATGTTATATTGTTATACTACATAACAATATAATATATAAAATATAATTATATCAAATAATTACACTTAGGTAACTATTTGATATAATTATATGTTATGTTATATGTTAATATTATATAAAGTGCCATTATGTAATATCAATGTATAGTAATATTTAGTCTCTATAAGAATGAGATGGATTAATTTCTTAATGAAATAATTTTAGTCTTCAATGAATCTACAAACCTTTATCAAAGACCTACTATGTACCGAGCACTGATCTAGGTACCAGAAATATATCTTCTTGTTCTCAAATCAAGATACTGTGAGAGTACATAGTATTCTGTGTCTGTATGAGTGTGATTGGGGATAAAGATAAAGGAGAAGAAGACAAAAAAAAGACTTGGACATTTCATTGGAGGAAAGATTTCCTTCCATGACAAAACCTTGTAAAATTCAAGAAATAGTCTGTGACATATCTTGGAGAGTTTCTGGGAACCATGAAAAGCCAAGTGACTTACCCACTTTCATACAGCTAGTATGTGTCAGGGACAAGGTTTGAATCTAGATCTTTCTGGCTACAAGGGCTGTAACCTCTATACAACTCTTCTGTTCACAGTAATTACCTTTTAAAATATATGTCGAGCAGGCAAGTGCCCTAAAATAGTAGTCCGTGCTGAAGGCCAATTAAAATCTTATCATTTTCTTCTCAGCTATCAACAACTAGTTGTGGCATAGATTAAAGGATTTATAATTAGCTGTAATTTGACTTAATTAGTTGGCCATAGCTCTTAATTATAATATACCTTTTCCCATTATAGCCAGTGTAATAGTAGCTTAGGATAAACATTGATGATACCCTCAACCAGTGAGACTAACTTTATCCCTTGGGTTATTTGTGTGATAATGAGAATGAGATTTCAGTAGCATGACAGGCCACATATACATGCAATACTATATTGGCGTAGCTCCCTCCACTGCCCTTCCAAAATTAATAACTTTTGAGTGATAGCTACTTATGTTATACTCCCTTCACCAGCCCTAAAATTTTTTCTGTTTTTGTTGAGTTGAATGAATGTTGCTGTATTTTTATTTATTTGTTTGTTTTCCCACAGAAAGCATCATGGGGGACACATAAAAATTTTATAAATTAATGAAACCAGCCCTCTCATGACACCTCTCCCAAGGATTTCAGTCCTTACTACTGCAGATGCCTAATTATACTTTGCTGAATAAAATCCGTCAAATGTACTTGTTGCCTCTCTTTGTTCCAGAATCCCCTAATCCTCCCCTTGCCTCATAGTGCTTTAACATTGCTGCTATTTGTTTTCCCAAATGGGGGACCTGAGAGTCTGTTCTTAAGATTATCTATATGAAATGATACAGCTTTCCTTTCCTGAAACAGAAAGGAAGCTCTTTCAGCTCTAATGTTCCTCTCAAATCAGGTTGAAATGGTGCCAGTTTTCAAAGGAAATAGCCTCCCAGTGGTTAGAGAAGAATGGCCCTCGGCCTCCGCTCTCGCATACCACCAAATGTCAGAACACAGTGCTTATAGTGTAAGACACACACACACACACACACACACACACACACACGCATGCATGCACGCCATTTTGGGTTGAAGGTAAAAAATATGCACATATATTATATGGTAATTTGGTACAGCTTCTCTTATTTGCAGACCAAATCATTCTTAGACCATTTCATAATAGCCAATTATGGGCTACTCAAGGGACATGGATCATGCAAATCAGCTCATATTTCACAGAGTGACTAGTTCTCTTGTGTCTTGAGCCATTATCTTCATTACAGCACAGCACATGAATTCAACTCATCTGTACTGTAATTGCTATAAATCAAGCATTCTGGGGGCCATTATTTATTACCTACTGTAGAGAGTTTTAATAATATTTAGAGGGCACAGCAATAAAAGCAATCATTTATTGTGTCTGCTTACAGGGTCACTCAAGGTTTTCAACAAAAGCCAATGCCATTTCCTCATCTTTTAATATTCATAAGAAAGGTAGCATCAATTGTAAATGGTGTATTATGATGAATAAACATTTCCCGGCCACCAACATAAACGCACTGTTAGAATTCTGTTCTCAGGAAAGATGGCCTTGTCATATCAGGTAGACAGTAGTCTGGCAAAGCCAGGAGTCTTGTGTACAAATCCTAAAACAACCCTAGTGGTTCATGTGACTCAGGTCAAATCCCTCAAACTCAATTTCCGAACTATAAAATATAGAGGGGCTGAGCAAACCTTTAGAGAATACCTGTCTTGGTTTTGTAGAAGAGTTGGAGTTTACCTCTCTTAGTGAGGCAGTATGCATGGTTAAGTGGAGAGAAGGCTGAGCTTGAGATCAAGAAGACCTGAATTGAACACACTTTTGATACATCTCGTGCCACCATAGGAAAGTCATTTAACCTTTGTAAGTCTGAGCTTAATGATGCTTATAGGAACTAGTTGATAGAATGGCTATGGAGCTTTAAAAACAGCATATGCAAACTACTTTGTCAATCTTTAAAAGCCATATAAACATCAGTTACTGTTTTGTTTCAAAATAATAAATGTTATATAGGAAACCCATTTTTGCTCTTAAGGATGCTTATTTTACCACTGCCTCCCACTGATGTGTCAGGTTGTCATTGCTAGGCTAGTTAAATTTACCTCTAGCTCCCAGGAGAAATTGCTGAGAAACCAGGGGGGTAATTCCTTAATGCTATAGTCTCAAATCCTAGCCATTGTGTTCCCCTTCCTCCCTTCCTAAGAAAATCTATTGAGAATCTGTTGGTCAGATAATCTTAATTAGCTTTTAGAATGGAGTATTTACTAACATGGCACAATAAGAACATTTAGCATAAAACATCCTCCAAAAAGATGTGATATATTCTCCCACAAGTTAATAGAGAATCCAGGAAAAAAGTGGACTCAAACTTACTGAGCACCTGGGGCCCAGAGAATAAATAATATTACTAGGTAGCTAGAAATCCTTTTCTCCCATTCTTGGGGACTTCAGGAAACCTACCCTTAAGTTTCTTTGTTGGGTTCATTGTTGACCATGAGTCCAATCCAGCCTTGCTTCCCAATATTGTATTTGATGGAGGCAGGCAGTGGGCAGTGATGGGCAATAATAGAAGTGGGGCTCTCATGCTCTGAAATCTTGTATTTCTCACCAGTTAGTACTAGTTAAGAATATTTTGCAAAATCTATAGTTTCAGTGTTAGTCAAGCATAAATTGTAAAATCTGTATTATTAATCAGTTAATCATTCTGTATCATTAATCACCTGAACTAGTTTGTACTGTTCCATTCTGTACACTAGTTTTATGCTATTGTATATTATTAATCACTTATATTGTTCTGTTTAATTCTGAACCGTTAGCCATTATTAATTACCTGTAGTGTTTGTCTACTCTACTCTACCCTCCCCATGTTTCCATCTTTGAGGAAGGCATTCCAGAAGGGTAGTGAGATGTTTCCTACATTGACAACTGATGACAGGTGGGACAACGAGGGGAACATGTGACATGAACACCAAACGCTCTGGCAATCCAGAGTAATCCCCCCAAACCTGCAATGCTCTTTATCCCCTTTTTTTGGTAGCCTCAAGATCACCTATGATGTCTCAGATCCCTAAACCATACCTCTATCTGGTTTTCTGTCTGTAATGTTCTGTAACACCACGGGTGGGATATTCTGAGAAAAGGTGGAGATTTTCCTGGAATTGGAGGTGACAAGTCTCCTGATCCTGATCCATGTCTTGGGCTACTCCATCAATCTCAGGTATACTCCATCAGCTCCAGGGCTATTCCACTAATCAATAGACTATTCTACTAGTCCCTAGGCCATATCACCAACATGTACCATTATAATATCTTTACAACCCTCTTCTTTACATAAAATTCTTTCATATTTCCAGACTGAATGGAGTTTTGAACATCTCAATCTTAGGACAAGACTCTGCTACAAACTTGAATGTGTTTTCCCACAACACATTTACTACAGCCAGACAATCAAGGAATGTCATTTAGGATATTGATGAGAAGATGAAAAGTCCAACATCCTCTGGATCTTTCAAAGTCCTTAGAAGTTGAAATATATTTCTTCCACAAGGAGGTAGGAAAAAAGGAGATCTGGCCTTTCTTCCCTATTTCCCTGTAGAGTTGTCTTCATTGGTGTGTTGGAAAGCCACATGCAGTTCTATTACTGAATTTTTTTCAATATCAGATCTTGATTAATTAACTCTCAACTTGATTAATAATTTATAGATAATTTTGAGAGATAAGACCAAATTTCCCAGGCTATTGGAATAGCCCTCTGGTTTGACCTTATTTCACTTTCTTTTACAAATTTTCAAATATATTAAAGCTCAGTCTAAGATCTTTTTGATTAATTAATTGAAATGTGTTCTTTCTTCCTTAAGGAATCAGAACTAAATGGAATGAAAATAGTTTTAACTCTACCCTTACACTTGCTGCTATGCTAGGTACTAGGGAAAAGAAAGACAAAAGTGAAACATTTCCTGCCCTCACAGGACTTACAATCTATTTAGAAGGAAGAATATGGATATACAAAGACATACAGACATACAACACATACAGAATAGATACTAGATGACTTGGGGAGATAAACACCAGCAACTGGCAGAGGGATCCACTTGTGACAAATATGAGATGATAGCATTCTTGAAAGAGGCAGACAAAGGAGACAATAAGAAGGGAAATCTTCATCATGACTAGCATCATCATCATCATCATCTACTTTTTCAGGCTTATTACGCACTATTTGCTTTCAGATACTTTCTGGACCAGTCAAACTGGCCTTCTCGATATTCCTCACACCATTGAATTATGTTTCCCATCTCTGTTACTTTGTAGAGGCCCATGCCTAGACTGTATTCCCTCCTTATCTCTTTATTATATATATATATATATATATATATATATATGTATAAATATTGTCTCTCCTGATGGAATACAAGTTCCTTGAGAGCAGAGACTGCTTCAATTTTTTGTCTTTGTATCTTTAGCCCCTAGCATGATACTTGACACATAGCAGACATAACCCCAGTAACAATGGCAGTAACAATATGCATTGTCACATTCGAGCCTTACAAAGTCTTATTTTAGAATATGTTTTTGTTTTCCTTATTGTAGAGATAAGAAAAACTGAGGTTTAGAAATACTATGTAAACTCGTTTATGGGAATAGTTCATTTAATGGTAGACTCAATTAGAATATATATTTCTAGTCTAGGGAATAGATATCTTTGAATCAAAATCAATTTTATAATATCATCATTGTGATAACTCTATTATTATAACTGAGTGCATTATAGTGATGATAGTCAAATATTTATTTCACAAATATACAGTGGATTGAGACTGACTAAAAAATATAATTATAGGTAAATTTGCTTGAACTCAGGACATCTGATTCCAAATTAATTGTTTATGCCACACCATCTGCTGATCATAGCATAGGAAGGAATATTAAAATAGAGCAGAACAGAATAATTTAACATGGCATAATATAGTACACTCCAATTATTTGGGCATTGTCTGCGATTACATTAGTTTGAATAATTGATAGTTGACTATACTTGATACAACATTTACATAGTTTTGGTACAAAGGAAAATTGAGACCTCAGTTGGAAATAAAAGCAGTAAGTGAGACTGAAAAATAAAAAACCTGAGTGAGCCATTAAATATACCTTTTTTTATGCTAGTCATCTTTCTTTCCTAACCTCTATTACTACAGTTGAGCTGGAACCTGAAATCATTTAAGTTTCTTCCTTCAATATAGTTAAAACCATGAACAAATCTCTCTAGCAAATATTCAGACTTTCCATGTCTGGAGAGTCACTTAATAGCTGACAAATAGGCTCTATTAGGCCCTATCTTAATTGGTACTTGAACTCTTTGCCTTAAGCTGTATTTGGCTTCCATAATCCTGCCTGTCTCACCCACTGAAACTGCCAAGTCCTATAAAGTCCTTTGCCTTGTAAGAATTTCACTTGAATCTGTTTTGGCTCCTTTTGCCTCTTTCTCTTGGTTCTTCCTTGAGTCATTTGTCTATCTATGCTTAGGGTGAAAACAGTAATTTGTTTACTATTCATTGCAAATGAATTAGGAGAAACATGCAGACCACCACAATGGAACTCTGAACTCTGCTGATAATGAAATGCTGTATGGTCTCAGCCATCAAAAAGCCCATCTAGCCTGGAAAAACCCACCCGGCTCAGTTCAAGGGCTGGCTGTAACCCAGAATTAGATTCTGTGTAACCAAGAGGCTTTCTGGCAGCTGATGCCATAGTTAGCTCACAGCTCAGTCTCATAAATGGCCACTAACTTCCTTGTCCTGGGAGAGTAGTAAATGCTGCAGGGAATGAGAAGAGGACATCGACGTTCATTCCTGTTACTCTCCGGGTCCCTCCAGCTGTAAACGGTTTAGACACACATCCAATGATGCTATAGGCCAGCCAGTCTTTGTTACAGCCTTGGTGATTATTCTTTATTCTTCTCCTTCGTACTCAAGACCACCTTTGTCTCTCCTCCTTAGGGGCAGTTCATCTGTAGACGAGGAGTCAGGACTCCCCCTTTTCTTCAGGGAGGCAGATGGATTATTTGTGATCCTCATCCCTCCTTTTACGTGTCTTGCTAGAAAACTATCCATCATGGTCTCCTTTATTCCTTCCAACATATTTACACCGCTGTGTGTGCTGAGTAGATTGGTACCTTGCCAAATGGTTCAGGCTGCACTTGGCCCCAGCCTACAGAGTCTGGGTAGCGTGGTGAAAGATCAAACTTAGTAACTGAAAAGCATATGGTAAGAGTTGTTATAGGAAGGCAGTGCACATGATAGGCAAACAGATGCCAAGAAAATGCTAAATCCTTAGTCTGTATCTCCCTGACACTCAATTAGGTGGTCAATTCAGTAGTGAAGGGAAAACAATTAGGTGATTGACAGAATTTAAATATTATTTCAATGATTTGATTTTGTAGAGTGAAGACAGGTCTATATCTCCCACCATAAAACTTGTTTGATGATTTTGACAGACTTGGTATTCAAATCCCTAAAAAAAAGATGCACCTCATTAGCAGACAGCATTTTAGATGTGTCAGATCAGTCAGAAAGTCAAACAGATTTGTGAAAGTAGATGCAAGTCTAAGCCCTAATGTTAGGTCAAAAAATAGATAGGAACTCTTCGGTTATTAAGATTCTCCAGGTCACAAGAAGATTTATAAGCTTACTATCATCAGAGAGAAGGAAAATCCTCATTGCAAAAGAGCTAGATTTAGCATCAGGAAATATAGGGTTTAAATCCCAACTCAAAAACTCTCTAGTTTTATGACCTAGTCAAAAATCTTAACCTCTCTGGTTCTTTTTGTTTGGCCTTCAAGTAAGAATAATCATCATCATGGCACTTACCTCAAAAGGTCATGGTGAGAGTTAAGTGAAATGGGTAAACAAAAGTTTGTTTTTTTTTTTGCAAATAACAAGGTATGTAAACATACACAATTTTCATCTGTACAATAGGGAATATACACGGGATATTAACTTGTCCAAAGATTTTCCCAGGTTGTGTTTGGATGGCAGAGTTTTTTCCTTCATTTTGTTTAAATCTCTATGTGTGAAAAACATTGTGTTGGATATAGATCAAATTAGATACCAAATGAGATAATATTTCTAAGAAGCACTTAATAGTGCCTGGTAGTTGAGCTAAATAAATGCTCATTCCTATCCTTTTCCCTAATAGATTTAAACTATTATTATTATTTCAAAATAAAAAAACCAGAAGCTCTTTTTTTCAGCTCATTTAAAAACAGACACCTAAAACAGAACTGTACTTCTCCCAGACATTTATCTTAGCCCTAAACCAATCCATCAACACTTTTCAGATATTTCTGAAGAAGGATCAGGGAATTCTGCCAAATATCATTCTGTTGGATGTATATGCATACATTTATACAAATACAGATGCAATTCAGTATTGTTACTGAACAAAATGGGTACAATAAACCTCAATATGTTGGAATGACAAACAATTTCAACCTAGCAAGTGAAAACAAATTTGAGTCTGTCAAATTATCACACGCAGCCTCCAATGAGTCTCCTGTGTAGGGTTATATTTATTTTGCTCAAGCCCATTTTGTGCTCTGTGCTCAATAACATTTGTAATACATACCTTCCCTATGCAACAATAATTTAATGACACCTTGTTCTTTGCTTGAAAAGCAAAAGAAATATCAGGAGGTATTTATGGCAAGCCAAACAATTACTTTCTAAAACGGTTTTAATGTAGCCAAGATTCAAGAGTCATCATTTCAGCAGAGTGAGATTTATTAAGACTTCACTTTGAAGCAATAAACTGTACTGCTTGGATGGCGCATTGCTTTCTCTTGAGTGTCAATTAATGTTTGGAGAGATTTTACTTGATTCTATAGAATTTTTAAAATTCTACCCCTTTCTGGACTTGTTGTAAAGAAACGAATAATGCATAATAGCTCCTTTCGTGTGTGTGTGTGTGTGTGTGTGTGTGTGTGTGTGTGTGTGTGTGTGTGTTTTGGCAGGGGGAGAGGGATGGGTGGGAAATAGAGAGCAGAGGCATCTAGGAGTTCTAAATTCATCAGTATGGGGAAGACCTACAAAAACTTCTTTTGTCAAAGCAGATAAGCAACTAAACTTTAACTTAGAATCTTAGACAATTGTTTCAGGCTTTAAGAGGTTGAACCACTTGTCCATGATGATACAACCAGTCTGTTTCAGAAGTGTGACTTAAAACTTCTTCATTCCTCACTTCCAGGTGGATTTTGGACTCGTTAGACCATTATGTGTCTCATTGACTGTTAATATCATATATGAGGTCACAGTTTACCACAACTCGTAAAGACGCTGACATTGAATAGTCACAACTACCATATGCCAACTTATTAATAACAAACACAAAATCACTTCTTTCTTAAAGGGAGGAGGGAGTCTAAGTAGTTTTTTCTTTCCAAAAACCTAAAATGGAAATGAAACTTATTAGTGATATAGAGAGGATAAGGTAAAATCCAGTGATTGACTTGATTTGGGTTCATGTTCCACTTATAACACATATAAGTGACCCTGGGCAACTCGATTAGCCTACCTTGGCCTTAGTTTCCTCATCTACACAACAAGAGTTGGATTGGATGGCTTTTTTGGTTCCTTCCATCTCAAAATCTGTGATTCTGAGATTTATATCTGTCACGATATTAACATGTTGTCCAAAGGTTTGCCAGATTTGTATTTGGATAGTAAAGGGTTTTTTTTTGTTCATTTTATTCATACATCCATGTGTAAAAAGTATTGTGTTTGGTCCTAGTTGGATATGAATTTTGACAAGATTGCTCTGTGGATATATGGTATGAGTAAAGAAGTCATTGACAATTAGATACAAGCTTTTTTTTTCTTATTAAGGAAATCATAGCTCTGGATCTTAAATATTACATGCTACACACTCATAATGATTTGTTGCAATAAAATGATAAATTCCTATTGTTACTACCTGGCACTTAGATTAGCATGACAGGAAAATCAAAGAATATCATACTTCTTCTCCTCCCCCTACAATGCTAGTCTCAGTCAGTTCCTTTTTTATTTTTCCCCCCAAGAACATATTATCACTTCTAGGGAAATCCCAAAGACTCCAGAAAAACATGGTCCTTTACAAGTCAATAAAAAGGAGTACATTGTATTATTATTTTTTTCAAAGATGACATTCTTTTTTCACCCCACCCCACCCACACATTTCTTTCACAATGAAATCCAGTTACCAAGAAAAAAGCAAACAGAACCTAACAGGTCAGCTTAGAAAAAGAAAAACATTGAAGTGTTACTACACAGAACAATGCGAATGATTATTAGCTTGATGATAACGTCAGGGAAAGGCAATAAGAACAAATGTCTCTTAAAAAAAACCACTTGGAATACAAACGTGAGGGAGTCTTCTTTGCTTCCTAAGCCATATGTGATTTTCTGTTTAGTTGGTGATTTATACAACTCTGCTAAACAGGTCTGGGCTCCAAACATATCTTTTCCAAAGTGCTTGGGTGCAATCTTCCGTATTTTCACAACTGTTCTTGGATAGCATCGTATTTCCCAGAAAGCACTGCTCTAAGAAACAGCAAAGTTACAGCGTCAAGAGGCATTGAAGGACAGATGCCAAGATGTCATTCACCATTGGAACATAGTCTTTCTATCTCAAATGAGATCATCTACGGGAACCAGTATATGCAAGCAGGTCATCTGCTTTTGTGGGAAGACCTTATTAATATATAGGCATACGTATATTTTATATACATACATATAATTGCATGTACCTGTATATATATATATATATGTGTGTGTATGTATATATACCTGAAGAACAAGTGAGAGAGATGAAGTTATCTACAATATAAATTTAAGGTTTTATAGCTATAATAGTTTAAAATGGCACTAAGATTTTCAGGGCATCTTGTATTCCTATTTGTATAAAGCTTCAATAGGAGACATTTCATAAATGTTTTATATGTGTCAAAGATTTGTGATCTTATCACTTTAAAGAACTTCCATTATGGAAATTCCTTCTACTATAATTTATAATCATAGAGAGCTACCTTGGGCTGGTCTTGAAAGATCAAATAAGGTATTAAGAGCCAAACAGGCAGTATGTGTTAAAACCAGGACTTGAACTGACTCCAAGGCCAGCTCATTATCCATTGTATCTTTCTGCTTTACACCATTGTACTTTTATTTTTTCTTTTTACTCAAAGCAAATTTTATACATTTTTGGTCATCTTGTGATATTTTTTGGGACTCCCAATGAGAAAACTCCCTCCAGTTGTTCTAAAATCTTAAGAAGGTTGTTTGGTGCAACAGGAAATTAAGTGGCTTGTTCACACATCGTCAATATGTAGTAGACAGAGGACTTGAATTCAGGTCTTGCTGATGCCAAGGCTAGTTATCTATTAGACCACTCTGTAATAATAAATTTTATTTATTAAGTAATTACAATTAATTAACTATAATAAATTATTATAATAATATGGTTATGCAAATAAAATTAAATATCATTTGATTTTCAAATAATTGAAAGAATTCAATAATTATTACTGGATTTAAAAGCATTCTGTCTAGATCTGAATGTCTCAGGTCTAGGGATACTGAATACAGAACACTATTTAGTTTGTATTCACATCACTTTCCTTTTCTTCCCCTATTCCCAGGGGAAATGCCAGACCACTTTGGAACAGGGCAGCTCATTTGGGGCAGCAAGACTGTGGTGTGTCTTATCCTATTCAGCAAATTTTATTGGTTAGCCTTATTTTTAAGACAAAAGGATTCAAGAATAAGGTTATGAAAGGTAAGTTATTTTTTCATTTTCAAATTGTTTCCAATATATTTGCTGAAAACTAGGAGACTGAAAAAAACAACTTCTGTTAACCATGCATAGCTAGAGTTGGGTGCCTCTATATTTGCTGTCTCTCCTATGAGAAATGTGGTGTAAATATGATCAGTGGGCAAATGGTAAAACAGACGAGTCCAGAAACCAGTATATTTGTGTCAGAGAATGAGTATTAAAGGATAATGGTCACCAAGTATAACTTTTAAATAGAAAGCTATATTAATTTTCCCATTAATGAAACTCAAATTTTATAATGGATATAAGTGAAACAGTAGAGTTTTGTCCATTCGATCATTAATCAAACATTTATTGAGTGCATGCTGAATAGAAAGAACTATTTGGCATTATGTTGGCTATAAAGTTGAGCAAGATAATTCTGTGAACTTTGATAGGATTTAATGGCTTTTCAGGGATGCATCAAATTGTATGTGGAGTAATACTTTTAATTTTTTGACTTTTCAATATTTTTTCAATACTTACATGATAGATGGGTAGCTCAGTGGATTGAGAGCCAGTCCTAGAGATTGGAGGTCCTAGGTTCAAATCTGACCTCAGACTGTGTGACCCTGGGCAAGCCACTTGACCCCTACCCCCACCCCATTGCCTACCCTTACCACTCTTCTGCCTTGAAGCCAATACACAGTATTGACTCCAAGACTGAAGTTAAGGGTTTAAAAAATACTTAATGATAGAGGTTACAAATCTCTCTCTGGTGCTTAGTTGCCTACATAGTTGGGTGTATCTCCTGCCTTTTCTAGATGTTTCAGGAAGGACATATACTTCTTACACTCAGGAAGAGAGAAGGCAAATGGCCATTCAGTTGGCAACCATTTATTAAATGCTTACTAGGTACCAGGAAAGGTGTATGAGTGTTCAAGGAGAAATTGCACCTTTGCCATGAGGTCTTGCTGATCCCTTTTCCGGGTTGCTCATTCACTTTTGGTGTCCATTTGGCCTTCAATTCTCACCTGTGTCTCCAAGAAGATGTAGCATGTACAGAACCAACACCCCAGTAAACAATCTTGGCAGATGGACTATACCAGGCAGAGAATAACGAATGGACCACAAACTTGTTGGTGAGTTAGGGAAATGTCTACAACAAGCATGTGAAGACTTCCTTGAGTAGAATGGGCGGATGAGAACAATTTGTTACACTGGCCATAAAGGTAACAGAACAAGTGCTGTGGTGCTTAGGGCTTGGCCAGACATTGGAGACAAAGATTAAAATTAATATATATGTTAACTATTATATTTTATAAAGTTTATTAATAATAACTAAAATTAAAAAACAAGCTAACTCAGCCTGGTCATGAGAGAAGAGAGAGAAGAGAGAGAGGAAGGAGTTTTAGAGCTTATAAACAATACATGACCACGCAACATGGTAGAGAGATTAAAAGGAATTCTGGGAACTCCTGAAGGACTTCTGGCAGATGAAGTCCAGGGTACAAGAATTTCTGATTATACAAGACATTGCAATCTTCCACTGCACCTGGGTCAGCACCAGTCGTCTTGAATTTTTTCTTGCCACTGGACTTGGATGACACTGGAAGGGAAAGTGAGGCTCAAGACAGCACCTCACTTAAATCCAATTCAAGGATAAGACAAGGCAATGTCCTGTGATGTCATTGGTTCTCTTTGAAAACAAACAGTGAACAATATCATGTATCAGGTACTGTGCTGAGTATTGGATGGTTGTCATGTGCCTCTATGGTGAAAGAACATATGGTATCTCTATAAAGTACAAGAAAAATTAATTCATATATGCCCTGGGAGATTTCTTATGTAATGATTAGTCTCTGTATACTTTGTACAAAAGAAGACTAGAATAGGGAATAGGGACACATCTTTGAGTTGTATGTATATGCTGAGATTCTTCCAGAGAGCCAGATTAGAGAGCTGGTCCCCTGGGAAAGGTGATGAGTGACTTCTGCTAGAGGAGAGAGGTTTAACTACAGAAGACAGTAAATGAAACCAGTAATGAAACCACCATTTACCAGATGCAGCCCAGTCAGAAAATGGCACTAGGAAAAGTGACAGAATGAGAGGCTATAAAGGATAACAGATCTGACCAGGAACAAGATGGCGACTATCAAGAAGAGAATGGTATCAGATCTATGAAGGTTAAAAATAGAAAAAAAAAACAACAAACAAACAACTTAGTGGTGACTAACTTGCAGAGAACAATGCTTTTTAGAAAGGGTGTGGGGCATATATGTGGACAAACAAACACTGACTGACCCCCAGCTAGAGCCCTACCTAAGGAAATACTGTAAGTTACCTAGATTGTAAGTACAGGTCTCTGGGAAGAGGGCTGCTAACTGGATAGGATATCATCACTTTCTGGGAATTTATATGTAAGATCTATTTCCATTACTTATAAATCAAATCATTCATCTTTTTAGCCTTAAAAGTCTGCTATGTGGCATTTCTTTTTAAAAATTTTTATTTATTTATTAAAAAAAAACCTTTACCTTTCATCTTAGAATCAATACTGTGTATTGGTTCCAAGGCAGAAGAGTAGTAAGAGCAGGCAATGGGGGTGAAGTGGTTTGCCCAGGGTCACACAGCTAGGAAGTGTCTGAGGTCAAATTTGAACCCAGGACCTCTCATCTCTAGGTCTGGCTCTCAATCCATGGAGCCACCCAGCTGCCCTCTATGGCATCTCTTAATGGAGGAGGTGGGGGAGGTTGATATTCCTTGGAGAATGGTGATGTTGTCAGACAGAAATTCTTAGATCAACTGTGGAGGAACAATGAGTCAAAAAAATAAGGAATCCCCCCCCCCCCCGATAAATCAATAGGCCTTTTTGTTTGAGTCTATGGTATGATGGTGGCAGAGGAGACAGCATACTGGAATTAGAATCAGGAAGGTTTGGGTTCAGATCCCACCACTGGTACTTGGACAAATTGCTTAACATTGTTCTGTATTTCAATTTTCTCATCTGTAAAATGAGAGTGGGAAGGGGGTTTGGATTGGATGATTTCTAGGGTCCTTTATGATCCTATCATCATAAGGTCTATAACTTAAAGGATTTAAGGATAACTCAACTACTTCAGGTTTCTCTGCTTATAAAAGTCTAGCCACACCGAGGCTTACATCCATTTTATAAATTTGAGGGGAAAGCAGGAGATTCTGTGAGCATTTCTCAGTAGCAAATATACATTTTTTACAACTGCCCAAGCCTAAGGCCACTTAAGGAAATGGATCAAGGCCATATGCCAGTGTCAGATATGTGTCAAAACCAGATAGCCTGATTTAGTTTTTCACATAGTTAAGGGGCTTAAAAGTAGTAGGAATTAAACAAAACCTAACCTTGGTGAACTGAGGCAAGCCTAGAATGAAAATAGTTACTCATGCATTTGATTTCAAGGCAGATGTAGATTCTTTAGTGTTTACACATATAAAAAAAAACAGGCACATATCTTTGATGCCAATTTTGGTGACTGGACAACTGGTAAAGTACAGAACTCAGCCTCATACAAGTTGAGATATTTTCTAAGTATAATAAAGCTGCCCAGGTAAGTGATATGATATATGATATGACACGACATGACATGACATGACATGACATAACATAATAACATAACATAACATAACATCATATCATATCATATCATATCACATCATATAGTATCATATAGTATCATATAGTATCATATAATATACATAACATAATATACCATCATATAACATAACATAATATAACATAACAATAGAATATAATGTAACATAACATAATACAATGTAAATAGAAAATATAACATAAATAGAAAATAAATAAATAATGATTGTATAATATAAACATGCATTTTAGAAGTTTCCTTCAAAGATTTGGGAAATGACCTGATTCTTAATGCCTACCTCAATGTAGTGGGAAAAACACTAGATTTGGAGCAAGAGGTTCTCGGTTTGCATCCTCACACTGCGACTTATTCCTTGAGTGACCTTAGGCAAGCCACTTCGTTATCTGGGCCTCAGTCACCTATAAAATGAGAAAATTGGACTAGACCTCAAGGGACTTTTCCTGCTCTAAATGTATGATTCCGTGATATAGGAAGAGGGATTTAAGGCCAAACAAAAACTAGGCTACAAAGTAAATTCTATTTCTATCAACTTCCCAGTTAAGCTCTTTTTGTAATAGCTCCCAGAGACTTAGTCCCAAATCTACCAGGGAGCACACTGGATGTCACCATGAAGTCAGCTATAGCAGAGGCTTGGAAGGACTATTTTAGCAGGTAGAAATTTCCAACTGGCTCTCAGGCTGTAATGTCCATTGTGATGAAAGCAATATCCTAAGACCTCTGCCTCAGGCAGTTTTAGACTAGTTTTCCTTAAAAAGTATTGAAAATGTTCCAAAAGATTTAATTGGCTCAGGCAGCTGCTGTGTGCTGGGCAAATCAGACTGCCCATCACCACTTTAACCACCGCCTCTCCCCGGACCTCCATGCAGACAGCTCAGATTACTCAGCAGTGCCAAATGGTTCAATATCATAAATGGCTATGGTTTTATCAGTGGAGATAACATTAATAGTCAATAATTCAGTCAATAATCACTTCTTAAATACCCAGATGCATTACCTTCTACTTTGCTACTATAACCTATGGACTCTCATTTTCATTTATAATTGAAACCCATTCTATGTTGTAGGTTTGCCCATTAGAATGTGAACTCCTTGAGAACAGGGACTAACTCACTTGTCTATTTATATTCCCAGGGCTTAGCACAGTTCTTTACACAGTTCTGCTGTTCAGTCATTTCATTCATGGCTGATCCCATTGGGGGTTTTCTTGGCAAAGATACTGGAGTGGTTTGCCATTTGCTTCTCCAGCTCATTTTATAGATGAGAAAACTGAGGGAAACAGTTAAATCACTTGCCTAGGATCACATCGCTAGCAAGTATCTGATGCTGCATTTGAATCTGTGCAGATGAGTCTTCCTGATTCCAAGCCCATTTTTCTATCCACTGCCCCACCTTGTTGTCTTGCTTTCCAAATAGTAAACACTTAATATATATTTTTTCATTTTTACATTCACCATTTTCTTAGATGTTAGTTAAACCATAGCTCACCAGAGTAGTAGAGGAAAGCTGGGCTCAACTGGATCAATTATATCGTCAGTGAATTTCTACAAATATCCTTCTGCTATGGCGAAGTTAACCTTTCATTTGTAAGGTGCACCGTGAATGGCTCATTTTATTACAGTCTCACACCTAAGTCATTAGACTGACTCGATCAGCTCATGCCTACTGCAATCACCTGTGACTCATGATGAAGCCACTGTTAGTCTAAAACTTACAAACCTCCTCCATACCAGACTTAAAACGACAGGATCACGTTCATCCTAGGAATAGGATAGACTTACGTCGTATTGCCTTTCCAGAGCGTGATGATTTTTATTTTGATACATAGGCTTTTCCAACAGCACTTAGACAAATATAAACAGAAATTTCTATCTGAATCAACAAAAGATTAAGCATCTTTATGTCCTATGTGCTTCCCTATATGATATTTGTTCATGTGAGGCAGTTTAATAAAATACCTTAAATAACCCAAGCCTGACAGAATGGAATTTTCATGTTTTCATTTTCATTTCATTTCATTATATTTTAGGAAATTGTAGCAGATCCTTCAAGAAAATGGAATAAAATATTTTATGTTGTACTTTAATGCTCTGTATGTCATTCTTCAATGTGTATTTCCCAGCATTTCTATGATTGGGATATAGATGTACATGTAGATATAGATGCAGAACTGCAAATGCTCAACGTAGAATAATGTCTAATAGTATAGCATGGAAGGCTAGCTAATCTTCAGATTCCACTGCAAAACACTGCATTAGAAAGAAATCAGATGAGAGAAATTGAAGTCATTAAATCAAAAGTGTCTTCATGTATCATGTGGGTGTTTGTGTTCACATTTAGCATTAAACAAATGCTCAGGTTAATGTTGGACATTAACCTCTGCCTAAACATTAAGTATAATATATGTGATATGCAAACATGATAGTTCCCTCATTTATTCATGCCCATGATAGATTAAGTGGTGAAATACAATTAGTTTTGCAATGATGCTGATTACCAAAAAATAAAAAAATAGGAATTGGCCATTGGTATTTATCTGTAATTACAATTTTTTTTCAAATTAATATCCTTCAAGAACTGTAGAATGGCCCATCTAAAAGTAATTTTCCTCACAGTAGACTCTGTTGTATTCCTTAAAAGCCTAGCCTAGGCCATCGAAACCTTTGTACTCTTTGGAATTTATTTTCTTTAATTAGACTTAAAGTGAAAATGGATTATGCTTGAGGTCACACCACATCAAGAGTGATCACCCAGTCCAAAACACTATTTGGTTCTCCCTTCAGAGGTACAATGTTATAGATGACACATGTGATATTTAAATAAAATCAAACTAATTTATGATTGAGGAAGCCATCATCTTTCGTTAGAGTGAGAATATAAATTCTCTGGGTGAGGCAACTAACATATTTGAATGACTCTATCCATTTTCCGGCAGATCATACCATACAACACATACCACAGAGCAGGCTTGTTTCAAATGACCCCTTGCAGAGAATCTACTTTGTCTTAATGACATGGAAGAACATTCTCCTGTCAAAAGGGAAAAACAAACAAACCACGAACTCTACTTTAAATCATTAAATTACGTTATGCTTCAGTATTATGTATCTATAATATTCTACCTCTTGCCTGGAATTAGAAGGAGGGAACAGTTAGGAAGAAAAAAAATCTATTCATGTGAATATTATCATGGCATTGCCCAGTGTTTCCTTAGACTCTTTCTCTCCAGAGCAGGATGAGTTTATGGGTACTTGTTACCAAAATACATCAAACTTGAACAGGTTTAAATAGAATAAGGCATAATTCCCAATGGTTTGAGATCTCTCATGTTGAGAACACATACTTGGATCTCCTTGGCTTAAAAGTATATATATATATATATATATATATATATATATATATATATACACATATATGTATATATATATAAATATATGTGTATGTATACATATATTCATTTTAAATGTATATATATTCAATTACAAACACTCTTGCACACATATAGATGCAATTGAATTACAGATTTAAATCTGCAGTAGAATTTAGAGATCATCTAATCCAAACTTTCAATTTATAGATGAGGAAACTAAGGCTCAAAGAAGTAAATTGACTTGCCTAAAGTTACAAATTCTTCCTTAAATGAAGATCTTTCTAAAACCAATTCAAATTGTATGATTTTGGATCATGGACCTTGATAGGTCTCCAGAGAATTAAAACTGAGAATTCCTGAGATGCTAATGCCTGCTAATGTTCTAATTTGTTCTTCCAACAAGTAAGTATGCCTACTTTTAATGAGAATATTTTGAAGCCATAACTCATTCAAATAAATGAATTGTAATGATGGAATTTTAGGTATTGTATAACGGTCACTGAAGATATTTTGGTGACGAAAGATTATTCTGAGTATCTTCCTTTTTTTTTTTGTTTTTAAAATGTCTTTCCAGCAACAAATAGTTTTCATTAATATGTCTTTCATGACCTTTGCACTAGACAAATTGAGAAAAATAAAAACAAATCCCTCAACATATATCCATATATTTTGGCAAAACAAATGCCCATGTGACTTACTATGTGACTTTTTGCATTTTAAGATCATTATGAAGAAGCGAATGACATGCTTTACCTTCATTCTTTTGAACTAGTGATTTGTCCTTGCATTGATAACTGTTCTGAAATTTTTAAAATTTATTTTTACTTATAATATTATTATTGTACAAATTATTTTCCAAGTTTTGTTCATTTCACTCTGAATCAGTTAATACAGATCTTGTCAGTTTCCTCTGAAATTATCCATTACATTGTATTTTATGGCACAATGGCATTCCATTATATTCCTCTACTATAAATTTTTTAGCCATTCCTCATATTAGCAGGACACTCCTTTAATTTCCGGTTTTTTAGGTTATCATGATAAAAGCTCTATAAATATTTCTATAACTATAGATCCTTTCCTTTTTTTCTTTAAGTCTTTGGGATACAAGCCTGGTAGTGATAGAGTTTAATGAAAGGTGATATATAGCATAAAGTTTGGTAATTTTCAAGTCAGAGTTCCAAATTCCTTTTCTGAATTTCTGGAGCAATTCACAGGAACACACACACACACACACACACATACACACACACACAAACACACACATACACACAGATACACACACATCTGTTTTCTCAGAGACCCTCTCTGCTTTCGTCATCTTTGCAAATCTTATAGATTGAGGTGGGACCTCAAACTTACTATTCTTTTATTGTTCTCAGTATTAATGATTCAAAGCATTTTTTATGCTGGTTCATAGTTTGAGTTTCTTCCCCTGAAAACTGCTTGTTCATATGAACTAACTTTTTTATGTCTCCATTGGGAATGGCACCGAGTTTTTAAAATTTGAACCAATTCATTATACTTTAGAACTAAGAATTTTTATCAAAAAATTACTGCAAAGATTAGTTGTGTGTCTTATAATTTTTATATTTAGCTTGTTCAAAAACATTAAAATTTGATATAATCAAAATTGTCTATTTTTCTTGTGTGAGCCTACCCTTTGTTTAGAGGTGAATTCTTCCTTTATTTATAGATCAGAAGAGTTATTTTTTCCTTGATCTTCTAATTTGTCTCTAGTGTAACTTTTCATGCTTACATTACACAGGAGTGTGCTGGAGTTAGAGGGGACTGATTGTTAAATTTTCAGTGTTAGTATTTATATCTTGGAAATCAGCAAATACTATGAATCAGGATGAACCAGGGTATGATTTATTGTTCTGTTGGATATCTTGAATTAAAAAAGTGATGGACAGAAAGTTAATAATTTAGATTAAATATAAAAGTATTCCAGGTACACATTTTCACTCCAGACAGCCAGTTAAAAATTTGACAGCACACTCCTGAAATCATATTATCCTCAGTAATTTGCAAATTATCACACTTATGGGAAAGGCTGAGTTTACCAAATAGCATTCAAAAGACACTTGAAAGGAAGGAAACTATCACAAAGATCAATCTCTCTCTCTCTCTCTCTCTCTCTCTCTCTCTCTCTCTATATATATATATATATATATATATATTCATTTGCTATTGACACTTACATTGGTATTTTATTCTTTCAAATAATTTTTTTTCTATATGTCATTTGATTCTCACAAAAACCTTTTAAGGGAGATAACTATTATTATTCCCATTTTACAGATGATGGAATGGATACTTTCAGTTGATTTTCTCATGGTTGTGCCGTTAGCTAGTGGTAGCAGTGGAAGAAGCATTCACATAACTTTGACTCCTAGTTTAGAGTTCTTTTCACTGTATTTATAATCTATGAATTTTGTGCAATGCCTTATCTCAACAGACTGCTGGATATATCCATCTAGATGTCAAAATCAATCCCTCAAATTTAACATGTTCCAAACTTACCATTTGCCCCTCTAAAATTGCCTTTCCTTTAAATGCTACAGTTTCTGCTGGTGAAAGCACAATTCCCTCAGTCCTACAGGCTCAAAACATTAGAATTACCTTTTATCCTTCCCTCTCTTTCAATGGTCACAGCTTAAAAATTTTTTATTATTTATTTTTAACATTAATTTATTTAAAATTTGGAGTTGTGAATATTCTCTTTTCCTCCTACTCTTCCCCATCAATTGAGAAGGCAAGAAATGTGATATTAATTATACATGTGAAATTATGCAAAACATTTCCATATTAGCCATGTTGCAAAAAAGCAAGAAAAGTGAAGTGAAAAAATGTTTTAATATGCACATAGACTTAATCAGTTCTCTTTCTGGGGGTGGACAGTATTTTTCACCAAAAATACTTCAGAATAGTTTTGGATCATTGTATTGATCAGGACACCTAAATCATTCACAATTGATCATTGTACAAAATGGCTGTTATTTTGTACAATGTTCCCTTGGTTCTGTTCATTTCACTTTGCATCAATTCATGTAAGTCTTCTCAGGTTATTCTCAAGTTATATGGCTCATCATTTCTTATTGCACAATAATATTCCATCATGATCATATACCACAACTCTTTCAGTCATTCCTTCATTTATGGACATCCCTTCCATTTCCAATTCTTTACCATCACAAAAAGAACTCCTCTAAATAATTTTTGCATACCTCTGTTCTTTTTCTTTTATCTCTTTGAGGTAAAAGTGAATACTAATAGGGTTCCATTTTTTTTTCCACATCTGATCCAGTATTTGTCATCTTCCTTTTCTGTCATGTCAGCCAACTTCATAAGTGTGAAGTTGTACTATGGAGTTGTACTAATTTATATTTCTCTATTCAGTTGTGATCATATGACTCTATATTATATGACATTATATATGCCCATATATTGCTTTGATTTCTTATTCTGAAAACTACCAGTTCATATTCTCTGATCTTTCATCAATTGTGAAATGGCTTCATTCTTATTTTTATGTTTGACTCAGTTACTATATATTTGAGAAATGAGGCTTTTATCACAAATATTTTCTATAATTTCCCCCAGTTTCCTGTTTTCTTCTAGTCTTAGCTGCATTGGTTTTGTTTGTGCCCAAAACCTTTACTTTAATGTAATCAAAATTATCTATTTTACTTTTGATGATCCTCTTGATTTCTTACTTAAAAAGGTAATAAACTATTCCCTTATCCATAGAACTGACAGATAAAATTTTCCATGCTCCCTTAATTTCCTTATATCATCATTTATGTCTAAATTATGTAACTTTTTTCACCTATCTTGATATAGAGTGTGAGATATTGGTCTATATATAGATTCACCTGAACATTTTTCCCCTAATTTTCCTGGCAATTTTTGCCAAATAGTGAGTTCTTTTCCTAAAAACTTGGATCTTTTATTTTTATCAAATATTAGATTACTGAGCTTCTGGGTTAAGATGGCGGCAGAGTAAAAAGCAGCTCTTAACCTCTCCTGACCGAAACACACAAGACTCCTCAAGGAGACATAAAAACAAACCCAGTCAAACGGAGGGACCCCACAACAGGGCGCAGTGTGGAAGGTATGTGGAATCGGGACATTTTCATGCTATAAAGGGGTGAAACAGCTCTCACTAAATTGCTGGCTGAGCAACAACCCCCCCCACCCCCTCCACACATACCACCTATAACGCCAAAGCCAGCTAAAAAGAAATAGAGCAGGTTTGGGGCACCCATTGAGTCATTGGCAGCTCCAGGGCCTGTTCCTGAGAGCAGCAAGATTTAGGACCCCAAAAAGCTAAAGAACGCGCACAGACTCTGAGCACGGGCGCAGAGCATGGACGCAGGCAGACATAGGCAAGAGCGTGAGCGTGAGTGAAGGCTCTGAAACCCTGAGTGGGGAACCAGCGCAGACGGGTATATGACTGTGGAAGCAGCTCTCTGAGACTTGTAAAGGAACCTCCAGCAGAGGACCAAGCAAGCGGGTCCACCAGGGGGCTTAACCTTGAGAAAAACCAGAATTCAAACCTCAGGACTCAAAAGACTGCAGACAGACCCTGAGCTCAAGGATAAAGCTAAGAAGCTGCTGGGATAACAATGGCTACCCAGAATCAGGAAGCTTGGACGAGAAAGATTAACAAGAAAAAGAAATCTTTAACACTCGACAACTTTTACACAGAGAAAATCCAGACAACCAAGCAAATAGAGGGGGAGAACAAACAAGCATCCAGACCCTCCCAAAATAATAATGAAAACTGGTCACAAGCTCTTGAAAAGTTCAAAACTGAGATGACAAGAAAGATGGAAAAGATTTGGTTAGAGAAATGGGAAATAGCTCAAAAGGAAATCAGGCAAGAAAATAACAGTTTAAAAGGCAGAATTTTGCAATTGGAAAGTGAGGCTCAGAAATCAAATGAACTGATAAGCAAAGTGAACACCAGAAATGACCAGATTGAAAAGGAAAACCAAAAGATCATAGCCAAAAACCAAAAGATTATAGCCGAAAACCAGTCCCTAAAGGCTAGAATTGAGCAATTAGAAGCTAATGATCTCTCAAGGCAACAAGAACAAATAAAACAAAGTCAAAAGACTGAAAAAATAGAAGGAAACATGAAATATCTCAATGAGAAAGTGACAGACCAAGAAAACCGGTCTAGAAGAGACAACTTAAGAATCATTGGTCTTCCAGAAAAGGCAGAAATTGATAGAAACTTGGACTCCATACTTAAAGAAATTATTCAGCAAAATTGCCCTGAAGTTCTACAACAAGAGGGCAATATAGACATTGAAAGGATCCATAGATCACCCTCTACACTGGACCCAGAAAAGTCAACACCCAGAAATATAATAGCGAAATTGAAGAGCTTTCAAGTTAAAGAAAAAATCTTACAAGAAGCCAGAAAGAGACAATTCAAATATCAAGGAGCACCAATCAGGATCACACAGGATCTGGCAGCCTCCATGCTAAAAGACCTCAAGGCTTGGAATATGATATTCAGAAAGGCAAAAGAGCTGGGCCTGCAACCACGGATCAACTACCCATCAAAATTGACTATATACTTCCAGGGGAAAGTATGGGCATTGCCTACCCTTTGATCCAGCCATACCATTGTTGGGTTTGTACCCCAAAGAGATCATAGATAAACAGACTTGTACGAAAATATTTATAGCTGTGCTTTTTGTGGTGGCAAAAAACTGGAAAAGGAGGGTATGTCCTTCAATTGGGGAATGGCTGAACAAATTGTGGTACATGCTGGTGATGGAATACTATTGTGCTAAAAGGAATAAGAAACTGGAGGAGTTCCAGGTGAACTGGAAAGACCTCCAAGAACTGATGCAGAGCGAAAGGAGCAGAGGCAGAAGAACCTTGTACACAGAGACTGATATACTGTGGTAAAATCGAATGTAATGGACTTCTGTACCAGCAACAATACAATGACACAAGACAGCTCTGAGGAATTTGTGGTAAAGAACGCTACCCACATTCAGAGGAAGAATTGCAGGAGAGGAAACATAGAAGAAAAACAATTACTTGAACGCATGGGTTGGGGTGGATGTGATTGGGGATGTGGACTCGAAACTACCACACCAATCCAACTATCAACAATTTGGAAATAGGTCTTGATTGATGACATATGTTACAACCAGTGAAAATGCGCATCGGCCATGGGTGGGGGGAGAGTGGGGGTGAAGGGGAAAGTAGGGGTGTGAAGCATGTAAACATGTTAAAAATGAATATTAAAAAATGTTTTAAAAATATTAGATTACTATGGTCAATTTGGTGTAACTTATCTATTCCACTGACCTATTTCTTAGCCAGTATCAGATTGATTTCATAATTCTTTATTTTTAATATGGTTTGAAATCTAATACTATTAAACCTCATTCTTTCATTATTTTTTATTGATTCTCTTGATATTCTTGACATTTTTTCTTCCAGATGAATTTTGTTATTATTTTTTCTAGCTCTATAAAATAATTTTAGGTACTTTGATTGGTTTGGCACTGAAAAATAAATTAATTTAGGTACAATTGTAATTTTTATTATATTGTCTCACCCTATCCACAAGCAATTAATATTTATCAAATAGTTTAAGTCTATATTTGCAGAAAAAGTATTTGGTCATTGTGTTCATATAATTCCTGGGTTTGTCTTGACAGGTAAACTTCCAACTATTTTATAGTATCTGAAGTTATCTTGTATTGAATTTCTCTTTCTGGCTCTTCCTGCTGCTCTTTGTTGATAATATTTAGAGATGATGATGAATTGTATGGGTTTATTTTGAATTCTTCAACTCTGCTAAAGTTAGTTGTTTTCTAGGATTCTCTAAGCAAACCATCATATGATGTACAAAGGATGATAGCTTTGTTTCTCCATTGCCCATTCTAACACTTTCAATTCTTTTTGTTGTCATATCTATAGATAGCATTTCTAGTACAATACTGAATAATAGTGGTGCTAATGAACATCCTTACTTCACCCCTAATCTTTTTGGGAAGGCTTCTAGCTTTTCTCCATTACAGATAAATTTTGTTGATAGTTTTAGACAGATACTACCACCATTATTCTTCTCCTCCTTGAAACTGTCATTAGAATCCCTGATTCTCCGTGGCCACAAAAGTGAGTGCTTCTCTTTGCCTTGGAATCACATGTGGGCAATGAGACAGAGTCCTGAACCTAGTGTCAACATAGGGTCCCTGTTATCTCTTTCTCACCAATTTTCCAACCCCCTTACTGTCTCTGGGATGAGAGTTCTGCCACCGCTGTTGTAGCCACCACCAAGAAATACTGATGATGTTACCATCATATGTGTTGATGTCATAGACTTCTTCTGCTCTCCTCTTAAGTTGTCTTAGGCTAGAAAAAATGTCTCACTCTGATTTTTGTTATCTCTGCCACTCCAGAATTCTATTTAAAGTATTATTTTAACATTGTTTGGAGTGGAATTTTGGGAGATTTCAGCTGAGTTGTTGCTTCATCCCTAACATCTTGGCTTTCTTCACTCCCAGCAACATCTAATTAATTTCTGAAGTCTGTTAATCTAATTTCCACAGCATCCTACTTGATCATTTCCTCTCCATAAACTCAACTCTTTTTTAGGTCCCCTTTAGCTCTACTTCTTGCCTGGATAGCCACCATAGTTGTTCCTCCTGACTCAAATCTTTTCCCTTTTCAATAATCCCTTTATATAGCTACCAAAATAATCTCTTTAAGACATATCTAGCAATATCACTGTCTTACTCAAAAGCCATTAATGGCTACCATCCACCAATCTGATAAAATGCAAACTTTTAGTTTGTCATTTAAGACCCTCTACAATCTGGCCTCAACCTAATGTTCTAGTCTTACTACATTACATTTCTCTTCTTCATAAATTCCTTAGCCAAAGTGGACTACTGATTTTTATTATTAATCAATCGATATGTATTTATTAAGTGATTAATACATGATAGCAGCAGCAGGCTGGCATAGTGGATAGAGTGCTGGGTCTGAGATCAGGAAGACTCCTTTTTCTGATTTCAAATCCAGCTTTAAACACATACTAGCTGTGTGACCCTAGGCAGGTCAATTAACCCTATTTGCCTCAGTTTCTTCATCTGCAAAAGGAGTTGGAGAAGGAAATGACAAACCACTCTAGTATCTTTTCCAAGAAAATCCCAAATGAGGTCCCAAAGAATCTGAAACACTTTAAATACAATTAAATTAACAAGAGATATATAATAGGAAGTCTGCTAAGCACTGAGGATACAAGTATAGAGAATGAAACTATTTTTCTCTATGTCTTTGTGTGGCTTGACCCAATGTCTGGAGGAGGGCTTGGAATATGCTTCTTCTTGTTGAAATTTTCATTGCTTTTTCAAGGTTCAACTCAAGTTTTATTTCCTTTAAGAAGCCATCCCTGATTTTTTCTCTTTTTCCATAGTGAGTGTGATAACTGAAAAAACTGAAGAGCAAGGAAGAAGGGGATTGGAAAAAGTCAGCAAAAGCAAGATTGCAGAATATTCCCTACTCCATTTCTTAATTTTTTCCTGATCTCATGAAGTTAATGTCTTACTCGCAAGTCCACATTTCAGTTGGGGTTGGATCAGGGGTTAGCTAATGCCCACCACCTCTTCATCTATTACAAGCTCCTCAAGGACATACACTGTTATTTTTCATCTGCTTATTGTTGGTCCCTACTGAGTTTATAACCATGCGAGTATGTGTATCTGTGTGTGTGTGTGCATGTGCCTTTAAATGTATGTATTAGTACCTATTTCAAATCAAGCACACAAATACATATTTAAAGAGAGAGGGACATGTCCTGACTTTGGAATTTTCTATTTATGAATCTCCTTGTACATATGAACAAGCAGCAGGGGAGTCTGAACTGAGAGTTCCCACCTTGCATCTCAATGGGGGCAATTGCCATTTGCTTCTTGGTTTAGAACACTTGGGGAGCATGGGGAGTCATTGACATAGGCAGTCACCTAATCCTGTGTAGATACAGAAAGCTAAATTGCTGATGTCTAAAGTATTTAGTCCATCCTTCCTACCAGGAGTGCCTTTCAAATAATAAGACATAAGGCAATTAAAATGGCCAGAAGCTACTGCTGCTGCTGTAATATTCTCCCCCACACACACATACATTTTGTCAGTTAAAATATACATGAACTACGGCGAGGGAAATGGAAGTAGCATTTGGCCTTAAAGTTATTGGATTGGATTTTGAAAATGACTGGTTGAAGATCCCTTGTGTAACTCATTTCATCAGGAAGTTTCATTGTGAGTTCCCTTCATTCATTTATCTCATAAAAATATGATTGGATCCTTTTTTTTTGGTGTGAGGGGCACTAAATTCCATTTCAACTCAAATTTAAGTTTCTGCTTATCATAGTGTCAATATCATACAAGATCAAAAGTTTCCTCTCTTCTTCCATGAAGCATCAAATGTCTATGAGAAGCATGTGCAGAAATCCAGTCAAGGTTCAAGCTAAAGTTTATTGAAAGATTTATTAGTCTTCGACATCATCCAGATGACAATTGTCTGCCTTATATTTTTCAGTTATGTGATAGAGCTAACCTAATTCCTCTGTCTGTAGTTCTCGCTGGTAATTGTTACTAATGTGAAGAAGGGAGCGTTTTGCTGGTGGCAAGTCAATGTTAACACTCCAGGGTGGTTTTCATCAATTCTTTCCATTGCACATTGATAAGAAATACAAATATGCTTTAGGAAGCGATGAGCTTGCCATTTGGAATTTGCAGCAGAGATGGAGAGGGCAGGAGCAGTGGTGAGTAAAGAGAGCCTTCTGTTTGACAGTGGACTGTAATGGTAGCAGTGAAAACAGATTCCCTGAGATGGAACCATAAAAAACATGGCTCCAATAAACAGCTACTCATTCTTTCCTCATCCAAATCAATTTCATCCATCATTGATCACTGTGATTCTCCAAAGGGCTTAAATTTTTCATTATTACAGTTGGGATAAGCCATTTCTATGCCTCCCCCCAACCATTGTCTTGAAGCTTTTAGCTTCTTTCGACATGCTGATTTGAATAATTAGTTAAAATATATTTATTGAGCACCTAGTACTATGCATTGTGGATACAAGAAATATACTTGCAGATTCATAGTACACCAAAGAACATTATATAAATGCAACTATTATTTTTATGCACATGTATGGACACACATGTATCTTCATACACAAAAATATATACATATACTTCAAGGATTGGCCATTTTAGCAATGTGCCTTCTCTGATGGAGTCCAACTCCTTTATATCTTGATGGACTGTTTCTTTCATGATTTTTCTCTGGCTGTAAAAATTCATCACCTGGTTATGAATCTCTCTAAGCCAGGCTGGAATTTGGATTACAGGAGCAAAGTCTGTCACAAGGCCAGTGTTCAAAGTCTTCCCAGGTGGGGAGGGCCTGCCAGAGCTTGTGTTTCAATGGAATAGCTTTTAAGACCACATTACTATCTCCATGACATCCATGATGATACATTGGAGTAGTATTGGAGTGGAGTTTGCCTACCAAAATGAAAAAAAAAAGGTCTTCAGAGCTTCTTATAGAGAGCATTTTTTAGGTTAAATGACTTGGAGATATCACTTGAACATCACACTCCAAGATCAGGGTAAGATATAAGGAAGGAGAAGAAGGAATGGGAATAGTTTGAGCCAGAGTAGGAGAGAGTGCAGGGTAGCAGGTGAAAAGTGAATAGACCTTTCTTTTCTTTTTTAAACCCTTAACTTCTGTGTATTGGCTCATAGGTGGAAGAGTGGTAAGGGTGGGCAATGGGGATCAAGTGACTTGCCCAGGGTCACACAGCTGGGAAGAGTCTGAGGCCGGCTTTGAACCTAGGACCTCCTGTCTCTAGGCCTGACTCTCAATCCCCTGAGCTACCCAGGTGCTCCTGTGAATAGACCTTTCTGATAGGACCAGATTTCTTCTGTAAGGAAGTAATAGGAACTAGCATGATGGCTAGGGGTTTTGTGAGCTTGGGTTAAGTAACATAACTTCTCTGGATCTTGCTTTCTTCATTTGTGCAACAAGGAATTATATTATATGAGTTCTATAGTTCCTTCCATCTCTAAATTTATGATCCTATGGAGTTCCTGGAGAATCCCTGTAGAGTTTGAGCTGGGAAGTTACATGAAAGTCAGTGAATATCTATTAAGTGCTTACTACATGCTAAGAATTTTGCCAGATTCTGAGTATGCAAAGAAATAAATGATAGATAACCCCAACCCTCAAAGATCTCATATGTTGAAAGCTATCCAACAGCTCCAAGAATCTGATAAGGGGATGGTTTAGGTAAGAAAGAATGAAACTGGAGACCGTCTGTCTGTCAGCTCATGGCTGCTCCTTCGACCAGCAATGAGCTTGAGATTTTATTTTATACAGTATTCAATAAAACCCCTTTTTGCCCAAAGCCCAAAAAAGTTTCACAGCTGCGCAGACACAGAATTACCTCATCATTGGTATATAGTTTTACAAAGAATTTTCTCATGAATATAATGCCAGATGAGAAAAAGTCCCAAGGTTAAAAATGAGCCTGACTTTATGTAAAAGTAGAATTTTTTCCTGAGCTTGCCACTCCGTGACCTTGGGATGCCTGGAGCAGTATGAGAGATATAGCCACAGCTGCAGCTTTACTCTGCTGAGTGAAAAAAGGCTGTTAACTCATTAAGTGCTGGTTTACTAAGAACTTAAAGCTTCTGAGAAAATCAGATTATAATGCTTTCCAATAGGAAAAGGTGTGGATCATAAAAGGAATCAAAGAGAGGAGTCAAGATTTTTATCTTAGACAACCCATCCTAACTGCGTCCTGACTTGTAGGCAGAAAGATCAAACACACAGTACTATCTGTCGTTGATCTTATAATGGGGTCCAGATAAAATATTTATTATAGACAATGACTTCCAAAAAAGGAGCCTCCAGGAGGGATCAATTATTTTGGATTAACCAACCTGCTAGTAGCCCAGCTTTTCGGGCTTAGGCTACTAGAATCAATCACAAAGCTGTATCAGCCATATTGATCATGATGGGAATCCAGATAAAAGGCCCTATCGAAGACCCTATTTCTCCGATTGGCCTTCCACACTTATAGTCTTTCAGGAAAATAAAACTCTTATGCATATAAATAAATACAACTTATAATTGGGTGACTTATGATTTAATCAGCATGGGAAATTTCTGATGTGGAAACTCCCTCCCCAGATGCAGATCAATAACTCAACTTTAATTTATAATCTTAGAGTCGCTTGTGGGTACTGAGCAGCTTGTTATTCAGCATTTTTCAATGAGGTCTGATTCTTCATGACCCCATTTGGAATTTTCTTGCCAAAGATATTAGTATGGATTGTCATTTCTTTTTCCAGATAAGGAAACTGAGGTAAATGGGGTTAAATGAATTTTTCAAGGTCACAAAGCTAGTAATGTCTGAGGCTAGATTTGAACTCAGGAAGAGGAATCTCTTAATTCCAAGCCTGGCACTCTGTCCACTGTGCCAACTAGTTACCCCTATTGAGGAGCTAGGTGATTTTTTAAGTTGTAGAGCTAGTATATATGTGGCAATACTTAAATGACACATTTCCTGATTGTAAGACAGGACTTCAGGACATCATGCCATGTTATTTTTCATACAAAATATGTAAGAACAAATGCAAATAAATTTGAGAAGAGAGAGAAATAACACCTGGAAGGAATCAGGAAAGGTCTTCTGCCAAAGGTGGTTCCTTGCCTAAGTCTTAAGGAAAGCTAGGGATCTCAAGAGACAGAAGAAGGAAAGGAAGTATGGGACATTTCCAGTTCAAAGATATAGGAGTAGAATGCTATACACAGGCAATGGTGAATGTATGATTTTGGCTATAACACAGGATACATGAAAAGGAGTGATGTGAAATCAGTATGTAAAAATGGGCTGGAACCAAATTGTATAGTATTTTAAATGCCAAAAGGAAGCAAATCTAATTCATCATAGGGGCATCAGGGAAAAATTGATGCTTCCTGAGTACAAGAATGATAAGGTCAGAATTGTGCCTTAGGATATCAATTTGATTGTTCTATGGTGGATGGAATGGAGGAGAGGGCAATGGAAATTAGGAGAATAATTAGGAGTTTGTTGCAATTGTGCATGATGAAATTATGCTCAAAGAGTTATAAAAATTGTGTATACCTTTTGACCTAGCAATGCCACTATTAGGTTTATTTCCTGAGGTTATCAGGGAAAAGGGGAAGACGAAACCCTCAAAGTTCTAAAATATTTATTTCTAGCAACTCTCTTTGTAGCAGCAAAGAACTGGAAATTGAAGGGATGTCCGTCAATTGTGGAATGATGAAACAAGTTATGGAATATTATTGTGATGGAATATTACTGTGCTGTAAGAAATGACAAGCAGGTTAATTTTGGAAAAACATGGTAAAGCCTACATAAAATTGTAAACAGTGAAATAAATAGAACCAAGAGAGTATCACAGCAAAAGAAATGTTTGAGGAATAACTTGTGTATGTCTACCTCCAGAGAAAGAACTGATAAATAAAAATAAGACATAGTTTTATACACATAGACACATATACATATATATGTATATACATATATAGCTTGTCAAAAGATACTTTCTCTAATTGCTAATTGGGAGAGAGAAGGGAAGAGGGAGTTAACTGGATATTTTAATATAACAAACAAATAAATTTAAAAATAAAATTTAACAAAAAGATGTGACAAATGCCTCAACTAGGATGATTGTGTACAGTCACAGCTGCAAGTGTCAAGAAGGGAACAGGTATAAGAGATTTTGTGGAGATATAACCAAAAAGACTTGGCAACTGATGGGCTATGAGGCATAATAGAGAATAAGGAGTTGAGGCTGACTTTGAGGTTATAAACCTGGGTTCCAGAAAATATGGTGGTGCTTTCGAAGGAAATAGTGGGGATAGATGAGTAGCTCAGTGAGTTGAGAACCATTTTAGGAAAGTTCTTGTAACAGTGTTTGGGATGAACCGACAGAGGGAGAGTCAAAGGGGCTACTTCCTGAAATGGGTGGTAGCAATGGAAATGGAAAAAGAGGGACTGTGATGAGAAACATTTTTGAAGAATTTATAGATTGCAATGATTTTTGGCAATAAATATATGGCATGGGAGAAAACATCTCTAATGGAAACCAGTAATGATTGAAGGCACTGATAAGGAACAAGGGGATGATTAGCAGATGAGATAATTCTTATATACCTATACTGTTTAACCCTGGGTAATGTGGGACTATTCCTCTGCTTTCCATTGCATGAACTGAATCGCTTTAGGGAGACACAAATGCCCACAGTTGAGGCTCATACAGAAGACAAAAGTACATTGTAGATCAGTAGGAGTGAGTAAAACTGGCGAAAATGCCATTTGTCCTAACTTAGACACATCCAGAGACCTAGTTCATTGGACTTTTATCTGATCTTACAGAATGCTAGTTTCTTTGAACTTGGATACTCACGCAATTCCAACCTATATTTCTAGAATTTAAACAATCTTCTTTATTTTGACCTCATTAATGACTGATTATAATCAAACCTAGAGACTTGTCTTACTCTCCATTGTACTAAGTGTAGTCCATAGAATGCTTTTAGCCACAAAATCTGGTCCATTTGGCTTTTTATTCTTCTTCTATCTGAGAACAAATAAAAACAATATAATCTTTCGCAAGTATGCTCTCTTCAGAGACAACTTGTTTGTGTGGCAACATTGCTAATAATCTGCCACGTTGCTATTGTTTGAATTCATGTCATATAGTTGCCTCTTTTCCATTTGATGTCATAATATACTAATATTAAGCTACGAAAATTGCTGATATATGGCTTCCCTCTCCCCACATAACCTTAGGATTTGAACTGAGTAATCCCTTAATTCTGTCAATTAATAGAATTTGTTCTTGAGGATTAACTGAATATATCCATTTCGTAGCAGGATCAGAAAATCCCAACAAATCCTATACAACCAGTTCATGTACAGGATGCCCCAAAAGCCTTTAGGGCACTTTTAAGCTGCCCTAAGACCTTTCAAGTCCTCCTGCTTGAATGTACTAACTTTTCCATTTAGAACACTATAAACACATACTCATGCATACACATAGACATCTTTTTTAGGTTCTGACAAAAAAAAACCTATGTAGAAAAAAAGTCAGTAATATTTCCCAGACTGACAAGATCAAACTGTTCAGAATAAAAACCCTACTGATTGCATGGTTCATCTCTGCTCTGAAAGGCAACCCTCCAGAGAGTCCCAAACAGCACTAGTCTGACACAATGTTGGTGTTTTCCTGTTAGAAATGATTGTTGGGTATTACTTTCAAGGTCACAGTTTTCATTTATCAATCTCTTTGGTTATTAGATTCATTAATATTCCCCAAAGGCTTTGACCAAAACAAAGTGACTCTAGTGATGTATGTACCAGTGAAAATAAGTTTTTGTATTCAGATCTGTTAACTCAAGATTGCCACCTCAACTTTTCTCCTCCTCTCTCCTCCCCCACTTCATCTTTGGCTCAGACCTACAATTTTAGGAGTGTGGAGAATGCTCTCCTCAGATAACCATAAGCAACTCATCTGTAATTTATAGTCTTAGAGAGTTGCCGGATTTGTTGAAGGTTATAGAGATGGCATATGTCAAGCAGGGGTTAAATCTAAGTTTTTCTGACTCCAAGGATGCTCTTTAACCATAAAGCCACACTGACTTTCAAATTTTGCTTTAGAAAATAAAAACCTTACACCCTCCCTCTGATTTCATTCTCATTTAGGAGAACAGTGATTCTGGCCTAACGTTTGTTGGCTGATACCTATGAATTTCCATTTTAGATTATCCTCTGGAAGCTTTTAGCATTAAGTCTAGTCTTCCTGGAACCCTTAGTAGGTATTGCAGAGTTCTGCGCTGTCACAAGTATGTAGCTCTCTTTGTCTTATTCCTTGCTATTCTCAGTAAGGGGGAGAATTTCAAATTGTGGCAACTTGGACAAAGGTCTGGGAACCAAAGCTCCCAGACTACTTACCTAGTTGGTATAGAAGATAATATACCCCATCTTGAACTGGTGTCCACAGATAATCCCCACTATGAAGGAAGAAAAGGTTAATTATCCACCAGTAGAAAATGCATGGAATTATGGAAGGTAACTTTAAGGTGAGTCCTGTCAATTAACACAAAGAAACAGCAATATTTTGAAATCTGGCATCATGGGGATAATAAGTAATGGTAAATGAAAAATGTAAATACATTTTGTCCTTTTCATTAGTGGAAAACATTTGAGCTAGGGCAGAATTCTACTTTTGGGTGAAGACATCTTTAATCTCTTCCATTCCATGAAGAGGGGAAAAATAATATTTTAGAGTCATGATGGACAAATTGGAAATCAGTTTACAATTGGATTTGATTATTAGAAATCATATAATCTAATGGCCTATTTTATAGATGAAGTAAACCAAAGCTCAAAGAGATTGTGATTTGCCTAAGATTACATGGAGTAGAAATTGGAGAGACTGGATTTGAAGGCAGGTTCTTTGATTCTAACACCAGCAAACTTTTTCTATCTTGTTTCTTTTTTTGACTCTTATCTTTTGCCTTTATACTAATTTTTATTTTTGGAGTTACTGTATATTTTTATTTTTATATAAAAATAAAATAATCTGTAACATAATAATAACAA
This sequence comes from Gracilinanus agilis, assembly GCF_016433145.1. Taxonomy (NCBI): domain Eukaryota; kingdom Metazoa; phylum Chordata; class Mammalia; order Didelphimorphia; family Didelphidae; genus Gracilinanus; species Gracilinanus agilis. The sequence goes on from NC_058132.1 coordinate 239,580,536, forward strand.
TATATATGATTTCTTATAAATATGTAATAAATGATAATAAATGTGTATACAAGGAAACAAATTCTCACATTAGGTATGTGACAATAAAGACAGACATAGACAAGAACGTATATCTCATTCATTTTTCCCTTCTCCCCCAGAAGGCAAATAATATTATATAGGTTTTATATATGTCATCATATGGTATATGTTTCCATGCTTGTCATATTGTGAAACAAAATACAGATAAGTTACACTAGAGAAAAGTGAAAAATGGTATGCTTCAATCTACATTTGGATTCCCTCAGTTCCTTCTATATCAATGGATATCCTCTTTGTCTTGAGCCCTTTGGAATTATCCTGCATCCTTGCCTTGTTGATAATCTATAGTTGATCATCATACATTATTATTGTTATTGTGTATAATAATCTCCTATTCCTGCTCACTTTACTCTCTATCTATACATATAAGTATATCCAGGTTTGTTTGTTTTGTTGTGATCATTTTGTTCATTTCCTATGTATGATATTTCTTAGTATCAGTTCTAAGATAGAAGTATGGCAAGAGTTAGGCAATCATGGTTAAGTGACTTGCCCAGGGTCATACATCTAGGAAGTGTTTATCAAATTTGAACCCAGGTCCTCCTAATTTCAGACTTATTGCTCCATCCTCTGTGCTGGCTAGCTTCCCCTCCACTATACTTTCCCCATTGTATTATCCTGCCTTCAAAGCTAATATATCTAATATGTAGGGTGACAGAGATAAATTCTAAAAGTATTTCAATAAGCTAAATTGTTGGACTGAATCTACTAGGATGAAGCTTAATATGGATAAATGTAGAGTTGCACATCTGGCTTCAAAAAAAAAGTACACAAATATAGAAGAGTGACTGTCTATCCATATGATTCGATGTAGGAAAGATTCAGGCTCTTTAGAAGACCGTAATCTTCATGTTATTTGTAAGTGTGACAGGGTCAAAAAAAATAACATGATTTTAGGCAGAAAAAGGAAAAGCTGTGATCATGTTGTATGCCTTTCTAGAAGCCCATCTGGAGTACTGAATCCAGTTCTGGGAGTCATACTTGAGGAAAGATATTGGCAAGCTAAAGTATATCTGGAGAGCATAATCAACATGGTAAAGGGAAATTATAACCAAGCCAGAGGAAGGTCAATTGAAAAAAAAACTAATTAGCCTGAAAAGAAAGGCTTAGAGGGGGCTATCATAAAATAGTGTATATGAAGGTTCATAATATGAAAGAAGATTTTATTTGTGATGTTTGGATCCCAGAAGCAGAATTAGATTCATGCAGGGAAAAGGGCAGAGAATCAGAGTGCATCCTGATATAAAGAAAAAAATTCCTAATAACTATAGTTGTCCAGAAGTGGAATGGATTGACCCTAGAGGTTATAAGTGGATGACCACAAATATCCTGAATGTTGTCTTTGGGAATGAATTATCAAGCGTTCTTAACCCTTTTTTGCATCATGAATACAGTTATGTGGCAATCTGGTGAAGCCTATATATCTCTTCTTGGAATAATGTTGTTTTTAAAAATATCATAACTGAAGGAAATGCTAAATTTTAATTAATAGGCAAAAACAAATATTTTTAAAAATTCAAGTTCATGGATCATTGCCCCCCAAATTCTATACTAATAATTAGAGTAGTTCAGAAGTAGAACAGGTTGGCCCTGGAGGTTATAAGTGGATGTCCACATATATCCTGAATGTTATCTTTGGGAATATATTATCCAGGGCTCTTAACTTTTTTGTGCCATGGATACAATTATGCGGCAGTCTGGTGAACCCTATAGATCTGTTCTTAGAATAATGTTGTTTTGAAAAACATCATAACTAAAGGAAATGCTAAATTTTAATTAGAGGTTAAGACAAATATTTAAAAAAAATTCAAGTTCATGAATCCAGACCCTCAAAATCTATCAAGTCTATTGGTTCCAGGGATCAGTGGCCTCTGGATCAAGAACCCCTGGAATTTAAAGTCCATTCCATCTAGTTTAATTCCATGAAGTCCAAAAAAGTATGAATCTTGCCCACAATTTTTTCCCATCACCTGTTTTAAGTAGTTGGTAGCTACATCACCAGTTGCAGAAGCATTCAATACCAGCTAACTGAACTACTTGTAAAACATGATTCAGGGAGCAGAAATCAATGTGCTGGGGGGCTACGTCCAGGACAGGGGCTGATAAGCCACTAGGAAAATCCTTGCTAAAATGGCAGAGACCACGGAGATATTAGTTTCCTAATTCTGGATCTGATGGAAAGCCAAAGGAAGGGCAGCAGCTGTAGGCTGACTCATGAATGACAAGCTCCAGGCCCTGCTGAACAAAGGAGGATTGAGCTGCAACCATTTGCTGCTTGGGAGTGTTTGAAGGCACAGTTGCAGTTGTCTGAGCCTCCATTGGGCTTATTCAGCAGATTTTTTAGTCTGCAAGGGGAAGGCTGTATGTATGAATCTGTGTCTGTGTCTGTGTGTGTGAATCCCTCTTGCCTTACATAAGTACAGGAAGCCTTGAAAAAACGCTTCTCTTCACCACTCTCCACCATGGCCATTATCAATAATTAGCACCATAGAGAATGTGAACTCATCGATCCAAGCTGAATATGAAATGTGGGAAGTAGCATGTGTTTCTGACATTCATTTGTCTTTTCAGTTTTATCTATTGTTTAGTTGCTGACCCTGATACTTTATACATGTCTCCTGGGATACCCTGCACCTGCCCACCTAGGGCTACTTCATTTTTCAATCTCTAGGCTAAAGATTTTCGGGCTAGTAAGACACATAAATAAACCTTTTTTTTTTATGAATACAGATTGGAAGACAACAGGCCACTATAGAAGTGTAATTATGTCAGATCCTAGTTGCTGTCGTTTAGTATCATCTTTAATTTGCAAGTTCTCGTCCCATTGTGTTCATACAAAGGGTTCAGGAAACCACTTGGATTCTGAGGTCCAAGTCTGATACGTTGTAATATAGCAGAAAGAATTTAGAACCTGAAATCCTGAGAAAACTGGGGTCAAACACAGAGGTAAAATATAATCAGCTTATGCAGGCTCAGGAGAGACAGTTGTTAAATTTTTAGAGTCAGCATTTATACCTCAGAAATGGGCAAACACTACATATTCAGGTCTGATTTATTGTTTTATTGATTGTCTAGACTTAAAGTGATGGAAACTGTTGATAATGCAGATTAAACTTTAAATTGTATTGGGCAAATACTTTTTTTTCCTGGATATCTACCAGTCCTACATCTGGCACTTTCTATGTGACATTTAACCTCTCATCCTCAGTTTCCCTTTATTTGTAAAAGGAATACAATATCCACTCTAGTGCCTACCACATTGAGATGTATATTAATCTATTGATGAATCCACAAGTATTTATTAAATGCCTACTTTAGTCCAGGTCTTACCCTGAACATATAAATTGAAAGAATGAAACAATCCTCACTCTCTGTGAGCTTACATTTTAATGGGTGAGAAAAGTACAAATGAAAACATATATAACATAAATATAAAATGCTACATAAATTGGTTTGACAATGGAAATGGTGCTTCAAATCCTGACTACAAATTGCTATCTGTGTGACCTTGCTCAAGTCATTTAAACCCTTATTTGGAAAATGAGGGGGTTAGACTAGATAACCTCTAACTACTCTTCCAGTTATAAATCTATGTTCTTATTATGACAAGGTTATTATAATCCTAAGCAAAATTATATGGTAGTTGAAATTTGTCTGGTTTTCTCATTAGCATATTTATTGCTCCTGTCACCCATTCCCTCTCTTCCTCTCCTCACTAACGCCAAGCACCTACTTTATATCTCATTCCCTGGGATCTTGCACTCTCTGGTTGTCAACTAAAGGCATTAGCTGATAAAGTTTAATACCCCTGAAGAATATTTCCATTTGCATAGGTGCTTCTTTAAAACCCCAAAGAATAAATCTATAATGATCCGTGAGAGAGGCTAATATTTTTGGAAGAGACTCTGCCCCACTAACAATTTCTATGTTCATGAAACAATTGGTCCTGCATTCCTGACACGTGACAACTTTTCTCATTATGTCTTCAATTCAAAAATAAGATAATAATGCTAATTTTAGCTTAAGTAAATTAAGAAAACACACTGATAATCTCATATTTCTTAGAATAAAAAAATCTGACAAAGATGTATACCACATGTAAAATTAGTAACAGTGAGTTCATAAACATTTATTCACCACCTACTTTGCCCTATAGGGTGTGTGGGGTATTTGAGGGGACCAGCATCACTGGTGGGAGGTTTTCAGGTTTGCTCACTCATCTTTGGCTTTCACTCATCATCCAACTCTCATCTATCTCTACCTCCAATGGTCCTACCCTGGTAAAACCATCTTAGAAAATGGGGTACGCCAGATTGAGGGGAGCTGACAGGCTTTTAAACTTGTTAGTGCTGTAGGGAATGTCTACTTCAAGCCTGCAAAGACTTCTTCCAGAGGAATGTGTGGACGCGAACAGTTCATTCTCATGGTCATGAAGGCAGCTGAAGCAAGTGTCATCGAGCACTTACAGCACGACATCAAAGCAAGAGTAAAATATCTTAAGTTGGTAAGACTCTAAGGCCATCTGCTGCATCTTGGGCAGTTACCATTTGGCCTTACTTTAGTCTTGCCACCAGTTTATTGATTAGAAAAGAGTGAGAATGATGAATTTTTTGCAACTCTGTTTCAAACCCAATTCCCACGCAAGTCAAGATATGATCGTTGTGATGTTGTTGGTCTTCCTTAAAAATGAAGGACAGACAACAATGACTTTGCTATATAAGTTCTGTGCTAAACATTGGCTATACATAGAAGCAAAAGACAGTTTTTGATCTCAAGAAGTTCTCAGTGTTTTCTAAGGAGGAAAACAATTTACAAACAAACGAATGTACAATAAGAATGTGTGAATATGTATGTGTATACATAATCTTTGGAGATAAGCAAAAATAGAATTGGTCAGTCTGTATATATTTTTGAATGCTTATTATGTGACATGCACTGTATTAAGCAATATAAACAAAGGTAAAAGACAGTCCCTACCCATAAGGAGCCCACAATCTAACATATGAAAAGCAGATGAGAAGAGAGTTTGTGATAATGGAAGATCCCTGTGGAGTCATGATGAAATCCGGTGCCAAATGATGAGATGGACATCATCCTGAAATGAGGGATCTCCGAAGAGCTCTCCAGTTTTGCCTTCTCCAGTCAGAGAGATGGGCTCCAAGGGAAGTGGTTCCTGAGGAAATGTGAGGTTCAGGCTTCATATAATCTTGCTGGATACATTTCCAGAGATCATGAAAGCATGGAATGGGAAATGATGAGATGACAGAAGGAAAACATGAGCATGAAGAGGGATCAGGAAAGCCTTCCTTCCTGAACAAGGTGGTATTTTATCTGGGACCTGAAGGAAGTAAGAGAAACTAGGGAGCAGAGACAAGAAAGAAAGAGACTGCTGATCCTCTTTCTCTCTTTCCCTGTCTCTTTTTGTGAATGTCATATTTGAAAATTCTCATATTTGTTAAAATTTATTTGTAACCTCCAAATCAATACTCATAGTCTTTTATAGTCATTTATAGCAGAAGGCAGGGAGGCAAAATATTTGAGTTGCCCAGTATGGAAGTTCCCAACTGAGGTTGAGCAAGATTATGCTCTACCTTCTTGTTTCAGTTCTCATACTATAAACAAGGGTCTTTTTTTACAATCTACTTAGTGCTATGTTTTCCATAGTTTTGTGCTTTTAGTTGGTGATTTCTCTGTTTTAAAAAGCCCCCAAACAAAGTGCTGAAGTGCTGTCTAGTGTTCCTAAGCATGAGAGAAGGCTGTGATGAGCCTTATGGAGAAAATGGAGAAAATATGTGTGTTAGATAAGCTTCTTCTAGGCATGAGTCATAGTGTTTTTGGCTATGAGTTCAGTGTTAATGAATCAACAATACCATACATCCAGAGCAAGGAAGAAGAAATTTAAAGATCTGTAAGTGAGTCCATTCTGGAAAGTGTTAAAGTAAATATTGTGACCAGAGCCTCACCGGAACCTAACCCTGTATTTCTCCTAGGAGCAATGTTTTGTCATTCACTAATTTAACATTTGCTCTGACTTTATAGAGCATAATAATTGTGAATGATGAGAACCAACTATAATTCCACGTGGGAGGGGACAGTCAATGAAAATGCCTATAATTGACATATGAAGTGTCATATTCAAGAAACAGCAAGGAGGTGGCTCTCACTGAATTGTAGAGCACATGGGGCTAGGATGGGAAATGAAGTGTAAGAAAACCAGAAAGGTAGGATGGGGCCAGTTTGTGAAGATCTTTGCATGCCAAACAGGATTTTATATTTTATATTTTACACTGGAGCCACTGGAGTTTTTGAATAAAGGGGTTTAAAATGGTCAGACATGCCCTTTGGGAAGATCATTTAAATAATTGAAAGGAAGATGAACAGATGAGAGACAAGCCAGGGAGACCAAGGAGCAGACTACTGCAATAATCCAGATGTGAGCTAATGAGTTCCTGTATTAGTGTGGTTTCAGTGTTAGAGGAAAGAAGGGAATATATGTGAGGGATATTGTGAAGATAAAATTGACAAGAGATTGAATATGGGGGAAAAGAGAATGAGAAGTCAAAGATAACTAGGTTGGGAGTCTGGGTGAAAAGGAGGATGATTTTTCCCTAGAAAATAATTAGAGAATCTGGGAAGAAGGATTGGAAGGAAAGATAATGAGTTCAGTTTTGAACAAATTGAGTTAAAGATGTCTATAGGTCATCCTTTTTGATATCTCCAATAAGCACTCTAGGAGATGTGAGATTAGAGGTCAGGAGGCATCAAGGAAAAGAGGGGGATCAACAGTGTCATAAGCTTTATATAATTCCAGAAGGCTGAGAATTGAGAAAATGTGATTTTTGTTGTTTTTCAGTTGTTCTTATTCTTCATGACCCCATGGACTATAACATTCCAAGCCCTTCTGTCTTCCACTTTCTCCCAAAGTCTGTCTAAGCTGCCTAAGCATTGCTTCAATGACAATTTCAATATCCAATCCAGCTCATCCTCTGTCATTCCCATCTCCTTCCCCAACATCAGGGTCTTTTTCAATTAATCCTGTCTTCTCATTATGTGGCCATAGTATTTAAGCTTCGGTTTCAGTGTCTGACCTTCCAATGAATAGTTTGAATTAATTTCTTTAAGTATTGACTGATTTGATCTCCTTGCTATTTAACAGATTTTCAAAAGTCTTCTCCAGCACCACAACTCAAATCATTGATTCTGCAGTGCTCAGCTTTCCTTATAGTCCAACTCTCACATTGCTACTGGAAAAAACCTAGCTTTCTCTGTATGGACCTTTGTCAGGAAAGTAAGGTCTCTGCTTTTTAGTATGCTGTCCAGATTTGCTATAGCTTTACTTCTGAGGAGCAAGTGTCTTTTAATTTCATGGCTGCAGTCACTGTCTGTAATGATCTTTGAGCCCAAGAATATAAAATCTGAAACTGCCTCCATTTCTTCACTTTCTATTTGCTAGAAAGAGATGGGACCAGTTGCCATGATCTTAGTGTTTTTTTGAAATTAAGTTTTTAAGCCAGATTTTACACTCTCCTATTTCACTCTCATCAAGAGGCTTCATAAATTTTCACTTTCTGCCATTGGAGTGGTATTTTCTGCATATCTGAGATACTTGGTAGTAACTCCAAGCATCTGTAATTCTATCTTTTGATTCATCCAGTCTGGTATTTTTCATGATATACTCTGCATATAAGTTAAATAAATAAGGGGACAACATATGCCTCATTATCCTTTTCCAATCTTCTATCAGTTGTTCCATATTGGGTTCAAAATGTCACTTCTTGGCTTGCCTATGGGTTCCTAAGAGGGCAGGTAAGATGATGTGGTACTCCATTATCTTTGAGGACTTGCCAAATTTTCTTATGATCCATACAGTCAAAGGCTTTAGTATAGATGATGAAGCAGAAGAGGATTTTTTCTGGAATTATCTTGTTTTCTCTGAAATCCAGTGAATGTTAGCAATTTGGTCTCTAGATACTCTGCATCTTTGAACACTAGCCTAATCTTCTGGTAATTCTCTGTTCACATATTGTTATAACCTAGCTTGCAGAATCTTGGGCAAAACCTGACTTCCATGTGAAATTGAGTAGAATTGTTTGGTAAACTGAACATTCTTTGGCATTGCTCTTCTTTAGGAATGGGATGTAAAATGATTTTATCCAGTAAAGTGGCCAGGTTTGAATTTTCCAAATTTGCTGGTGCATCGCTTTGACATTTTTAATGTTTTTACATACCACTGCTGGAATTCCATCACTTCTACTAACTTTATTGTTAAAATTATGTTTCCTAAGGTCCACCTGACTTCACTCACTAGGATGTCTGGCTTTAGATCAATAACTACACCGTTGTGGTTATTAGTGGTATTAATATCTTTCTTGTATAGTTCTTCACTATATTTCTGCCAACTTCTAAGTCTCTTCAATTTCTATTAAGCCCCTACCATTTTTGTCTTTTATCATGCCTGTTTTTGCACAAAATTTTCCCTTGATATCTAAGATTTTCTTGAAGAGATTTTGTCTTTCCCATTCTATTATCTTCTTCCTTTTCTTTGCATTGCTCATTTAAGAACAACTTCTTATCTGTCCTTGCTATTCTCTGGAATTCTGCATTCACTTGGATATATCTTTCCCTTTCTCATTTCCCTTTTGCTTTTCTTCTTTCCTTAGCTATTTGTTAAACATCATCAACACAAATCTTTGCTTTTCTTGCTCTTCTTTTTTTTGGAAATTTTTTTGTTGCTATTTTCTGTCCATAGTTCCTCAGGTACTCTATTTACCAGATCTAATCCCATAAATACATTCTTCAGTACCATTGCATATTCATAAGGGATGCTATTTAGGTCATATCTATTTGGTCTGATGATTTTCTCTACTTTCTTCCATTTAAGTCTGAATTTTGCAACAAGAAGCTCCTAATCTCCATCATAGAAAGCTCCAGGTCTTGTTTTAACTGAATATATAGAGCTTCTCCATCTTTGCCTGCAAAATATATCATCAATCTGATTTTGATTTTAAGCATTTGCTAATATCCAAGTGTAGAGTCATCATTTGGTTTGTTTGTTTATTTTAAAAGAGTATTTGCTATGACCAAGGAATTATCTTGACAAAATTCTAGTCTCTCCCATGCTCCATTTTGTACTTCAAAACTAAACTTTTCTGCTATTCAATTGTCTTTTTATTATTTTAGCATTCCAATCACCTATGATGAACATGATACCTTTCTTGGTGTTATTTCTAGAAAATGTTCTAAGTCTTCAAAGAACTAATCAACTTTGGCCTCTTTGCCATCAGTGATTGGACTTTAGACTTGTATTATTAAAATGTTGAACAGTAATTAGTCTGGTGATTAAAAGATCATTGGTTACTTTGCACAGTAGAGTTTAGGTTGAGTGATGAGGCTGAAAGTCATATTATCTAGTGTTAAGAAAAGAGTGAGAAGAAAGGAAATGGAAACATATTGTAGAAGAGGGGAGAGACATGTGATAATAGCTTATAGGGATGGACAGGCCAACTGAGGGTTTTTTGAAGATGGGAGAGACATGGAAATGTTTGTAGGCATACAGAAACAATCAGTAGACAGGATTAGGCTGAAGATAAGTGAGAAAGTGGGTCTTAGAAGGGGCAATCTGTTGGAGAAAAAAGAATGGAATATGATAATGTGAATATTAAGATTTTTTCCTTGACTAAAAAGTTCACCTGTTCATTTGAGATAGAGTTGGAAGTAGAAATAGTAGTAGAAGACATCTGAATGATGTGATATGAGGAGGAGAGGAGAAAGAACACTTGATGAATGATTTCAGGTTTTTTTCCCAGTAAAATATGGAAGTTCTCAGCCCCTTTCAGTGGAAGAGGAGTATTGAAAGGTTTGAGGTGAGATAAAAAGATGTGGGAAAACTGCTGTGGTGAGGGAGCTGGTGAGTCATTTAGGAAAATATAAAAGGATTGCATCAGTGAGGACCAGTTGAGATTATGTACATCATCTGTAGTGGATCCAGTCAGCACAGTTTCAAGATTAGTTTCATTACAGCTTCATTTAGCAGTATGTGAGTAGGAATAAAGACAATGTATGGTGGGAATAATCCAGGGTTGAGAGTTAGCAGAGAAAAAAATGGACAACAGGATAAGAGGGGCAAGGGACTCAAGATAAAAGGACAATATAGAGTTAAACCAATTCATCAACGAGTCAAAGAGAAGAGAGAATAGCCAACATAGGGTTGATGAAAGAACTAAGGATTCAAAAGACTGAAGGACAAAATGAGAACAAAGTTGGAGGTTTAAGACTGAGAAAAGGTTGGAATGACGAGATTATGATCACATAAGGAAATTTTAGAATTCATCAACATGGAAGTGGTGCATCTATGGGTGATGATGAGATTGTGGGCATGATCATTTCTTTGTAGTTGAAGTGGGGATAAAGGAATAGGTCATGGGAAAGGAGTAAATTGAGGAACTGAGAATTTAGAGTATTTTTAGAGAGTAAAAATATGTATGTTGGGGGCAGCTGGGTAGCTCAGTGGATTGAGAGCCAGGCCTAGAGACGGGAGGTCCTAGGTTCAAATCTGGCCTCAGACACTTCCCAGCTGTGTGACCCTGGGCAAGTCACTTGACCCCCATTGCCTACCCTTACCACTCTTCTGCCTTGGAGCCAATACACAGTATTGACTCCAAGACGGAAGGTAAGGGTTTAAAAAAATGTATATGTATGTTGTAGTCTTCTAGTATAAAAAGGAGAACAGGGAGGAGAGGAAAATTGGAAACTAGGCACTAAAATCAAGGAGAAAAGAAAGGGAGTATCCTAGTAGAATTTTGATTGGGAGATAGATATGGGTTGAGTGAACATCAAAGGAGGAAAAGTTGCTGAGTATAGAAGGTAAGCTTGGAAATAGCTATGAGGAACAAGTTGTATTCTAAGGATCGCATCTAGATCAGTGAGTTGATGTTGTCAATGTCATTTTCAGTCACTCTAAAATGACAAAATCATTATCATTTAGCAATAACTTTATATACATGTCATACCCCAAATACAAGGACTCAAATTCCTTTCTCATGTATCTAAATCTAATATTCTTTTCACCATGCATCTTCCTGGCTTGTAGTAAAAGAGATGTCACAACTACTTAATAGACAGGCAGCAAAACTAGAAAAAAGGGAGGGATTCAAAGTCTTCATTAATGAAGAAACAACCCCAAGTGAGTACAATTTGCTAATAAAGTTTTACTCCTATTTTATATGAATCATTGTCAGAGACTCTATAACCTATGCTAAGTAATAAAATCTTCTTCCATTTCCCAGACCACATACATCTGCCAAATTGGCTGAGAGGTTTTAAACTGAAGTCAGCAAACTGAAGCAGGAGCCTTGCTGATTCTCAGTCAGCCAGCAAGAAAGTATATCTCTCCATTCAATTTATTCTGGAATTTGAAGCTCCTTGCCTCTGGGAAAGATGATAAAATGGAGTCATTTTACTCCTGACACCTTCAGAGTCAGTTCCTCGGCATGGGACAACTCAAGCTGGATGCATTCAAGCCATTGGCAAGAAAAATATTCTACAAGCAACTAGAGAACACCTCACAAAGGAGTTTTATGAGAGGTCCACGTGGGACCAGAAACCAAAACCCAATAAATTGACACTTCTCACAGAACACAGGAGCTGCTGGAACTGGCAGATTTTTTTTCTTCTGTCTTTCAGTATTGTATATCACAACTGTTCCAAGTAGATGACATGAATACAGAAAGCCATATATGGTAGGTTTTTGTTTAAGAGAGTGTAGGGGAAGGCTACCCTCCCAATTTCTGAAATTGATAAGTAACCAAGCCCACTCAATTTACTTTCATACTACTTTCATCACTATGCCTCATTATGAAATATTCTGTCTTTCATTTGAAATTCTACTTCTTGAGTTTGATATACTTAAAATTTATTTCCTATGAAGCATCATGAGACAAAAAGTAGCTTATCTGGCTGCTAGATTCTAACTCCCACATCCCCCTATCTCCAGAGGCCAGTGGTTCATTGGTTTTCATACTGTGTCATATTTGTGATAAAGAAAATCCCTAGTACATTTGGGTATGTTCCAGGTTTATATCTCATTCTAAGAATTTCTGTGCTACTAAGTCCATTCTGCTTTTAATCTGAGTCCATCCTAGAATGGTTCTGAGAAGTCCTTGCCCAATCATCCTGCAGCCTGCTTAGCTTTCTCAGTATTCTTGGAATTGTAAAGGTCATTGAGTTGAGCTCCAGAAAACCTTGGTTCAATTCCTGCTTATACCTTTCTGGATTTCTTTTTTTTTTCATCTGGAAAACAAGGGAATTGGACTAGGTGATTCCAAAGGTACCTTCTGGTTTAATGATGTGGTGAATTCGTAGTCATAAATTTGGAGTTGAAAGGCACCATAAAGTATCTTCATAGAAGAATTTCAGAGACAAGGGAAGTGGAGCCCTGGGCAGATTCATGACTTGGCCAAGATCACACAGAGAGGCATTTAAACTCTAGTCTATTGATTCCAAATTTGGTGGGTCCTCTTTGTGCTCTACCACATTGTCTTCCACCATGATTTACAAATGACCTCCTTTCTCCCCCATGTTTCCCCCTTTGGAGTGTTGCTCAGAGCCAGACTTAGTCTAGAAGAGATCAGAGCCCACCTGGTGAAGGTTGACTTCACAGCAAGGGGAGAGTTCACCTAGGGCTGAAACAGCTTCTGAGAACAGAGGGTAGGCCATTGAGTACATTTGGGTTGTTATTTTAATCCCTGTTAACCTCACATTGAATCTTAATTGCATTCATTATAAATGAAATATTGGAAAAATAAGCATAGCAGCTTTTTACAATTCTCTGAGAAAGCAAGTTAAGAAGAGAAGGGACAAATGTGAGATATTAGGCTAATCACAGCTGAATACTCAATTTGCATTGACTTAAAAGACAACTCAATATCTGTGCATTGAAGACGATAGGTTAAGGGGTTAAATGATTGCTTTCACTTTCAAGGCTGCATATAAAATACTGAGATTCCAGACCCAGAGAGGAGGATTATTCTCAAAGAGAGCATGCTTTGTAAAAATTATTTTCAAAGGCTGTCCACCTTTCTAGTGATATATCAATATTACAAATAAAAGTATAAAAGATCTAGTCATACAAAAGACTGAAAACTATAGAGCTGGAAAAGTCATCCAAGATGTAACAGTAATGATATAATGAGGATGCCCTGAATTCACTTAGCCCCTTGTTCTCATACTATTCTCATGGATTTAGAATTGATAGGGACCTTTGAGGTCCTAGTCTACCCCACTCTTTTTTATAGGAGTGCAAGCTGAGGTCAGCGTTTAAATGATTTGCTTAAAATAATAATCATAATAAGAACTAGTATTTGTACAGCACTTAAAAGTTTATAGAGGTGCTTCATTTATGTTATCACATAGTAAGGGCTTGAACTCAGGTCGTCAGATTCCAAATCCAGAACTTTTGTCAACCAGAACTTTTTAGGCCACCTAAATTTGCAGTAGTTTAAAGCTATATAAATGAATCCCACAAGAGTTTTTGACAGCATAAATTTATTGCCATCTTCTTTTGAATGATCACACTCACTCATTGTAATTAGTCCTCCTGGTATCCCTTTTTTAATGAAAGTTAAATATTATTTAAAATGAAGTTGGATAACAGGAGAAAAGAAGATCTCAGCAGACTAGAGCTACGGGAAAAATGTATTTAAATTAAAAAGTGATAAATGTAAAGTCTTATGCTTGGGTTCAAAAAGTTAACTTTATAAAATCAAAATTGAGGAGATCTGGCCAGATAGTGACTTATATGAAATAAATACCTGCTGGGTATAAGTAGGTTGCAAACTCAATATGAGTGGAGTATTTTATAGCAGTAAAGAAAGCTGACTTAATCTTAGACTTTATCTAGAAAAGTATAGTATTCAGGTTGAAAATCCCACTGTAATTCACCTAGTTGGACCATTTTTGAAGTATTATTTTTCTTTTCAGGCAAAATATTTTAAGAAAGATATTAATATACTAGAGGGCATACAGAGGGGAGCAACCAGGATGAGTAAGTGTCTTCTGATCATGATGTTAAAATTTGTTAAAAGAATTGAGCACTTGGCCTAGAGGAAAGAAAACTTGGTGGAAGAGGGCAATGTAACAGTTGACTTCAAATATTTGAAGAATCATCAGAGACTAAAAGTAATGGTTATAAATTATATACAAGCAGATTTGGCTAGATATGGATAACTTTCTAAAAATTATACTTATCCAAAAATGGAACGAGTTACCTCAGAAAGAAGAGTATAATTCCTCTTCTATAGTTTTTTTTTAGATTTTTTTGTCTGGGTGACTGCTTTTCTAGGATGCTATAAGAGTGATTGTCATATAGATTTCACCAACTAGCTTAGCGTGCCCTTAATAATTCTGAGATTCTATGATTCTGAAAAAGAGAAATTACCATATTTTTATAGGGGAGTCAGGTAGTAACATGGTATGTTCCTGACAGGAACATAAGATGTTAACAAAATTATTCTGAGAATAAATGGAAATTGAAGATTTAAGAGAGAAAGGAAAGCTAAGAAATGCTAAAGGGAATTATAGGATTCCAACTTTCATATCCTCGATTTAGTGATGAAGTTTTCCTAACATCAAAATTGCAGGAGTCCTTTGGTTCAGTGTCAAAGGTCCTGACTTTGGAGTCTACAGGGTTTGGGTTGCCAGGCCTGGCTGTGCTGTATAATAGACTTCTTTTGGACATTTTTGAAAGTTGTTTAACCTCTATGATCTTCACTTTTCCTTATCTATGAAATGAGAAGATGAGACTAACTGATATTTAAGTTTTCTTAGTCCTAGATCTTTGATGCTATGACTCCTGTATTTACTTGTAGTACAATTCATACCAACCTCAATGTCTTTATCCCCAAGTGATCTATGTAACATGAGACAAGTTGTTTTGTTTTTACTGTTTTTGCTTGCCTAATTCTCAAATTCTTGTGTATACACTGGCGTTTCCCTCTCTATCTGGTGTGAACTATCTTATTCTAGGATTCCATTTATCCTCATTTCTTTATTTATTCATATCTCTGTACTTGTAAACCTCTCTCCACCTCTGAGTTAATGTAAGATATTATGTCCTTTTTCTCCAAAGTTATCATGCCAACTCCTCCCTTTATGCAGTTATGCAATGAGTAATCATTCTTTCCACAGTCCAGCGTCACTCCTTAGCAGAAGCTTGCAAAACATCCTTCTGGAAACCAAGGTTACATTTGGAAATCTTTCCTTTCAACAGTTGGAAGTTGTGCTCATTACTTAAAAGGTCTACTGTTTCACAATGATTTGGGCACCTTTGAAATGGCAGTGTTGATTCAATTCATTAAATACATGCAAATTAAAACATTGCCATGGTATCGGCCTTCAATTTCTTGACTATCTTCTAACAGCTATAGAAAAAACTAAAATTAAGTGAGCCATAAAGTTTTTTTTTTCCCACAGAGATAAGTTCTCCAGAAGAAATTTATGATCAGTGGATTAGACCATGTTTCCAAGCCTGCTTTCATTTTTAAAGCACCTATTCCATTAACAGGGCAGAATTCCAACAGACCATTCATCTAGAACTACTTGTGACTCCCCATTTCCAATGGAATTGAAATAGGTTTGGTGGTTGGTGACAGGTCTACAAACTACACTTGGTTCAGATGCTAAGCCCCAGGAGTAAGAAGACTCATATCTTATACAATGTCCTGCATTGTTAGAAGAAACTCATTTTTTCCATGAGAAGGAGTAATTTTTACACAAGAAGGAAACATACAAGGTCTTTGCAACAGACAAAACATTGCTTTATATTCAGTAGTACATTTAAAAAGAATCTTCCCTAAGGGATAATAATAAAATAATTTGATTAGATGATTAACCAAATGTGATCTTTGAATTCTCAAGAAATTTCTCTAGCTGCAGAAAATGTAGGCAATCATTGGTGTATTTCTGTCTTTCTACTATTTTTACTCAATAGGGAGATGGCGACATGAAACAAAAAATTATGGGTTTATTTTTATATAAAATTTTGTCACTTTTTTTTCTCTTAGAGAGGGAGCACTGTTCAGGGTCAACCTTGGAGGAGTCAGAAAAATCTAGGCTCAAATCTTACATCTGATCCACGGTTGTCCCATGTCAAATCATGCAACTTTTCTGTTCTCTAGGCAAATCTGTAATGAGTATTAATCACAAGAATTGTCAATTTGCATAAGTGTGTGAAGAAGGGTACTTCCACACTCAGATTCTCGACATCAAGAACAATTATAGAGCTATATCTACCCTCCCCCCACCTAGATTATTTTTGCCCGTATAAAGAAAGAAGAATTATATTTTTGGTTTCTTTCCTTGTAAATATTCTTTTTTATTCAATTGGTAGTTTTGACTATCCTTAGGCCAGTTGTCTTTATTTTATACATGAAAGGTCAAATGCTAAATCTGAGCTGAAAAACTCAACAAGAAAACCAAACAATAAATAATGTGTTCAACCTCATTGCTAAAACCCCTTGACAAGAGCATGTGGTATACTACAAAAATATTAATCTCGCCAGCCTCTGAGTCAGGAATAGCCCCTAGTAACTCAATTGATAAGTATTTACATGAATAGTACTTCATATTTTCTAGTCATTTAAAAAGAATCTCAACTATGGTCATTTTATTAAGCCAGTAAGACTTCACAATCCTTTTTTTGTCATTACATTGATGTACCATAAATGAACTTATTATGTTTTCTCAAAATAGGAGGCTAGCTTTTAATCAGCAGCCACATGGCACAGTGGATAAAGCCTGGAGTCAGGAAAATCTGACTTCAAGTCCAGCTTTACAGAGAGACTTACCAGCTCTGTGACCCTGGGTAAGTCACTAAAGTGCTCTCTGATTCAGTTTCCTTAACTGTAAAATGGAGATAATAATGGTACCAAATTCCCAAGGTGGTTGTGAGGATCCAATGCAATATTTGTAAAGTATTTAGCACTGTGCTTGGTATATGGTAGCTCCTATCTGAATACTAGCTTTATTATTTGTTTTCTCAGCTGCTTTTTAAAAAACAAACTAACAAAAGGCTTTCTCTCTTCCCATACAAGTATTGGCTCCAAGGTAGAAGAGTGGTAAGGTCTAGGAGATTGGGATTAAGTGTCTTCCCCAGGGTCACTCAGCTAGGAATTGTCTGGGAACTCAGGATGTCCTGTTTCTAGGTCTGGCCTCTCTTTCCAATGAGTCACCTAACTGCCCCCTCTCAGCTGCTTATGATTGGTAATTAGCAGGTGCCTTTCAGAGCCCAAATCTGCTGAGTGCTGACTTTAAACACATTTAATAGGTTTCTCAGAAGAAGAAAAAATATGCTGGGACCCATTTTTAAGTTTAATCTGAAATATTAAAATTTTTAAAATCTTTTTTAAGTCTAGACAATCAACAAAACTCAAACTAATTCATTGCATTTGTCAATTTCAGGATTTAAATGTTGATACTGAAAATTTTACAAATTTACAAATTTGAGCTGCCTCTAGGATATCTCTAGCCCCAATGCAAATAGGATTAGCTGTTGTCTGTTAGATTGTGTAGACTTGTAGCTTAAGTAGAATTTCAATTTCAAGCCACTTCTCATATCTTCTTTTTAGATTTTATAACCTTGCCCTTTTGCTTCTTTGGCATTGGCTTATTAAGGAACTGAAATTCCATTTTTGAAATCTTTCTAATTTTTTGTGTATCTACTTGTTCTGTGAAAATTTAGACCATGAGATCCTATTTATCCTCTTTCTTTGCTCTGAAATATGTTTTTCCAAACACTAGATTAGGCTTTAGACTATGATCAAGTAGTCCCTTATCTATTAACAAACTTGTTTTGAAAAAAAAAGGTTAAAAAATCATATAATTAGACTTGGAAGGAACCTTAAAGATCATCTAGTATCAGTCTCTAATTTTACAGACACCCAGGGTACTTAAGGTAATTTGCCAACCTAAATGGTAAGTGTCAGAGGTGGTATTTGAATGTGGATCCTCTTACTTCAGATCGACTGCCCTTTCTACTATATCATGTTCCTTTAAAAAAATGTAAAGTCACTCATTCTTATTGTTCTTAGTATTTCCACTTAGGAGAATGTTGGGAAATGTTTGACAACTGGCTCTCTGAAAAAAATATGCATAATGCATTTTAAGTTTAACTTTTATTATTGACATTTTCTATACCATTTTCTTAAGTCTAAATAAGCAAAGAATAAATCAAGTCCTGATTTCTAGCATTCAATGATTTCTGAGGTGATTTCAATGATTTCAATGCTCACATTGAAAATTTAACAATCGGGTCTCATGAGCCAGTATGAGCTGGATCTATCATGCTTCTGCTCCTCATCATTTCTACTTCATTAAAAAAAACTCAACTTCATGGTTCATAATTAGATCCAGACTGGTACTTCTTTTCAATTCTTCTACTGATGTATAAGTAAATGTCACCTGCATCTGATCTAACAAATATCTAAATTCACATTGACTAGCTTCAATCTGAAATGAAGACAATATGCTCTGTTGTCAGAGTTTCTCAAAAAAAACCCATATTTTGGCTCATTACCCCACGCAGGTTCTCCTACAGCACCCAGGAATACCTGAATTTGACTTATTTATAACCCTCTTCTAGGGGTTTTCAGTCCCTTTGCGAGAATAAAGCCAACAAAGCATGGACTGTGGATCAATTTGATTCGAACACTTGTGAAGAACAGAGAAGAAACTTGTACTTTTAGCAAAGGATTGATTCTATCCCACTTTCATACTGGTTCCTACTCCCTTAAGGGTGAGTCACAATTCACGCACGTGCATTTAGCAATCCACAACACCAATAAGAGAAATCCCCAAAGTAGGAGAGGGTTGGAGATCCATGTTGTTGAGCAATGTTAATATCTCTGTATCCTCTACTTCCCTCTTGGTCTTGGCTCACCCCCATGCTCTGGGCTTCCTATGTCTAAGCCATGTCCTGTCTCTCAGCTCTTTATCCTAGAACTATATGACACTCTGCATGGAAATGCCAGCTGGTCACAGTTCCCACAGCTCCTGCTTTGGCTCAGGAATATCCCCCTACTTGGCTGCCAACACGCTCACACTGCTTACATTGCCCAGGTGGCCCTATGATTCTAATGGCCATCGTTCTCCCAGAAGTCCTATCTGTCCTCATGGCTGTTTTCTTTCTCAGGAACCCTTGCTCACAGCTTTTTTTTTTTTGAGTGTGTGTATATGTGTGTGAATATAAATCCAGACTTTCTTTTCATCCCACCCACAGGAAAGACCAAAGGCCAAATCCTTTCTGTACTGTCTGGATTATTTTTGCAAGACTTTCCTCTTGCCTGCTATAAGAAAGATCATTAAGTCATCAAGTCAAGTCAAGAATTCATCTGCTGCTTTGCTTTGCTAGTGGGGAAAGAGCTCTGATAAATAGCGATTGAAAGCCCTGATCAGGACTTCATTTCCCTCTTACTTGGTGACTCTCACAATTTTAAATTCTGAAAACACTGAACTCTGATTGTATAAAAATATATCCTCGTGTATCCATACTGAATTCTAGCAGATGATCTCTGATCCTGTATATATCTTCCCCACCTGAATGTTATGTGACAAGAGACTTAGGCTTGTGGCAGGAGCACTGCTTCTACTGCCACCTCCCAAGGGCTTTAGGGTTCTTGCTTTTGGCAAGCCTTGACATTCCCTTTATAGTTCTTTTATCAGTTAGAATAATAAGTATTTAATATAACCTTTCTTGGATACAGCAAAAACCATTTACTTTATTATGTGTGCAAAAATGTGTTCTTCAGTTGTCTTTTCAGTCATGTCTGACTCTTCATGACCCCACTTGGGATTTTCTTAGCAAAGATATTAGAAGGGGTTTGCCATTTCCTTCTCCAGCTCACTTTACAGATGAAGAAGTGGAGGCAAAGAGGGTTAAGAGACTTGTCCAGGGTCACATAGCTAAGTAAATGTCTGAGCTGAATTTGAACTCATGAAGATGAGTATTTCTAACACTATCCATTGTTCTACCTAGCTGTCTTTTATATGAAAATATATTTTTAATACAAGAAGCAGCATTGCATAAAGGATGGAGAGCTGGCCTCAGTTTCTATAATGTGCCATGATTCAAACAAATCCTGACTCTGACACATGCTGTCTGTGTAATCTTGGGTAAGTCGTTAAAACTCACCGTGTACCTGGATGACTTTCTTAAAATGTAAAAGAGATGCTGATTGGAATTGATGGATGAATTATCCAAAGGTCCTTATGCCAATGAAAATGCAGGTTCAATATTCATCCCCTTTATATTAATGATGGACCTCAGGAAGGGCATTAGCAGAGGCATCAGAGATTATAATTTGAGCTTGAATTGGTAACTGGCAGTTGCTCCTTTCTAGTGGAAAATTGATGACAAAGAGACAGAAGATGGCATAGTTCCATAGTACAGAGTTGTTTTGGATGGGAATAAGGGACTAATAGTCTCTTGAACTTGATTCTGTAACTCATCTAGGGTAAAAAGGTTTTTATTGGGTGTTTATATTAATGATAGAGGAGCACAAACAGCACCTCAGTGGAGTATCTTTGTTGAAGGCAAGAGATATTTCTATTGTATGTTGGATCTTTTGGGGATGGGTGGAAGCAGCTGCTTTCCCTGTACCTTATTAACCTCTAAAACCAGCAGTAGACACCAATGAAAGCATGCCAACCAGGGGAGGTAGTTCAGTAGTCTTGGAAAGGCAGCAGAGAGTAGACACTGGGGTACCATATGCACATCCAAGCCAGGATTCAGTTGACTTCTACAGTCTGTACAACAGTGTTTACACCAACAGCAACAACAGAACTAAATGGATCATAAAGCCATCCCACTTGGTAGATTCCAATCATCCTTTTACAAATGTCAAAGGGCAAAAGTAGAAAAACATTCCTATACATATGGAATTTATCTACAAAAGGGACAAACACAGAGAGAGGCTAACAAAGCTACACAATGTTGGTCCACCTGCCTATGGCTCCAATAGGGCAGTTGATGAAATTTCTGACACGTTCTGAGCTACTCAAACTTGCACAACAGCACCATTTGATGCTTCCACATAAATAAGAGCATATGAATGAAATTCTAGATAATTTATTCACATTGAAAACAACATTAAAATAACATTAACATTGAAAATAACATTAAAATAACAAGTACAGCTAAAGAGGGCTGCTACTACCTTTGATGACCCGAGAGTCACTGGAAAGACAATGTGGCATGAGTGATGATCAGAATCAGGGCAGTGGCTTTACCATTTTGAACTAAGACTTGTCAATAGAAAGTTAGATGTAGCTAGCAGAAAAAAACCATCAGGAACACTGCAAGACAACTTTGTGACATTTGGAGAAAATTCATAATACTAATGGTATTGATCTGTTTGGGTGATTCTAACCAATTGCTTTGGAAGGTGCCAATGAAATCAAATGCTCTAAATATTTTTTGGGTGGGGGATTAAGTATACACTGACTCTTCTTAAGTATGTTAATGTAGCAAGCTCCCGCTGATTAGAGGTTTCACTGTGCAAGAGATTTCAAAGTTATTTCACACTTACTGGTCCCTTCTAACTTCTGTGATCACACAAATTATGGCAGGAATGAGCCAGGAAAGTCCTTCCCATCTTCACCTCCTGAGTTGCTATTGCTGACTCAGCTTCCTACACCAAGTCACAGTCACCATCTTTCTCTAACAGATGAACAAAAGCATTTTTTCCCTTACTGGTTGGCTTTTTTTTATTTTCAGAGAATGATTGTTTAAGAACCACGGGATTATTTAGGAATAATTGTTACCCTACTGCCAAACAATTATAAAGCTCACCTTGATTAAAACAGGGCTAGTTATTTTTAAAATGTTCTTTCTTCCATGTCACCAGAGCCAATGACACTTGAGCTAATTTAAATGATGTGCCTTGTTTTTTTCTTTTTTTGGTTTTCACTTAGCCAAGGGCTATCTCATGTACTTTGGGGTTTTTTATTTATCAATATAATTTTAACCATCATCTTCTGACATTTAATGTTCCATATTGTCTTCCTCTCTCCTACCCCTAGCCCCTTTCCAAGAAGGCAGATAATATGATATTGGTTGTACATAAATTATCATGCAACACATACCTCCATGTTTATCAAGTTGTGAAACAAGACATATTGCTTACACGAGAGAAAATCCATGGAGGAACAAAGTAAAGAATGTTTTGTTTCAATTTGCATTCAGACGCCATCAGTTCCTTCTATGATGGTTGGGTATCCTTTTTCATCACAAGACTCTTGGAGTTGTCCTAGATTCCTGACTTATTGATAATAGTTAAGTCATTTACAGTTGATCATTGTATACTTTTGTTGTTATTGTGTACAACATTCCTCTAGTTCTGCTTTTTTTTAACCCTTACCTTCCATTTTAGAATCAATACTGCGTATTGGTTCTAAGGCAGAAGAGTAGTAAGGGCTAGGCAATGGGGGTCAAGTGACTTGCCCAGAATGACACAACTGGGAAGTGTCTGAGGCCAGATTTGAACCTAGGATTTCCCATCTCTAGACCTCTCTCTCTCGATCTACTGAGCCACCCAGCTGCTCTTTGCTAACTTTACTTTTGCATCACTTCATATGCCATGGGTTTTTCCCATATTTTGTTGATATTTTAAAATTTATGTTAATATAAGTAATGTGGATCCTTTTTCTAATGATGTTGACCTTAGCTTCTCTCTTTCTAAGTGTGGTTCCATGGGTTTCTGTGGCTAAGATAATTTAACAGTATCACTTGGTAGTCAACTTTCTGGAGATAAGCCTTTTCAGGCATAATCAGTCTGGTCCTCAATACTAAGGAATGTAAGATTTAAAATTGATATCCAGATGCTCCAAGTATTATATTTAGCAAGATTTGTTAATGATAAATAAAATAAAAAGGCTAGAGTAAAAAGCCAGCTTTCCCAGCCAAGTACATGGGAAAAGAGAGAGAAGAAGAGCTTACAGCAAACTTATAAACATTATGTAAGGATGCAAATGTGGGGACGAAGGGAAAGGGATGCTGGGAGATGAAGTTCAAGGGTACAAGATTTCTAATTATACAGGAATCACCAAGTCTGTCCTCAAACCTACCAGTATGATAGATCTATCAGAGCTTATAGTATCCTGGCATAGCCATCCAACAAGAAGGATAACTTCCATACCCTCAGAATTTTAGTAGAATTAACTCATAAAAACAAAACAAAAGAGACCTAGTATTTTATCCATGTAGGGAATTGACAGTATGGGAAACCCTTTCACCAATGAACAGCATCATTTTGTATATAATTTATAGTGAAGAGAATTGCCTAGGGCACAGGTGCCAAACATCCTTCCCAGTTAGCAACAATTCCTGGTAAAACTCAACCAGGTGAAAATGTAATTGGGAAATATTTAACAAAATAAATGGAAGTACAATAGAGCATAGATAATATTAATTCATGGTTTTCTACCTCAATATGCAGCTGGTAGTGATCTTTTTATACCATTTAGTATCTCCATTCTATTTAAGTTGGATACTATTGCCTTAGGCTTCTTGAAGATTAAGTTATTTACACAAGGTGACATAACCTCTATATGCCATAGGTATCATGGCCACTATCATGTGTAAGCTCTTGTGACTTCATGTCTAGATTAAAAGAAAAGAGGTAAAAGACCAAAAGGCAAGATGATTGTCAGAACTTTTGTTTCAAGAAACTAAATTCTAGATTATGAGATAAGTTCAGTAGCCACTCATTCCTTTGTCCCATCTCATCTTCTGTATATCCCCGTTTTCTCTTTCAAATAAAGTTATATCATCAATAAGTCACACCATGTGTGTCATCATAATGATAACCCTATCATCAAGAAAAAAAATAAATTGAAACACTTTTCATGAATTCCACTTAAAAAAACCCTGGAGGAGGGATGAAACAAAGATGGTGAAGTAGCACAGAATGCTAGAACCATTCTGAGAATCCTCTCCAACCAATCTTAAAATAGCTCCTCAAAACAAATTCTAGAGTCATAGAACCAACAAGGGGACAGAATGAAATAACTCTTGCAGAAAACAACTTGAGAGGTAAACAGAGAGGGTCTGTTTCAGGGGTAAAGAGGGGAAATATGTCCAGAAAAGTGCAAGCCACCCTCCCCCCACTTACTGTGTCAGGTACCAAACCTGGGAACAAGTCAAATTTAAGACCCTGGAACCCTGCTTAAGCCAACAGCAGAGCACCCCATACCCACCCCTTGAAGTCTCATCTCTGACCCAAGCCTGCAAAGAGGTCCCCAAGTCCATGACACTTGGCCAATTCAAGCTGTGTCCTAGCCCCAGGAAAAAGTAGCTTATGGTGCTCTGAGCCTTGCAAGCCATCAGCAATCCCAGAGAGGTTTGAATCCGCAGCTTCCAGAGCTCTCAGTCCACAGGCCATCATACTATCATGGAAGAACTGAAAGTTGCAGAAACCAGAACTAGAGCTGAGGGTAGTAGCAAGGTAAAACTGAAATTTAAAAGAGTATACTCTTTGCCTTGAGAAAAGATACTACCTTTAAGGTAAACTTTAAAGTAAAAAAAAGGGCTGGGAAAGTGAGCAAACAGAAAAAGAAACATCTACCCATAGAAAATTATTATGGAGACAAAGAAGAACAAGGAACAGACTCAGTAGAGGACAGTGAGGTCAAAGCAGCCTTGTGTAGAACTTCAAAGAAAAATGGTAACTGATTTCACATACTGGTAAAGCTCAAAAAGGAATTCAAAAATTAAATAAGAGAGGCAGAAGTAAAATGGGGAAAAGAAATGTAAGTAATACAAAATGAAAAAAAGAGCTTAAAATGTAGACTTGGTCAAATGGAAAAAATGGCACAAAAATACAAAGAAGAAAAGAGGGCTATGAAAAGTAGAATTGACCAAATGGAAAAGAACTGTCAAAAAGGTCATGGAAGAAAATCATTCTTTAAAAACTAGAATTGGACAAATAGAAGCTAATGACTTTATGAGACATCAGGAAACAATAAAACAAAATAAAAAAATAAAAAGAATGAACAAATAGGAGAAAATATGAAATATTTCTTTGAAAATAAACAACTGACCTAGAAAAATAGACCCAAGAGAAACAATTTAAGGATTATTGGACGACTTGAAAGTCATGATTAAAAAAATAGCCTAGACAGCATGAATCAAGAAATTATAAAAAAAAACTGCCTGATATTCTTGAATAAAAAGGAAAATGGAAATGGAAAGTCTCCACCAATCACCTCATACAATAAATCCCTAAATGATAACTCTCATAAATATGATAGAAAAATTCAAGAGCTCCAAGGTCAAGGACAAAATACTGCAAGCAGCCAGAAAGAAATGATTCAAATACCATGAAGCCAAAGTCAGGATTATACAGGAATTGGCACCTTCTACATTGAAGGATAAGGATTTAATATGATCTTGGAATCTCCTAATCACTACCCACTAAAACTGACTATATTCTTCAAGTGGAAAAACAAAATAGAAGATTTCTAGGTTCCTGATGAAAAGAGAAAGCTTAAATTTGAAATCCAAATACAAAATTCAAGAGAAGCATAAAAAGGGAAAGAAGAAAGATTAAAGCACCTGATAAGGTAAAATTGACTATCTTCCTACATGGAAAAATGATAATTGTAAATCTTAAAATTTCTATCATTACATAGTAGTTAAAAGAATTATACATAGAAAGAGAATGTTTAGGATGATGACAGGCAAAGAAAATGTGTGAAGGGTGAAAGGGGTGAAAAAGAGAATTACATGAAGGGGAAAGGGAAGAGAGAGGAAAAATGGGGGTAAATTATATCACCTAAAGAGACATGGGGGGAAACACCCTATTATAGTGGAGGGGAGGACAAGGGTGGTGATGGTCAATGCTTAAACCTTACTCTGATAGGAATTGGCTCAGAGATGGAACTATAATCAGACTTAGTAGGGTATAGAATCCTATATTACTCTTTAGAGAAGTGGAAGGGGAATAAGAAAAGTGGTGGGGGAAAGAGGAGTAATATAAGGAGGGGAGATTTGGTTGGTGATTAAAAGTATAACACGTGTAGAGGGATGGGGCAAAAGGAGAGAGCAATGGAATCAAAGGGGAAAATAAGATGGAGGGGAATACACAGATAGTAATCATAACTGCAAATATAAATGGGATGAACTCACCCATAAAACAGAAATAGAGAGTAGAGTGGATCAAAAACCAGAATCCTAAGATATGTTGTTTACAAAAAATACATTTGAGACAGATGGACACACACACAGAGTAGAGGGGTGAAGCAGAATCTATTGGACTTTAACAGATGAAAAAAAAAGCAGGAGTAGCAATTATGATCTTAGAAAAAATTAAAACAAAAGTAAATCTAATTAAAACCTACAAAGAAGGTTGTAACATTTTGATAAAAGATGCTGTAGATAATGAAGTAATATCAATACTTAACATATATAACATATATGCATCAAATGGGATAGCTTTCAAAATTTTAGAGGTAGTAAATCAGCTTGGGGCAGCTGGGTGGCTCAGTGGATTGAGAGCCAGGCCTAGAGACTGGAGGTCCTAGGTTCAAGTCCGGCCTTGGACACTTCCAGCTGTGTGACCTTGGGCAAGTCACTTGACCCCTATTGCCCACCCTTACCACTCCTGGGCCAAGGACGGTCCCTAGCCTGGATGAAAAAGGAGGAGGGTTGGGCGTGGGGCTAGCAACCCCACCCTGTAAAAACTACATCTGCTAAAGAAACTGCAACCTAAAGTAGGGGCAGCTGGGCTAGCTCAGTGGATTGAGAGCCAGGCCTAGAGACTAAAGGTCCTGGGTTCAAGTCCGGGCTCAGACACTTCCCAGCTGGGTGACCCTGAGCGACTGTGTGACCCATTGCCTACTGGTTGTGGCCCTATGCTCCTAGAATGGAGTCCCAGGATAAAAAAAATCAGCTTGAGGAAGAAATAGGAAAAATATCCTAGTGGGGGACCTCAACCTTCCCCTCTCAGAACTAGATTAATCTAACCACAAAATAAACAAGAAAGAAGCAAAAGAAGTGAATGAAATTCTTGAAAAGTTAGATTTGATAGATCTCTGGAAAAAAACTGAATGTGGATAAAAAGGAATATGCCTTCTTTTCAGCAGCATATATTATATACACAAAAACTGACCATGTACTACTAGGCGATAAAAACTTCAAAATCAAATGCAGAAAAGCAAAAATAATAAATGAAATGCACACTTTTCAGATCATAATGTAATAAAAATTATAATCGAAAAGGGTTAACTGAAAGATAAATTAAAAATGAATTAGAAAGTAAACAATCTAATTCTTCAAAAGTGTCAGATCAAAGAACAAATTACAGAAATATTCAACGATTTCATTAAAGAGAATGACAATGAAGAGATGATGTATCAGAAACATATTTATGTCATAAAAATAATTTGACAAGACTCCCTCTTTGCTTCTTTTGCCAAAGAGTTTATATTGTATTAATTGTTCTTTAAATGTTTGATAGAATTCACTTGTGAATCCATCTAGCTCAGGGGATTTTTTCTTAAGGAGTTCATTGATGCCTTATTTAATTTCTTTTTCTGAGATGGAATTATTTACATATTCTATTTTCTCTTTTGTTAATCTGAGCATTTTATATTATTATAAATATTTAACCATTTCATTTAGATTGTCAGATTTATAGTCATATTAATTGGGCAAAATAGCTCCTGATGACTGCACTAATTTCCTCTTCATACGAGGTGAATTCATCCTTCTCATTTTTGATACTGGTATTTTGATTTTCTTCTTTCCCTTTTTTAATCAAATAAACCAATGCTCTATGTATTTTGTGTTTTCATAAATAAACTCCTATTCTTATTTATTACCTCAATAGTTCTTTCACTTTCAATTTTATTAATTTCTCCTTTATTTTTAGGATCTCTAATTTAGTCTTTAATTGGGAATTTTTAATTTTTTATCCAATTTTTTATTTGCATGCCCAGTTCATTGATATGCTTTTTCTCTATAATATTGATGATATAAGCATTCAGGGATATAAATTTTTCCCTGAGTAGAGATTCTGATACCTAAGTCAAGAAGGCCAAAAACAGAGAAAGAAAATTGCAGACCAATTTCCTTAATGAATACTGATGCAAAAACATTAAATAAAATAGTATCAAAGAGACTACAGCTATATATCACAAAGATTATTCACTATAATCAGGTGGAATTTATACCAGAATGCAAGGCATTAGGAAAATTATCAGTATAATTGTCCATATCACTACCCAAACTAAGGGAAATCAGGATTATCTCAATAGATGCAAAAAAGCCCTTTGATAAAATATAAAACCCATTCTGATTAAAAACAGTAGACAGCAAGTAATAAATTGACCTTTCCTTAAAATGGTAAGTAGTATCTATCTAAAACCATCAGCAATTATCTCTGCAGTGGGATCAGGAGTGAAGTGTTACCACTATTGTTTAAAATTTTACTAAAAATATTAGCAAACAATTGGGAAACTAAACTTTCACTATTTTCAGATGAAGAAATCAAAGCTATCAATAATCATATGAAAAAAAATGTTCTGAGTCCTTCTTGATTAGAGAAATGCAAATTAAAACAACTCTGAGATACACCTCACACCTATCATTGGCTATCAGATTGACCAATAGACAGTAAAATAAAAAAAGTGGTAAATGTTGGAGGGGATGTGGCAAAATTGGGACACTAATGCACTGCTGGTGGAGTTGTGAACTGATCTAGCCATTCTGGAAGGCAATTTGGAACCATGCTCAAAGAGTTACACAACAGTGCATACCCTTTGATCTAGTAATACCATCACTGTGTCTGTATCCCAAAGAGATAACAAAGTAGGAAAATATTTATAGCAGCTCTTTTTGTGGTGGCAAAGAATGGAAGTTGAAGGGATGCCCATCACTAGTGGAATGGCTGTACAAACTGTGGTATATGATGGTGATGGAATACTATTGTGTTATAAGAAATAATGAACAGAATGATTTCAGGAAGAGCTGGAAAGACCTACATGAACTGATGAAGAGTGAAATAAGCAGAACCAGGAAAACATTCTATATTGTAATAGCAATATTGTGGAATCATCAACTATGAAAGGCTTAGCTACTCTCAGCAATACAATGATCTAGGACAATTCTGAGGAATTTAGGACAAAGAATGTTATCCAACCTGTTGGAGTTGGAATGAAGATCAAAGCATGAGATTTTCCCTTTGTTTATTTGGGTATATGTTTTTTTAATATGATTATTCCCTTACAAAACTGAAAATATAGAAATATATTTTGCATGATAGTACATGTATAACTCAGATCAAATTGCTTACCAGCTGTGGGAAGGCAGAGGGAAGAGAGGGAAGGAGACAATTTGGAACATATAACTTCTGAAAACTTAGGTGGAAATTTGTTATTATATGTAATTGGTAAAAATAAAATATATTTATAAAAATTTTAAAAAGTTAATTTTTAAAAACCTTATCATCTGTCTCAGAATGTATTGATTCTAAGTATTGATTCTAAGACAGAAGAGTAGTAATGGCTAGGCAATGAGGGTTCAGTGACTTGTCCAGGGTCATACAGCAAGGAAGTGTCTAAGACCAAATTTGAACCTAGGACCTCTTGTCTCTAGGCCCGACTCTTAATCCACTGAGCTATCTAGTTGCCCCCTCAATAAATTTTATTTAATAAATACTTAGGTGTAAAAGTTTGGGAAATTTTCCATAAAAATATTCAAATACATCTTCCAGAAAGTTTAGGGTTAACAGTCATACGGAAAATATATTCAGAAAGATTTATTCTTCAAAAATTCTGTATACAAAGCAGAGATTTTGCTAGATTGCTTTGATGATAATTGCCTTCTTCCTTGTAGTTGCAAAGAGTTTTGCATTCTTCTCATTAAATTAATTTCTCTATAAAATAGAAGACTAAACTTGTTATTTGTATCATTTAATATTTACTGAGCCATCATAATTTGTTATGTGCTAAATAAAATATTCATAAAACTTCCACTTTTCTAAGAATTAAAGTCTGAAATGGCATGAAGCATATTAATCACATCATACACCCATTGTGCAAACATATATTGGTTATATTTATAGGGAAATCATGAGAGGTCAAATAATTATCTATCTGGGTAACTAATTAACCATCGAATAACCAAGCTTAGAAATGATTGTATTAACAGAATGATATATCAAATAATATACTGTTTTATTATATAAATTAAATAGAATGATATATTAACTATAATTATATAAAGTTATATAGAATGATAGTGGTACAAGGGATCCTCGAGATAATTTTTTCTCTTCCTGTTAATCTGATAAAAAAGGGAAATTGCCTCTCAGAAAGGGCCAAGCCACATAGTCAGGAGCAACTAGGTGACTCAGTGGATAGAGAGCCAGGACTGAAGATGGCAGATTTTGGGCTCAAATCCGGCCTCCTAAACACTTCCTAGGTATGTAACCTGGGCAAGTCACTTAACCCCAATTGGCTAATCCTTACTGCTTTTCTGCCTTAAAACCATTATTCAATATTGACCCCAAGAAAAAAGATAAAGGTTAAAAATTAAAGTTATTTATCTAGCTGGCAGAAATGATGGAATTTCAACATGTTCCCTTATCTTTAGTCCATGGAGGCTTTTTGTCCTGGATCACAAAATGATTATAATGAAAAATCTCTGTACACAAAATCACAAAATAAAAACAATTTCCAAGGTCTTTCTTTGGTCTGTTTATTTAATTAATTTGGATTGTTTCTTGAGTATATTATAAGGAGGTTTTAAAGTTGTAATTTTATTGGAATATAGGGGGTCAAGGAGGGTATTTCCTTTAATAAAATGATATTCATAGAATGTTTTCTCTCCTTAGGCTTCTTTGATTTCTTTGATGATCTAGGACAATTTCCACCTTTTCCAGCAGGAGTTTTCGAGCCACATTCATCCTTTCATTCCCCTCCTATCTCCATCCAAATGCATTTTCTTCAGAAAATGCTTCTCATTGTATACATCACGTATGTAAATAGCAATGTATATGTTGTCTCTTTCAGTAAAATATATGCTTCTTGAGAGAAAATGCTGGAACCAGTTCAAAAGTCCATTGTTAAATTTTTAGTGTGAGCATTATACCTCAGAAATGGGAAAACATTACAAATCAGAGATTAAGCTACTGTTTTATTGATTGTCTAGACTTAATCAAGTGAAAAAGAAATTGTAAGTAATTCATATTATCCTTAAATTTGCATCCTGTAGAGAATGGTTTTAAAAAATAAACCAACCTGGGAAGTCTTATATAAACTGATGCAAAGTGAAGTGAGCAGAACCAGGGGAATAGGATACACATTGACAGCAGTATTGTAAGGATGATCAACTGTGAATGACTTACCTACTTTGATCAAGAAAATGAGTCAAGATAATTCCAAAGATCCATGATGAAAAATCTTATTCATCTACAGAGAGAGAACTAATGAACTCTGAATGCAAAATGAAACAAACTTCTTTTAAACTTGCTTTTTTTGGTTTTTTTTTTGTGTGTGTGTGTGTGTGTGTGTGTGTGTGTGTTTGTTTTCTTCTGCATGGTGGCTATTAAGGAATTATGTATTGAATGTCCTCCCATCTAATTTCAATATCAAATTGTTTGCTTTCTTAAGAGGTGAGATGGAGAGAATTTGGAATTTGACATTTAAAAAATAAATTCATTTTTACATGTATTTGTGAAATATTTAGTGAAATGTATCTGTAACTATCATAAAAGTGTATCAAGTATATTTTTTGGGGGAATAAGACCAGTTTGTTAATTATGTATCAGCATATCTCTGGGACAGACATCAAGTTTTTGCCTATTTGTGCATTCCTAATGTCTAGAGCAATGCAATGTGTGATGAATTAGAAGCTCTTAGTAAATGCTTGTTGTTGACTGAATGACTTTACTCTTTTGCTCATATCTTCATGTACTGAATGTCAATATGACTATTAATAATCTAATTAAAAGCAATGGAAGGGGGGAGGTGAGCAACATGTTCATTAATGAGGAGAACATTTCATTGCTGTATTGAGTAGGGGTTGAATTGATTTTGGGGCTGTTGTGAATGAATTGGTGATAAATTAGTTGGTGGGGCTGTTAGGAGTCAGAATTGCCCTTTTGTTGAGGTCTATAATTGGCATAGCATCTTCCTACCTCATAGCTGCCTTAGGACATAAATTGTGCCTGTTTTATTTTACCCATATGGGAGAGTTTGGGGAGGACATGTCTTCACCTTCTCTGAAGACAGAAGCCAAGTTCCAAAGAGACTCACTACCTTGAAAACTCATCAAGTCAATCAGGAAACCCACTGGTCAACTTCCTATAAGCTTTAAACCACTGACTGATAAGAGCAAGGGCATAAATATGTATATTTATTTATTAGATTTTAAAAAATCATACCATTGTGGCTTGGCAAGGATGTCATGTAGGGAATAAGCTCTATATTTAGTTCTTATAGATTATATGTCATTACAGTATATACAGGATAAGGTCACAGACTACTTGGGAGATAATTATAGCTCTATTTAAGGCTTATAATGGCTGTGTTATTACACTTTACCAGGGAGCAACACAATGGTTTCTTTAAATTACCTAATGGTAAACTTTGCTAAATAGCCACTTAAGGTTCTGTGGCTCCAGCTTAACTGTTTATCTATCAGTACCTGCAGTTAACCGCAGTTAGTTCTGACAGCTTGCGTGGATTCCCAAAAGTCTGAGCGAAGAAGTCTTGTGCTTGACATCTTGTCACTCTTTCCCGAAGCGTCTTTTTCTCCCCCTTAAGAGCAACACAGCAACATTTCTACACAGGTGTCCCATTCTGCCCTTTAGTATAAAAGGAGCATATTTTGTTGTACAAAAAATGTCTTGGTGGGAAATGTAATAATAATTGTGCTACACAAATCACTCCAGCCTAACAGTTTAATTCAACAAATTTGAAGCACATATCATGCCTTGAGATAATATTGTACAACTGTAGTCTGAGTCAAAAAGACCCAAGTAGAAGTCCTTACCCTGACAAATACTAGTTATATGACCCTAGGCAAGTCATTTAACCATCTACTACCTCCAAGCAACTCTTGAAGACTAAAAATTTCAGAACTGTTGTACATATGTATTGGTGGAGGGAATTCCCTCATTGAAATTTCCTCTACCACAATGAAATAGCTGGTCCAGAATAAAACACGTATCACAGAATCTGCGAGTAGGAGGAGACCCCAGAGGTCAACTACTCTAATTCATACTTTAACAAAAATCCTCTTTACCATGTTCTTGTTTGGACCATCTCACTTAAGTTCATAGAACTCAAGTAAGCAGGAATCCACTTTCTCCCAAGATAGCTTGTTCTTTCTTTTGGATAATTCTAATTAAGAGGTATTTTTTTTTTACTTATATTAGCAAAGAGGCTAAAACAGTGTATCATGAGATTATATACTTTGACAAAGTTAGATTTACAATAAGAATGCAGAGTTGGTTTAATATTAGGAAAAATATTAATTTAATTAACCAAACTATTAATAAGATTTTTAAAATTATATTATCACAATTAAGGAAGAAAAAGCTTTTGACAAAATGCAACTCCCATTTCTATTAAAATTATACTACTGTTAAAAATACTACTGTGCCATAAGAAATGACAAGCAGATTAATTAAGAAAAAAACTTGGAGAGAACTCCATGGGATAATAGAGTGAAATGAATAGTACAAAAAGGACATTACACAAAACTACAAATTTAATACGTGAAAAATAAACTATGAATGTTACCTCCAAAGAATGAACTGAAGAGTGGAAACTTGAAAGACATTTATATGTCTGTATCCTGGATGCCTTCTTTGATGTGGAAAGGTGAGGGAGAGACTGAGACAACTGTAAATAAATTCTTTTAATAAAATAAATTCTAGAAAATATTGGAAAAGGGGACTTTTCTTTAAAATGAAATATAAAATATGTACATATCCAAGGAGTACCATCACAGGTAATGGAGATAGGCTAGAATCTTTTCTGATAAAATTAAAAATGAAACAATTATCACCATTTTTATTCTACATAGTATTAAGAGAGTTTTTCTTAATTTCTCCCTTTTTCTCTTTAAGAGGCAAGAAAGCAAAAAGATTTCTGAATAAGAGCCCCACTGTTGTGCAGGCTGTCAGTTGGTGACAGTTAGAAGGGTATGACTGAGAATTGGTTAGCAAGTTGCAAGCAGTTGGAAAGGGGCTTTTTGTCTCTGGGTCCCCTTAGGAGAGGAGAATGTGGCTTTCTCTCTCTGGGACTTTCAGTTTTTCTAGCTGACAGTTGGAGACTGAGGAATAGATTTAAGGCCTTAACAGCCTTATTGATTATTGATTAGCTTGGATAGATAGATTAGATAGATATTGGTTAAATTATTAGATAGAGTAGGTAAGTAGGCCAGGCCTGGTCTGACAGAAGACACTGCCCTCAAAGGCAAAAAGATTTAGGAATTTTTAGAAAATTTTAGTTAGGATTGGGTATTAGGTATAGTCATAAGCTATTATAAGATTATTCTCACTTTCCTCCTTTCTATTTCCTATTTGTACTTTTCTAATAATAAACTAAGTGTTTTGTGTTTAAGAAACTGCTCCCCTGACTTTGTTCAAACTCCTACCCCCAAAATTTAACCCTTTATAATAGCATTTAAGAAGTTGATTATAGCTGCGAGAGAAGAAAAACAGAGAATGATTATAGATTAAAAAAAAAACAAAATTATCACTTTTTACAGATAAGATGATAATATACTTAAAGGACACTAAAGAATCAATTATAAATTAATTTAAATAATAACTAGAGCAAACTTACAAGATAAAAAATAAATCCACAGAAATAATCAGCATTTCTATATAGTACCAATAAAATTCAGCAGGAAGAGAAATCCATTGAAAAGAACTACAAAATATATGATACTTACAATCTGTCTACCAAAATACACACATGAAATTTATAAATACAATTATAAATAACTCTTCATAGAAATATAGACAATTAAAAATTTGTTGCTCAGGGGTAGGACAAGTACATATAATAAAAATGATGATATTACAGAAATTAATTTGCTTATTCAACATCATACCAATCTGCCATAGTATTACTTTATAGAAGCAGAAAAAATTGTGAAAATCATATGGAAGCAAAGAAGATGAAGAATATAAACGAAAATAATGAGGAAAGGGGAATAAAGAGAAGTTGGCAATGTCAGATTACAAATTATACTATAAAGTAATAATTCCAAAAAACAAGTTGGTACTGGTTTAAAAAAAAATATATCAGTTAGTGAAACAAATTTGCTAAACAGCATACAGAAGCAAATACATCTAGTAGCTTTTTAATTAAATGTTGCAAGGGAGAGCTAGATGGCACAATGAGAGCATAGAGTACAGTCCAGGAATCAAGAGTGCTTGAGTTCATATCAGGCCTCAAGCACTTGCTAGCTATGTGACCCTGGGCAAGTCATTTAATCCTGTTTGTCTCATTTCCTCATCTGTAGAATGAGTTAGAGAAGAAAATAGTCTCCAAGATCTTTGCCAAGAAAATCCCAAATGGGATAACAAAGAGTCAGATACTTCCGAAATGACTGAACAATAGCAACTCTCATATTCAACATACACAAAGATACTAAACTTGTTGAGAAAATTGAACAGTAGGAGTTAAACCATAAATTCACACTTTATCCTAAAATAAACTCCAAATGATACATGACTTACATATAAAAGGATGTATTATAAACCAAGAAGAGGAATATGGGGAAAACGTTACCTATGAAATCTCAAGGAATAAGGATTAGAGTAGACACCATGGGTAATTTCGATTATATAAAATTAAAAAGACATTGCTAAAATAATTCCAATAAAGCTAATGTCAAAAGGGAAAAATTTAACTGGGAAAAAAATCTTTGCCACATGTTTTTCTGACAAAGGTCTTATTTCCAAGATAAGGAAATGATAAATATTTATGAGAATACAACCAATCGAGAAAGCAATTTGGAAAAATACATAAAAAGTTACTTACTAGTGCTTATTCTTTGACCCAGCTACACCACTGCTATTTCTACCCAAAAAATGGTGAAAGAAAGAAGAAAAGGCTCTCTATATACCAAAATACTCATAGGAGTTCATTTTGTCTTGGCACAAAACTGGAAAGTATCATTAACTGAGGAATGACTAGTAAAGTTGTATTATGTAAAAGTAATGTAATACAATTGTACTATAAGAAATGAAAAAATAATGATTTCAGAGACTTTGAAAGACTTATATAAAATGAAACAATTAAGCAGGCAGAACCAGAAGAATAATGTGTACTATAATATCAATATTATAAAGATGAACATTTTTGAAGATATATAATTTGATGAAGACTAACATGAAAAGAACCATGAAAACAATTCATATAACAATAGCAAAAACAAAAACTTTAAAAGTTATAGGAACTATGATCACTAAAATTACCCTCCAAGCTTCTGAAGGACCAGTGATAAAATATACTATTTCCCTCCTGACAGACAGGTGATAGGTTTAAGGTGCAAAAAAAAAAATCACACATGAACTTTACATATACATTATATACATATATAAACACATTTATATGTTCATATGTGGACACATATGTATATGTCCAAGATAATTTGTTTTTATCAGGTTACACATATGTGCTATAAGGAACTTTCTTTTTTCTTTTTTTTTTAATGAGGTGAAGGTGAAGTGGAAGGAAAGGAAATAGATCTCATAAGAAAATTAAAAATAGGCTGGGGAATGTATTACAGAACATTACATTCAATACAATATGTATTACAGAACAATACAGAATGTATTCTGTAATGTTATATACACTTCCAGAGAGGTTTTTCGATCCTTAGTTTTGCTGAGTTGTTTTACATTATGAAAGAACTCTCAGGGAGTTGGGGTAATCTATAAATGCTTGCAATATAAACACAAAACTCATGAAAAAAACTTTAAAAAAGAAATATATTGGATAAATAAGAAATAATAAAACAGGGAAAGCACTAAATTTAAAGAGGATTTGCAAAGACTTCTTGTAGGAGGTTGGACTTTCGTTGAGACTTGAAGTCCTTTCTTTAAATACCCGTAAATACCTAAAATATGCTAGACATTGCCCCAGATTTGGGGGATGCAAAAAACATAAATGAAACAATTTTTACTTGCAAAGAGTTTACTGTTCATTGCACCTAGCAAATGTTTAATGGGTGTTCACTGAATTTGACTTGTTGAGATGAATTTCTCTTTCATGTTCTGTATATACTGAACTCTCAATATATTTTTATTTGTTGACTTGGGTAAAAGGGATTTAATTTGAGTGTTGGTAAAAGAAGGCATCCCATTGGAAACATTGTTTTGGCCTTTGGGTCTCTCATTTAAAATCAATTCCTTGTAGCCACATTATCCAGAATTAGATCTCACTGAGATGAAAAATTCATGAGGTCATTTATAATATCTCCATAAACTCTTCTAATGAGCAGTAGTTTGGCTTGGAATGTTTAACCAGGAACATGAGTTAATTGGTAATGATACATATTTCAGCACTGGGGGGATAAAGAAATAATTCAGTGGTGGGCTTAAGGAAAGCAAAAGTATATTTATGAACTGTGATTTTACTCAGCTAGTCTCAACAAAGAAGCAACTGTCTCAG
The DNA here is from genome assembly GCF_016433145.1 of Gracilinanus agilis. Lineage (NCBI taxonomy): Eukaryota > Metazoa > Chordata > Mammalia > Didelphimorphia > Didelphidae > Gracilinanus > Gracilinanus agilis. The sequence continues at coordinate 239,618,306 of NC_058132.1, forward strand.
AATAATCTTGCTATCTAGGCCTAAAAATCTAAGGTCTGTCTCATTCATATGAAGTGAGGACAAACATGATAATGTATGTAAAGTCATATAGAAATGTCAGCTGCTACTGCTATTATTATGCTTTTTGCCAGGAACATCATTTTATATAGGCTGGATGGCAATGGAGATACAAGAGTCCAACGTTTTGTCAATGTCCATACTCATATGAACAGATCTGATAGAAAAATATCAGATTCTTTCAGTGTGTGTGGGGGTAGAAGTAATGAGAACATTCTATTTTAATGATCAAGATTTGTCCCAATCTTTTTTTTAAGTTTATTTATATGCAGGGAAACACTACTCAATAAACAGAAATATAGGTGTGGATGTTAGCAGAATTTTAAGTCTTCTAATTAACTTGTCACTTGTAAAAGGAAAAGGAAAGCTAAACTTGTTATATCTTAAGGACATATTTAGATACATTTTGAAAGAAATAATAAGGGACCAGGAAAGAATTCCTTGGTAGTAAGCAGGCTGTGGTTTCTGTGTTTGCATATGTAAAAGATACATAGCAAAAACCAAGGCTATTGACTATAGTTCCTAAGAAACTACAGATGTTTTTAATATAAAGTCAAATGTTTTCTCTTTTTTTTAATTTTATTTTTATTATCATGCAAAACATCCATCCATATTGGTCATTGTTATCAGAGCACACAAACCCCAAACCTCAAAATAAAACCAAAGATAAACTGATATGAAAGATAATATGCTTTGATCTGCATCCATCTGACTATAACAGTTCTTTCCAAATGTTCTCTCTTGAAAAAGTTGGTATCTTTCTTTAAAGCCAAAGGTGGAAGTACCATATATGTCCTTTTTTATTACTATAGAGTTTTTGCACACTGGGTGCATATTGGCTCCCTGTTGCACTGAGGATGTTCCACAGCTATATCCCTCAGGGCTCACTGTACCTGCCTAGTCTAAAAGGTCATGACTTTGTTGATTCAAGGCCAGCTTTCTTGTACCTAGTATAAAAATAAATAATAAAAGCATTATGATTCAGCTCTGATTGTCCCAATTAGTGTAAATCAGTAGTTCTCAAACTTTTTGGCCTACCTCCCCTTTTCCAGAAAAAAATATTACTTAGTGCCCTAGAGATTAATTTTTTTTTAAATTTTAATAGCAATTAATAGGAAAGATAAATGCATGTGTGGCCATCACCTCTTCCCCTGGATCCCTGCAGCACCCACCAGGGGGCGGTGGCAACCACTTTGGGAATCACTGGTGTAAATAGTAACCCTTTGGAATGGGATTTGAGGTGTTTTTGGGGGTACTGTTGCATGAAATTTCACTATTAGCAATTAATTCTTTTGTATTACCTATAGACTATTGCCTTCTCCCCATATATATGTATGTATATGTAAATATATATCATATATAATGTACATATAATTTTTTTACTACAACCTCCCCAAGTCAATGAAACAGACTAAATCCTCAATGAAGAAGCAATGTAATAAGGTTCACAGTAAAAACACTGGACTTAGAGTTCAGAGGTTTAGGATGTCATCTCAGTTCTGCCACTAACCCATCTTATAAATATCAACAAGTCAGGTAATTTCTCTGGGATTAAATTGCTCCATCAAACTGAAGACCAGAAATGACCTGCTGGAAGCCATGAAAAGCAGGAGAGATCAAACTGAAAAGGAAAATCAAAAAATCATAACTGAAAACCAGTCTTTAAAGACCAGAATTGGTCAAGTATAAGCTAATGATCTCACAAGACAGCAAGAATTAATAAAGCAAAGCCAAAAGAATGACAAAATAGAAGGAAACATGAAATATCTCACTGAGAAAATGATTAACCTGGAAAACCAATCTAAAAGACAATTTGAGAATCATTGGTCTACCTGAAAACCTAGACATAAACAGAAACTGTGACATCATACTACAAGAAATTACCCAAGAGAACTGTCCTGATGTTCTTCAACAAGAGGGTAAAATAGATATTGAAAGAATCCATAGATCACCCTCTACCTTAAATCCTCAAAAGACAACCCCCAGGAATATAATTAGCAAATTCAAGAGCTTCCAAGCTAAGAAGGATATATTACAAGAAGCAAGAAAGAGACAACTCAGATATCAAGGAGCACTGATCATGATTACACAGAATCTAGCACCCTCCACATTAAAGGATGGCAAGGCTTGGAATATGATATTCAGAAAGGCAAGAGAATCGGTTCTACAACTAAGGATCAACTTCCCATCAAAAATGGTTATATACTACTAGGGGAAAGTATGGGCATTCAACAGAATAGAAGATTTCCAAATATTTGAAAAGAACAGAACTAAATGGAAAATTTGATATCCAAATTAAAAAAAAAACTGAGAGAAACATGAAAAGGTAAATAAGACAGAGAGGGGAATTTTTTTTCTTTAAGGGCTTCAATAAGGTCAAATTGTTTATATTCCTATATGGGAAAAAGTTATTTGTAACTCACAAAAATTGTATTCAATATTATAATAGAAGAATTATTCATAGGTAGAGGTTGGGGTACTAAGTGGTATAAGATGATCTGAGAAAAAAGAAAAGTGGGGAATAGAAGATGGCACCAAGAGAAACTTGAAGGAATAGAAAAATAGGATAATTTATACAACACAAAGAGGTGCATAGGAGGGGGAGGGGAAGAATATTATTATGAGAAGGAGAGGAAAAAAGTGTTAATAGGTAATACTCAAACCTGACTCTCAGTAGAGTATCATGTAGTAGATAGTATCATAGTGTATATATAGTAGAGTATAAAAACATCAATTTTGAGATGAAGAGCATTTAGATCCATTGGGGTTTTGCATTCTGTCTTACCCTACAGGGAAGTTGGGAGGGAAAAACAAAAGAGGGAGTGGGGAGAGGAGTGCAGAAAGTTAGGGAAAGAGAGGGGAGAAGGAATTTAATAGACTCTATATAAATAAGAGGGGAGTAAAAAGGGTGGGGATAATAAGGGAAGTAAAATAAGGGTATGCATTAGGGGGGAATTTATTAAAAGCAAAGTATTGGTGTAGAAGCAAATAGTGAATAAAGAAAGGACAAGACTAGGCAATGAAATAAAAATGTTAGGTAATACACAGGTTGTACTCATAACTCTGAATGTGAATGGGATGAATTCACCCATAAAATGAAAGCAGATAGTAGAATGGATTAGAAACCAAAATTCTACCATATGCTGTCTACAAGAAACATGAGGCAGGTAGACACACAGAGAAAGGTAAAAGGCTGGAGCAAAATATATTGAGCATCAACTGAGAAAAAGAAGGCAGGAGTAACAATTATGATATCTAAAAAAACAAAGTAAAAATAGATCTGATTAAAAGAGATAGGGGAGGTGATTACATCCTGATAAAAGGCAGTTTAGACAATGAGGAAATATCAGTACTCAACATGTATGCAACAAATGGTATAGCATCCAAATTTCTAAAGGAGAAATTAGTGGAGCTTAAGGAGGAAATAGATAGTAAAACTATACTAGTAGGAGATCTGAACCTTCCTCTATCAGACCCAGATAAAAGAAACCAAAAAATAAGTAAGAAAGAGGTAAGAGATATGAATGAAATATTAGAAAAATTAGCGTTAGTAGATATATGGAGAAAAATAAATAGGGGCACAGAAAGGAATACAACTTCTTTTCAGAAGCACGTGGTACATTCACTAAGACTGACCAAGTATTAAGGCATAAAAACATGGCAAACAAGTGCAAAAAAGCAGAAATAATGAATGCAACCTTTTCAGATCATAATGCAATAAAATAATAATTATTAAGGGTACATGGAGAAGCAAATAAAAATTATTTGGAAGTTAAATAATATGATTCTCCAAAATTTGTTAGTTAAAAAACAAATCATAGAAACAATTAATAATTTCATTGAAGAGAATGACAATGATGAGACATTCTATCAAAATCTTTGTGATACAGCCAAAGCAGTACTCAGGGGAAAATTTATATCCTTGAGCAAATTAGGGAGGACAGAGGGCAATAAATTGGGCATGCAAATAAAAAAAACCTAGGAGAATGAACTAAAAATCCTTAGATAAAAAGTAAATTAGAAATCCTAAAAATTAAATGAGAAATTAATAAAATCAAAAGTGAAAGAACTATTGAATTAATAAATAGGACTAGCAGCTGATACTTTGGAAAAAAAACAAAATAGACAAGTATGGGTTAATCTAATGAAAAAAAGGAAAGAAGAAAACCAAATTAATAGTATCAAAGATGAAAAGGGAGACCTCACTTCTAATGAAGAGGCTATTAAGGCAATTATTAAAAACTATTTTGCCTAATTATATGGCAATAAATATGGCAATATAGGTGATATGGATGAATATTTACAAAAATATAAATTGCCTAAATTAACAGAAAAAAATAGAATGCTTAAATAATCCCATTATTAGAAAAAGAAATTGAACAAGCAATCATATAAATCCCTAAGAAAAAATCCCCAGGGCCTGATGGATTCACAAATGGGTTCTATCAAACATTTAAAGAACAACTAATCCCAATAATAGAAAAATATTTGACAAAATAAACAAATTCCTTTCATGACACAAATATGGTACTGTTTCCAAACCTAGGCAGATAAAAAACAGTGAAAGAAACTATACATCAATCTCCTTAATGAACATAGATGCAAAAATCTTAAATAGAATACTAGCAAAAAGACTCTAGCAAGTGATCATGAGGGTTATTTATTATGATCAGTTTGAATATATACCAGGAATGCAAGGATGGTTCAGTATTAGGAAAACCATCCACATAATTGACCATATTAACAAGCAAACAAAAACTCACATGATTATGTCAACGGATACAGAAAAAGCCTTTGAGAAAATACAATGCTTATTCCTACTAAAAACACTAGAATGTACTGGAATAAATGGGCCTTTCCTAAAAATAATAAACAGTATATCTAAAATCATCATCAAGCATCATATGCAATGGGAATAAATTAGAAGCCTTCCCAATAAGATCAAGAGTGTAACAAGGATGCCCATTATCACCTCTATTATTTAACATGGTACTAGAAACACTAGCAGTAGCAATTAGAGAAGAAAAAGGAATTGAAGGTATTAAAATAGGCAATGAGGAGACCAAGCTATCACAGATGATATGATGATCTACCTAAAGAATCTTAGAGAGTCAACTAAAAAGCTAGTGGAAATAATCAACAACTTTAGCAAAGTTGCAGGATACAAAATAAACCCACATAAATCATCAGCATTCCTATATATTTCCAACACATCCCAGCAGCAAGAGTTAAGAAAGAGAAATTCCATTTAAAATCACCCTAGACAATATGAAATACTTAGGAATTTATTTGCCAAGAGAAACACAGGAATTATATGAACACAACTACAAAACACTTTCCACACACTTAAAACTAGGTCTAAACCTTTGGAAAAACATTAATTGCTCAGGGGTAGGATGAAATAACATAATAAAAATGACCATCCTACCCACATTAATTTAATTATTCAGTGTAATACCTATCAATCGACCAAGAAACTTTTTTACTGAATTAGAAAAACCTCTAACAATGTTCATTTGGAAGAACAAAAGATCAAGAATATCAAGGGAAATAATGAAAAAAATGTGAAGGAGGGTGGCCTAGCAGTACTAGATCTTAAACTGTAATATAAAGCAGTGGTCATTAAAACAATATGGTATTGGTTAAGAGACAGAAGGGAGGATCAGTGGAATAGACTTGGGGTAAATGACTTTAGTGAGACAGTATGTGATAAACCCAAAGAGCCCACCTTTTGGGACAAAAATTCACTACTTGACAAAAAAACTGCTGGAAAAATTGAAAAACATTATGGAAGAGATTCAATTTAGATCAACATCTCATACCCTACACAATGATAAATTCAGAATGCATCAATGACTTGAATATAAAAAAGGAAACTATAAGTAAATTAGATGAATACAGAATAGTATACCGGTAAGATCTTTGGAAAAGGAAAGATTTCAAGACCAAGCAAGAGTTAGAAAAAATTACAAAATGTGAAATAAATAATTTTGATTACATTAAGTTAAAAAGTTTTTCTACAAACAAAATCAATGCAACCAAATTTAGAAGTCAACCAACAAATTGGGAAAAAATATTCATAACAACATCTCTGACAAAGGTCTAATTACTCAAATATATAAGGAGCTAAATCAATTGTACAAAAATTCAAGTTATTCCCCAATTTATTAGTGGGTAAGAAACATGTATAGGCAATTTTCAGATAAAGAAATCAAACCTATCAATAAGCACCTGTAAAGTGTTCTTAATCTCTTGTAATTAGAGAAATGCAAATCAAAACAACTCTGAGGTACTACTCCACACCTAAAAGATTGGTTAACATGACAGCAAAGTAAAGTAATAAATGTTGGAGGAGATGTGGCAAAATTGGGAAATTAATGCATTGCTCGTAGAGTTTTGAATTGATTCAACCATTCTGGATGGCAATTTGGAACTATACCCAAATGGCTTTAAAAGATTGCCTGCCCTTTTATCCAGCCATACCACTACTGGATTTATACTCCAATGAGATTATAAGGAAAAAGACTTGTACAAAAATATTTATAGCCTCTCTCTTTTTGGTGGCAAAAAATTGGAAAATGAGAGGATGCCTTTTGATTGGGAAAGGCCTAAACAAATTGAGGCATCTGTTGGTGATGGAATACTATTGTGCTAAAAGGAATAATGAACTGGAGGAATTCCATGTGAACTGGAACAACCTCTAGGAATTGATACAGTGTGAAAGGTCTACGTAGAATCAGAAGAACCTTATACACAGATATGGATACACTGTGGCACAATAGAATGTAATGGGCTTCTCTACTAGCAGCATTGCAATGATCCAAGACATTTTTGAGGGACTTATGAGAAAGAATGCTATCCACATTCAGAGAAAGAACTGTGGGAGTAGGAACACAGAAGAAAAACAACTGCTTGATCACGTGATTCCATGGGGATATGATTGGGGATGTAGAATCTAAACAATCACCCTAGTGCAAATATCAATAATATGGAAATAGATCTTGATCAACAACACATGTAAAACCCAGTGGAATTGTGTGTTGGCTAAAGAAGAGGTGTGGGAGGAGGGGAGGGAAAGAACATAAATCGTGTAACCATGGAAAAAATTTTTTAATTGACCAATTAAATATAATTTAAAAAAGAGGATATATTAAATAAGTTGAAGAGGCATAAAAAAGAGGATGGTACGAAGAGAAATTCAAATGAAGTGAAATAGGATAAATTATGCCACATGAAAAGGTATGGTGCAGGGGTTGGGGTGGAAATACTATTATAAGAAAGGGAGGAAGTGAGTGATAATAGGTAATATTTAAATTTTACTCTCAGTGGAATCAGTTCTGAGAGGGAATAGCAGCCAGATCTACTGGGTTATAGATTTCTATCTTATCCTACAGAGAAGGTGAAAGGGATTAAGGAAGGGGTTAGGGGAGAGGCAGAAAGTATTAAAAGGGAGGGAAAGATTGGGGGGGTGCAATTAATAGACTTTAAGAGAAATAGGAAGGGAAAAGAAGGGAGAGGGTGGGAAGGAAAGTAAAATAAGGGTAGGGAAAAGGGGGACCGATTAAAAGCAAAACCCTGGTGTGGAAGGAAACAGTGAAAGAAGAAAGAGCAGGAATAAAGTGGAAATCAATGATGGGGGATACACAAGTGGTAATCATAACTCTTAATGTGAATGGTATGAACTCACTCATAAAACAGAAGCAGAGAGCAGAATGGATTAGAAACCAAAATCCTACCATATGTTGTCTACAAGAAACACAAGTGAAGCAGATAGACACACACAAGGTAAAGGTAAGAGGCTAGAGCAGGATTTATTGGGCATCAACTGAGAAAAAGAAGGCAGGAGTCACAATCATGATATCTGACAAAGCCAAAGTAAAAATAGATCTTAAAAGAGATAAGGAAGGTAATTACATCCTGATAAAAGGCAGTATAGACAATGAAGAAATAACAGTACTCAACATGTATGTACCAAATGGTATAGCATCCAAATTTCTAAAGGAGAAACTAGTAGAGCTTAAGCAGAAAATACATAGTTAAACCATACTAGTCGAAGACTTGAACCTTTCTCTATCAGATCTAGATAAATCAAATCAAAACTAAATAAGAAAGAGATGAGATGTGAATGCAATATTAAAAAAATAGAGCTAATAAATATATGGAAAAAAGTAAATAGAGATAAAAAGGAATATATTTTCTTTTCAACAACACATGCTACATTTACAAAGATTGATCATGTAACTAGGGCATAAAAACATTGCAAACAAATGCAGAAAAGCAGAAATAACAAATGCAACTTTTTCAGATCATAATGTGTTAGTAAAGATACATGTAGAGGTAAATTAAAAATTAATTGGAAATTAAATAATCTGATTCTCTAAAACTGGTGGGTTAAAGAACAAATCATAGAAACAATTACTCAGGGGAAATTTTATATGGCTGAGTACCCATACTAACAAAAAAAAATGAAAAGATTGGTCGCTAGGTCTGAAGTTCTTTCTACATCTCCCTTAATAGCATGTAAGTAAGTGCCCTAAAGGTAGACATTGTTGTTATTTTTCTTTGTATCTTCATTGCATAGTACATTCCTGACATATAAGTGGGCCCTAAGTGCATCAATTGGTTGATAATATGATGATATTGACAATGATATAATGATGATAACATTTTATAGAATAATACATTTAAGGTAGGAAGGAACCCTAAAATTCATCTCATTCAAATATTTTATATGTGAAAGAACTATATCTCAGAGAAAAGTAACTTACCCATGGTCACATAGTAAATTACAGAGCCTAGATTTGAACTTTGTTCTTCCAATTGCAAATCAAAACCTCTTTCTACAATATCACAATGACTCCCACCTTCATGAAGTGATGGAAGCAACATGATAATATAAGATCTTCTAAAGGGAAGTTGGTGGTACTACCATAGTATAAAGGTGGGGAGGAAAAAATTGGAAAATGCATACTTTATATGCTTCATTACTTGACATTTTTGTATACAGCTGCCTCTGTACACTGGTTTCAAATAGGAGGGCTGTTATGTTTCTTATTGTTGTGGCACAAGCAGGGCATCGCAACCATAGCACTTGGAAAACAATGTTCATCTTTGTGCAACTACACATCTGATGTGTGATGATAAATAGAATACAATGCAGGTTCTCCTTGCTTTGGGTCCAGTAGAGTCCTTTATGAGCAGACATGGAGAAAATAAACATCAATATCTTATAATTTTTTTAAGACCCTTACCTTCCATCTTGGAGTCAATACTGTATATTGACTCCAATGGAGTAGGCAATGGGGGTCAAGTGACTTGCCCAGGGTCACATAGCTGGGAAGTGTCTGAGGCCAGATTTGAACCAAGGACCTCCCGTCTCTAGGCCTGGCTCTCAATCCACTGAGCTACCCAGATGCCCCCATATAATTTTAAATACAGAAGTGTCCCAGACCTCTAGTTGATAGTGAATTTATTCCTTTTTAGTCCATGGGTAGCTACCATGTCCTGGGCAGGAGATGCTCCCCTGCCTCTGAACAGTCCATGGTGGTCAGTTATCCAAGTATCAGAGAGTGCATGAAGCTCCTAATAACGGTTTTATACTCAGGCATTCAGGAAGTGAATTTAACAGCTCAAGCCTTTAATTCCAATTAAGTCCCAAGGGTTGCTTTAATAATTTTAAAGGAAAAATCAGTCTAAAATTCATGGTAAGGTTGTGATAAAAATCCCAATAACCCTCTAGAGTATATCCCACTTGCTTCTCTTATTCTTGTCCTCAGTTACACCATTTGCAAACTTTTTCTTTATAGTGCTCCTAACTTTGCTATCTCCATCTAGATATCTAGATCCTGATTTTGTTTAAGTTAGTTGTCTTGTCCCTTGCCCAGCTGCTCCCCATTATGCCATTTTCATCTTAGTGAGAATTACAAACAAAACAATACAAAACTCATCTCTGGCCATCTTATTTAGCAGAGTAAACTTATTCTTTCTTAACCTTGGAAAGGTGGAAAAATATTTTTTCCATCTTCCCTTCTGCTATGCAACTATAAAAACCTATTGACTTTCTGTTAAAGATGGTAGAAGAAAGCTACACCCAGACTGACCCTGGATTGTGAAAAGAGTTATACTTCTGTAGAAATTATTATCCATTATTTTGTAAGGGATTTAAAGATCTCCATGGAAGGAAATTCCACACTTACCAAGCTACCCTTTCTATAGCATAACATTAACAAAATGATGTTACCAGGAAGACATAGAATTCACAGAAAACAACTACATTGGGTACTTGGTTTTAACCAAATCCTTGCATTAATCTCATTTTATGCAGTTAGAGATATTATTTATGGAAATATCTTTCTTTCCACTGGAGTAGTTTTGATGTAGCCAACACATCAAAGTCAAATTCAGCTAGATGTTGTAGTGTTACGGATTAAAACATAAACCAACATTTCTTATTACTTCCAATGATCAGCGATTGGTTTTACAATATATTGAGCTAGGCTATTGTGGGAACTAAGCATTTTATCAATGCACTGGACTATAGGAAATGATTTTAATCCTTTGAAGATGTGTGATGCTGTTCTACTAGATTCCACTTTCTTATAAAATAGATTTTTATTTTCATTGGCAATATAAAAAATTGTTTATCCAGTATAATCAGTCTCATTTTAATTGAGATTTCCTAACAAGCATCATAAAAATAATCTTTTCTATCCCTACAAATTCCCAAAATATTTGGTTTACAAAAGAAAGGATTATATAACTAAGGTTTTTAATGATCTCACAGGATCATAGAGTTAGGAGGAACATTTAAAATCAGTTAGCTTAATTTATTTTACAGGTGAGACACAGACCAGAGAGTTTATATGAATTGTACAAGATCTCACAGTTGCAGAGCATTTTACTGATTCATTGATTTATTAATTTTTTTTTATGCAATAGGTATGATGGTGCTGAGAATTCTCTTGGATCACTTCTGGTTACATTATCTTCATTTTAAAATATAACTTCCTGGATATGAGGGTGATATGACTGTGACATTTGTCACCCCAATGATCATCAGGGTTGATTGACTGATCTGTCTGACTAGGCAGGTGTCCTCTTCCTCCCTCACTGCTCCATTTGCATCCCTCCTGAAGCTGCACACTCTGTTGAAGTGGTCTACCTTCCCTGATAAAGGTATACTATTCTTTGGTCAAGGGTATATGAGTAGCTGTGCTTCCCTGCTAGAACAAGGTCCTAAAATATAACTTCCTCTTTACAAAAAATTTTTAAAAAAGGAAGGAAGGGAAAAAGAAAAAGGAAAGAAGGAAAAAAGGAAGGAAGAAAAAAGAATGAAAGGAAGGAAGGAAGAAATGAAGGAAGGAAGGAAATACTCCTCAACTTTCATAGTTTGACTCAAATCTTGCCTTTTTCACCAAGTTTTATTAATATATCCTTAGAATTATAAGAAATCATAGCCATATTCTAGTCTCCTCTCCATTATAGATGAGGAAATGGGGACCCAGAGAGGCAAGATGTAAATAAAGGTAGTAAATAAAAGAACCAAGATTTGAACTGAGCTCTTACAGCTGCAAATCCTGCATTTTTTCCTTTTTTTTTCAACTGTCCACGCCAACTTAGAGTTAATTCATTTTCCAAATTCCCATATTGCCTAAAATCTGTATTTACCTTACATTGATTCTTATTCACTTATTGTCTTATTGCATATTGTTGGTTGATTTGTATGTGTTTTCTCTCCCTAATGATGTTATTACAAAAAAAGTTTTTAATATACTTAGTAATTTCCAAAATATTGAGAATATAGAAGGGATGGGAACTAGTTAGCATAGGATACTTTCACATGAAAGAATTGCATTGAGTAATTCAGATAAGTACATTCTCTACAACTTATAGTCTTAGAGAATTAGTCCATTGACCAATATTTATTAAGGCCCTTCTATCTTCCAGGCACTGTGCTAAATGCTAGGGCTATAAAGAAAGACAAGACAATTTCTGCCTTTGAGGAGTTGAAAATCTAATGGTGATGGTGAGATGCCAACAAGCCGTATACAGGATAAGTGGCAAATAATCAAGAAAAGAAAACATTAGAATTAAAAGGGATTGAGAAAGGGATTTTATAGAAATTTGGATTTTTGCAGTGACTTGAAGGAAGTCATAGAAGCCAGAAGGTAAAGAAAGATAAAAGGTAAAGGGAGACTAACTAGTGAAAATATCCAAAATCATGAAATGGAGTTATTTAAGGAATAGGAAGCTAAATGGCATAGTGAATAAAGTACTAGACTTAGAGTCAAGAAAATCTGAGTATGAATTCAGCCTCACATATGTACTAGTTCTGTGACCCTGAGCAAGTCACTTAACCTTATCTGCATCAGTTTCTTGTCAAATGATCTGGAATAGGAAACGGCAAACCACTCCAATATCTTTGCCAAGGAAACCCCCAAAGGGGTCATGAAGAGTCAGACATTCCTGACAATGACTAAATGGAAACCATCTCAGGTGACCGTGAGTTAATCTTTGAAAAGAACTTTGCAAACCTTAAAGCATAATATAAGTGGTAACTGTTATTAGAACACTGAGAGAATTTATTAAGGGCCACATAGCCAGTGTATGTCAAAGGCAACACTTGACTTCCTGACTTTGAGGCCAGCTCTCTATTCATTATATTTCAGGGAAAGGGAAGCAAGGAGATAGGGAAGGGAGAGAAAGAGGGAAAGAGAAGGAGAGACAGAAATAAGAGGCAGAGAAACATAGACAAAGAATATGGTATCAAAGAATTTTAAAAATTTTGGAATAACTTAAGAGGCTGTCTAGCCTAATCCTGTTATGAACATATGAAGAAACCAAAGTTTAAGGAAGAGAAAAGATGGCTAGTGCATATTTAATAAGAACAGTAAGTCCATCTTGAAATACAAAATCCATAGTCAGTAATGTGCTAATTTCCAGTCTATATTTTCTTTTATCATGATACAAAAATCTTAACCTGGTGTATAGATAAACTTTATGAAGCCCATCAACTTGGATGGGAAAAAATCTTCATTTAAATTAATCTCTAATTTAAATTTAGCATTTCCTTTCATCATGAACATAAGCAAAAAATATTATTCAGAGAAGGTTCTGTAGGCTTCACCAGAGTGCCAGAGGCATCCATGATACAATGAAGGTTAAGAACAATAAACTTAATAAGCAAGGAACAATCATATTCCTTTATTTTTCTCAACAATCAATTTGTACCTGAATCCTTTGGATTGGAAACATTTGTCATTTTTACATTAGTTGATGTAATTGTATTCATAGAACACAAGTTCATGAACATTTTTCCCATTAAATTTCAAAGATAGACTGTGGTTTTTGTAGGTTGGAAATTTTTTAGTGTAATTGAGGAGGGCTGTCCAGAAATAAATCATAAATTAGATATTTTAAAAATAATAAGAACACAACATGAGGTCAATTCAACAAGAAAACCTAAAACAAGAACCTTCTTTACCAGCAAGTAATTCTTTTCAGGCCTCAGGATACACAGGTTTTTAAATCTTAGTTTATGAGAGTTATTTATTATTACAGATACACAGATAGTAACCCTAATACCAGGATTTGAAGGGGGGGAAGGAGAGACCCAAACAGAGTTCTTGAGGGAAATCTGTGAGGATACTTTCAACTAGATCACAAGATGATGATGATGATGATGATGATGATGATGATGATGATGATGATGATGATGATGATGATGATGTTGTTGTTGATGATGGCGACAGCAATGATGATAATAATGGTTGCTATTCAGCCACTTTCAATTTTGTCCAAATATTTGTGACCCTATTTGTGATTTTTTTGGTAAAGATACTGGAGTGGTTTGCCATTTCTTTCTCTAGTTCATTTTATAGATGGGAAAACTGAGGAAAATGGGGTGAAATGATTTGTTGAGGGTGATACAGTTTATAGTAAGTTTCTGAGGCCAGATTTGAACTCAGGAAGATGAGTTTTCCTGACGCTAGACTTGGTACTATCTACTACACTACCTAGCTGCCTCTAACAATAATAATGATAATAATAATTACCATTTTTAAAGTGTTTTAAAGTTTGTGAAGTGTTTTATAATATAGGCACCATGTGGCAATCTGTAGATGTGTGAAGCAATGGGTTGACTTGGGTTCAAAGCTAATTATTTTGATTTTATTGGCATTGTTGGGGAATCTTAAAGAATCACAAATTCTCCTACTAGTCAACTTGAATACAGCTTTCATAGTTTATTCTAGAAGAGAAAGTATAATTTAAAAGCACAGGTTTTCAGGAAAATTGAGGTTTCAATGAAAAAGACATTTGAGAAAATAAAGTCCTGTGCAACTTAAATCTAAAATTCATCTAGTAAATGTAGACTAGCAGTAAGCTTGCTTGCAAAGACATTCCATTGGATGTTGTTATTTAAAAGATCCTAGATTTAGAACCAGAAATGGTCTTTGGGATCACCATGTGCAATTATACAGAAGAAGAAAATGAGGCTAGAGAGGTCAAGCAATTTACCCATGCTTACACAACTAGTACGTGTCTCCTACAAGATTTGAACTCATATCTTCCTGAATTCAAGTCCATGATACATCCCTGCCCATTTTTTTACTTTGGAAAGAGCCATAATTGAATGAACCTTTAAAGTTCACTATATAATTTTTTTTAACCCTTGTACTTCGGTGTATTGTCTCATAGGTGGAAGAGTGGTAAGGGTGGGCAATGGGGGTTAAGTGACTTGTCCAGGGTCACACATCTGGGAATTGGCTGAGGCCGGGTTTGAACCTAGGACCTCCTGTCTCTAGGCCTGACTCTCACTCCACTGAGCTACCCAGCTGCCCCTTATAATTTTTAAAAAATTCAGATGATGCATGTTTTATTCTGATATATTTTCCAGATTACACAATTTTAATAGTCATTTTCTGAAATTTTGTGATCCATGTTCTCTTTCTTACTCTTTTCCTCCCTCTCTGATATGGCAGGCAATATGATAAAGATTAAATATACTGTTATGTAATACATATTTTCATATGTTTCTATGCTTGTATTGTGAGAGAAGATGCATATTGCTTATAAAATAAAAAAAACTCATGAAGGAAAAAATGAAGAATGATATGCTTCAATCTGCTTTCGTAGTCTATCAATTCTTTCTTTGGTGGGGGATATCCTTTTTTTATCATGAGTCCCTTGGAGCTGTTCTGGATCCTTACAGTGCTGATAATAGTTAAGTCATTTATAGCTGATCATTGTACTTTATTCCTGTTACTATGTACAACATTCTCCTAGTTCTTCTCACTTCACTTTGTATCACTTCATATGTCTCTAGGTTTATTTAATAATCATATTCATCATTTCTTTTAGTACAGTAGTATTCTATTCTTCAGTCACTCCCCAAATGATGGACTTCCCCTCAATTTCCAGTTCTTTACTACCACAAAAAGAGCTGCTTTAAATAGATTTTTACAAGTAGGTCCTTCCCCCCTTCTTTGATGTCTTTGGTGTACACACAAAGGTTATTGCAATTCTAAGAAGCTGATACCAAATCTGACTTGAGAAAAAGACATTCAGAGTCTATTTCTTGATACTTTGATAGCTTAGTATGGTGACTACCTTTACAGAAACAGGTTACCAGATTCTAGTTTGTCAATATATAAGCATTCATTAAATATCTACTATGTGCCAGGCACTAGACACTAAGTACTAGACATACAAAAAAGAGGCAAAAGACAATACTTGCCCTCAAGAAGTCTAATGCAAGAGAAAGTAAGCAAACACATATGTACAAATGAGCTATATATGGCTTAATAGGAAATAATTAAGAGAAGGGTGGCACTGGGAATAAGAGGGGTTGGGAAAGGTTTCTGTAGGAGATAGGATTTTAGTTAAGATTGGAAAGAAGCAAGGGAGCCCAGGAGGTAGAGAAGAAAAGGGAGAATGCTCCAGCATGGGGGACAGACAGAAAATATCCAGTCTAGAGATGGGCCATGTTGTTCATTGATAGTCAGGAGACCTGTGTTACTGAATCAAAGAATATCTCCATATTTTCTTCTCCTGTGTTTTCAGTGCAGATTAAGATTATCATGCTCTTGACAATTTAATAGAACACTCATCATCTTACCATTTCACTGGGTAAATATTTTTTAGGAAATAAAAAAAGAAGCTCAGGATATAATGGTTGCTTTTTTAGCAACAGCTGGACCTCAGTACATTTCTTCAATCTCTGTACCATCCCCTCCCACTTTTTTCCCAAGTTAAAAATAAAAGTCCCCAAATCAACCTTTGGGTGTCTTCCAACCATATAACAGGCTAGCAATAGTCATGTCCCAAATGTTTATAAAGATGGTAAGTTTCTTGGATCCAGAGACACAATCTGATTATTCTAAAACTTCCAAATGAGAGTTAGTATTCTACCTTTATTTGGAACTCGTGTCTTTCCTGAAGAACTTATAAATTGATGATCAGAAGAGCACTGAATTGCAAATGCATAATGAGGAGGATGCAGGAATATACTATAAAAATTTACCTATGTGAGGGAAAAATAATTCTTAGGGGATTATTATGTCTACTTCTCTTTTGTGCTCAGAAGATATTGACTATCATTTGTTAGACTTCCTGTACAATTCCTACCAATTCAGTTCAACTAAAATTAATTAATTATGTCTCCAGTACATAGGAGACACTATTCAGGGCAATGTACTGGGAATGCTCTAATTAATCTGATCTCATCAAAGTTAAACTTGGTATACAAAAGGACCAAGGAAGTAATTTTCTTAAGGAAACTTAAGGAAAGATCCTTAAGGAGATTACATTCTTCTGAACTAGATATGAGGAGGGAAAGCTCTCCAAGAATGTTTAAGGGGAGAGAGAGCTAACAATTTTGTTGGTGGGGGAGGGGGGAGTCAGATAAGACTTCACAGGAGATATGGTACCCATACTGATGCTTAAAGGAACATGGAAAATCTGAAAGGGGGGAATGACAAAGGAATGCATTCTAGGCAGATAGGACAAAGTATAAATGAAGAGGGAATGGTATTTGGAGTTAGAATAGCAGCTACCAGCCCAATTTGACTGAAATATAGAGCGCAAATGATAGCAAAGCAAGAAAGGCAAGTTGGGGGAAAGGTATTGAATATGAAATTAATAAGCTTTTGTTTCATTCTGGAATCATTATGGAGCTAATAAAGATATTTGAACAGGAAAGTAACAGCTAGATTTGTACCCTAGGAAGATTATTTTGGTAACTCTGTGAAAGATGGATGGGGAAGAGGAAAACTTGAGGCAGGGAGGTGATGAGTTAGAAGCATACTTGTAAGGATGGGATTTGTGCAAGGGGGATGGGACAAAAGGAGCCAGAGAAGGAGTGGCTGACAGTTGGTGACAGTTGGTGACAGTTGAGACCAGAGGGAATTCTGGGTAATGCTCGGGAGGAAGAGAGAGGAGGAGAAGAGTTCCGGTGGAGGACATCCCAGCTCGGATACAGTCCTCAGGGCTTCCTGAGGATCTTTCTTTGGACATTGAAACCCTGATTCCCTGGTCAAAGGTTCCATTGTATCTTACCTGTCAAGACTTCAATCATCAAGTGAGCTAAGTTTTTGGACTCCATTTTGGGAGTGATCTCTTAGTCTCCTTCCCCCATTACCCAACCTTGCTGAGAGACCCTTTCTGGTCTAACTTACAATTATAGAAAGGATAGAAATAGAATACAGAGGGAGAACAGGTGAGGGAAGAAGCTTGGGAGTGGGAATCCCAAAGGTTCCCACCCAAGTGACAGACTCCATAGAAATAGAGAAGAGGGCATCCCCAGATCCCTCTGCCCATCACCCCTTTCCCCAATTCCTGAATTGTGATTAGTAAAAGCCATTCTTTAGTCAGATAGCATTCCAGAGTGCCTGAGAGACAACGAGGGGAAGAGGAATCACAGCTTGGTCTAGCTGCCTCCATCTTGAAGCCAGACCACCTGCTGTGAATTTGACTGACCTTGGGGGAGCCTTCCTTGAACTTCGCCCTCATTCAGAATCAGATTGGGGTACCCCATACCTTATCTTATAGAGAAGCCTCCTTCCTCAACTCCTGTGGGGCAGCACAACCATCCAGGTTACCCAGTTTCAGGGTGACACCCCCTCAAAGTCTCCCAGGGTATAATCGGTGGGAGTGGAGAGCTAGAAAAGAGTCTCACCTCATAGACTCTCTCTCCCCTTCTATCAAACATTGGTTACTGGCTCCCTTTTTATTATTACAGTTTTGGCAGAGTCTTTCTTTATTCTTATATACTGCACTGTTCTTTTGGGTTGGAAAGCATGAGCTCTGGAGTTTTTAGAGCTTGATCAGGTATTGAAGACACCAAGACTCACCCATTACATTCCTGGCCATCACCAGCTGTCCTCACTTTTGTCTTATGTCTAGATTTCAATGATCCTAGAAGAGAGATTTCAATGATCCTGGAAGAAAAAGTTTGTGCAACTGTATTGCTCAAATTCAATTTTCCCACAAGTCAAAATATTGCTCGATGATGTCATTTATCTTCTTTGAAAGGAAGGACAAACAACAATTGCACTATTTTAAGTAAGTGATGATGAGAGTGCTAGCCATGAAGTGGAGAATAAAGGAGAGATAGGTATGACTTCATAGAAGTAAAATTTACATAAGCTTTAGTGACTGCTTTGAGGTGAAAGTTGAGGGTCAAATAAAGATTATTCCAGTGCTGCCAACCTGCCTGATTTGGAGAAAGTCATTAATTTCCATAGAAAGAAGAAAGTTTAGAAGAGGGCTAGATTAGAGGAAGAGGATATGGGATAGGTAGGTCATTACTCTCAATTCTATTAGCAAAATATAGCATTAAATTTGTACAATGCTAGAGGTATAAAAATATATTCTCAGGAGACAGGTTTTTAAAACTTTGTCATTCTCTGACATTGCCTTACTGAAAACTGGGGTACTAATTTCAGGGCTAATTTTTCCAATTGAGTACATATGGAGTTTTTTTTTAAGTTGGTTAAATGTCATTTTTTGAAACAATTGAGTGGGAACTGTTATTTATCTTTTTTACCACCTCATCCCTTTTATTCTTCAGTTACAATTAGAAACATGTTTTTTAATAATTGCTTCATGCCTATTATACAATTCAAATTTTCTTTCTCCCTTCCCTGATATAGGTTATTCCAGTGTTGTCATACAATACAAATTTATTAAGTTGAGAACAACTAAATTAGGACTCTTCTAAAACATCTACTTGTCTGATATCAGCCTACAGCTCTGTGGTTTGCCCTGAAAATTGTACATGTCTCCCAGAGATATTTTAGTCAAAAGATAATTCAAAGCAAAACTGGGACATTACATGCCTTTCTCAACTTGGATGAATGAAATTGATTATTTTGAATCCAAGGATAGATTTCACATTTATCCTCATTATATTTCATTTGATTACATTTGGTCCAATATTCTAGCCTGTCAGCATCTTTTTGGATCCTGACTGTCATACAATAGATTAGCTATCTATCTCCTTCAGTTCTGTATCATTTTCTCATTTAATAAATTAATTTTGTCCAAGAAAATATTAAATAACATGAGCTAAATGCATATGTGTGAGGCACTACACTGTATACATCCTTCCAAATTCACACCTAGTCATTAATGACTTACTCTTTAGTTTGGACAGTCAACCACTTCCAAATTTATGAAATTGTATTATAATCTTGTCATCCTCCATCTTTCTTTTCCATAAAAGTTGTATGCAATGCTTTACCAAATACATGTCTAAAATCTTATGAATCTCTCCAGAGTATCCCTTTGATTTGCTAGTTTAATAAGCTTGTCCAAAAAGGGCATAAAATTAATTTAAGTATGACTCATTCTTTAAAAGCCTAACCTTCCATCTAAGATCAATATTGTATATTGCTTCCAAGGCACAAGAGTGGTAAGAGCTTGGCAGTGGGGCAATGACTTGCCCAGAGTCACATAGCTAGGTAGTATCCGAGAACAGATTTGAATTCATGACTTCCCATCTCTAGGCCTGGCTCTATCCAGTGAGCCACCTCACTGCCTCCAGATTATGACTTATTCTTCATGGAATCAAGCAGGATTTGTACTATTTCTTACACATTCTGACTGGTTGATCCTAGACAAGTGACTGTTGGTTCTCTAGGCAACTCCCTAGTTGTAGATAATGTGTTGACTGAATGGTTAAAGGAATTTTCTTCATTGAGGTGTTCACCATAGCAATTAAATCCCAGGTCTAGGTCTTTACATCTCTTTAACAAGGCATTTTAGAATTTTATCAGAATAGTCAAGTTCTTCATGCTCTTTAGAGTACACAGATTCTATTCTTTTTCATTTTCTGAAAAACAAGGCATTTGCCTTTTTCCAATTTTGTATTTCCTCTTTCTGTTCCTCACCATCTTTCAAATAACACTGATTATGTTTCAGCAAACCACCTCTACCTTTTCTCTCAGCACCCCAGGATGCAGTTCATCTAGGACTAATGACATGAATTTATCAAGGCCAGCTAGGTACTTTCTTATTATCTCCTTATTTATCTTGGGTATCAATTCCCTAATAACCTTTTTGTTCTGTCCTTTCCAATATAAAGGTCATTATCTTTGTCAGAGAAAACTAGTTACCTTTCTTTGGACACAGCCCATTTAATCAGTGTGGAGCCCAGAACTCGGAATAAAACCAGACTACTTGACTGAGTAAAGTGTATGTAATGCCTTTCGAATCTTAACAATAATTCTTAATAATAAATTTATCTTGTCCTCACACTAACTCTACAAAACACAAATAAAACAATGACCAGGGGACAATGTTAATGCATTGCCTTTTTTTTTTAAAACCCTTATCTTCTGTGTATTGGCTCATAGGTGGAAGAGTGGTAAGGCTAGGCAATGGGGGTCAAGTAACTTGCCCAGGGTCACACAGCTGGGAAGTGTCTGAGGTCAGATTTGAACCTAGGACCTCCCATCTCTAACCCTGGCTCACAATCCACTGAGCTACCCAGCTGCCCCTGCATTGCCTTCTTAATGAAACATTATTTTCAGTTTTAGATATTTATGAGAATTTTTCCCCATACATTTTTGGCAGCAAGCAAATGGAGCTCATATTACTGGCTTTCTCAATTCATATCCATTTATTTCCATTTGCTTTTCAGACAACTGGCATGAATTGCTTGCCTATGAATGAAAGCAGATCTCAGCTGTCTAACTATTAATTTTCTTTTAATGACTTAAAGTCCGACAAAAACATCAACAGACTTGGGTTACAAATAACCAACTAACTTAATAGGAAGAAGTGGAATCTATTATTTTTAATGATACTTGGAACATCCTGTATAATCTATTTATTTTTCCTGACATCAGAGAGAAAAAAGCATGCAAGATTTTTGCCAGAACCATTTCTTAAGTATAACTCAGTTTCACATTCCTCCTTGTTCCATCCTATGGGCAAGAGCTGATGGCTTAGCAATTGTTTTAACTATCTGACGGTTATTTCCATGAACTTGACCTTCTTCATTATCTGGACAATTTCATTGATCTGCTTTAAAAATATGAACTTTTTGTGGTATTAGGATCATACTTTCTGATTAACAATAGCAACAACAATGACAAGAAGGAACCAGTTGGAAATGACTGTTTAATGCTTTCTGCCAAGCAATTAAATAAGATAGTACAATTTTAGCTAATCTCTACTGTCTATCCCTTGTACCCCAAGGTTTCCTCATATTATATTTTTAATGTCAACTGGGCACATATATAAGCTCTGAGTAAAATACTAATATGGCTATGTAACTTGTGTTTTGTATTACACGGTACATTTAATGACCCTATAATACCAGAATGCCAATTCAATACCAAACATATATTAAGCACCTTCTTAGTACAAGGCTTATTTTTGAGTTCTGGATATACAAATTTTTTTTTGGTAGGGTATTGGTGCCTGAAGTGGTTCCTGCACTCAGATAGTTTATATACTGCTTAGGAAAAGATGTAATTCTAATTTACTACTGCTTTTAACAGAATGTAAAATAGAATCGTAGAATGTGAGAGTTTGAAAGGCCCTTACAGATTAGATTATATTTTCTTAGGAGAAAAGGAACACAGAACACTAAGGGTAGGGGAGGAGGATGGATCAGGGAAAGCTTCATGGAGAA
This sequence comes from Gracilinanus agilis, assembly GCF_016433145.1. Taxonomy (NCBI): domain Eukaryota; kingdom Metazoa; phylum Chordata; class Mammalia; order Didelphimorphia; family Didelphidae; genus Gracilinanus; species Gracilinanus agilis. Next base: position 239,640,504 of record NC_058132.1, read on the forward strand.
AGTGGTATCTGAAATGAATCTTGAAAGGTTTTGAGAGGTAGAATTGAAGAATGAATATACTGTACACATGGAGAATGACACAGATGTGGAAGATAAGATGAGTCTAGGAACAGCAAGCAAACTAGTTTGCCTAAAGCATAAAAGTTCACAAAAAGTAATACAATAGGACCTTGTTTTACATAGACAATATGTTCTAAGAGCCTTCACGTAAGCTGAAAGTCATGAATAATAGCAAGCTCCATTTTTAAATAATTTTTCTTACATTTATGTACCTAGGAACTTTACAACTTTTCTTAGGCTTATCAGAAATACCAGTATCACTATTTTTGGGGTAATTATTGATAACTGAATAGTGTTTAAAGGGCCATAAAACTGTGCATGCCCTGTGACCCAGCAATACAAACACTGGGTCTACCCCAAAGAGATGAAAAATAAGGGGAAAGGACCTACTTGCACAAAGATATTTATAGTAGCTCTTTTTGTGGTAGCAAAGAATTGGAAACTGAAAGGATGTCCATCTGTTGGGAAAGGCTGAATAAGTTGTGGTATATGATTGTAATGGTATATGACTTTATTGTGCCATAAGAAATGATGAATGGGGCCATTATAAAAAAAATCTGGAAAGACTTAGTGTTGCAAAGTGAAGTGAGCAGAACCAGGAGAACATTATACGGGCTAACAGTAATAATGATCAATTGTGAATAACTTAACTATTATCAGCAATGAGAGAATCCAAGACATTTCCAAGAGATTCATGATGAAAAAAAGTAATTCAGCAGCATAGAGAAAGTGATGGAGTCTGAAAGAAGATTGAAGTATACTGTTTTCCCCTTTATCTCCTTCATGAGTTTTCTTCTTTTACAACAAAACAAACGTGGAAATATGTATTACATGATAGTGCATGTATGACCTATATCATATCATCTACTGTCTCAGGAAGGGGGGAAGAGAGGGAGAGAAGGACAAAAATATGGATTGCAAAATTTCAGACCTGTCAAAATAAAATAAAAATGAATAGCATTAATGAAACAAAGAGAAACACACTGCTCTGACATAATTTGTTACAAAAGAGAAAACTCTTCTGGACAAAGATTGATACAGGAACTAATTTTTGGCACAATACAATATAATGCCTCATATGAACACTTCTCAAAGCAAGAGAGAGTGAATGTGATTAGGAAAACTGATGTGAAACTTTCCTCCACTTTGGAAAATGGTGCACATTTAGAGTGTAATTAATTTTTATGCATTTTCTGCTTTTATCTTTTTTTATTGTCAATTACATATACCTGAATTTGTGTGTGTTGAGTTTTTGAAAAATGTGGTCCTATAGTATTTTGAAACAAGGATGGCAAAATAGGTTGGAGTTAGACTGTAATGAACCTTAATTGCCAGTCTCAGGAATTTGTATATTTTTTTCTTAGACACATCAGGGATGTGCTGAAGGATTTTGAAGTGGGTATTGGTGGTGGTGGTGGTGGCAGTGATCAGGTTGTTGGAAAGAAAAGCTAGAGTCCTGGCGACACAAACTTTTGAATATAATCTTCCCTTACCACCACTATCCTGCATGGGAGATTTGGATGGAGACTGTAGTAAAGGTTACTCTGGTATGGAAATTTAGTATTTGTAGGCTGTCCCAAGGATGACCCATTTTACTACAGAAGTAGGTCAGAAACTCATGCAGAGAAGGGAAGAGATTTTGTTATTGGCAGGGAAATAAGGTAATGGTTACTAGTTCCATTAACCCTATGTCTCCCTTCCAGTCTTGCCACTAGAATGAAATTTTCATAGAGAGAAATTGGAAAAATGGGAATAAAAATATTTGAAATGAATTTTTCTAACACTAAGTCATATAGCAGATCATGGTCAGGGGACAGAAAGACCACAGGAATGGTACTCAAAAAGAGTGAGTTAATACCTCTAGATTTTTTCAAGCTGGATATCACCAAGGATTGATTGAATTTCAGAGTTAAGTTATCCTCTGGGCTGATATGCTAAAACAACAGATAGGTAGATATTTTCTCTCTAATGGGAAAGTCTGCATAGATATTATAGACAAGAATGTAGCTGCAGAGAACCAGCAGAGACTATGCTGTCCACATAATAAATGAATTAGAATCAGAGAGCATCTGAGTCTTTGAGCTTATCAAAAAGCAAGAGAACAAAAACTACCAACCCAGCAAATTATCCCAGAAGCCCACATATTGATGGTATCATCTGAAGAAGAGTTGACACCCATAGCTCTGTGGGGTATGTCACACCATAGCATGGGAGTCACAGAGGGGTTCCAGCTTGGATGCGACCTGAGGGCAAGAGCTGCCCTAACTACATGAGTTCCCTATGAATATATACATTTAAATGTGTATCCCCTGAACATGTTTTCTATAAAATCCCTTTCCAATATGCTAACCTTGTTCTTATTCCATTATCTGACAATGATGGGAATCTGTTGAAAGTCCACTCCTGTTCACTGGGGAGGAGAGTGATAAGGGGATGCAGAATTTCCTTTTCAATTATCTTCTTTTTCCATTTTAAATAAATGTTTGGTTTTTTAATTTTGTTTTGAACTATCTCCAGGTTGATATTAAAAAAGCAAAATTATGGGGGTGGTTTATGAGCTATGCCTTTTAGTATATTCCAACCCAAAGCATGCCTGAAAGCTAAAGTAGCTTTTTGTGAACCGCCACATCAGGCAGAGACTATGCTAGTCACATAAAATCAGAATCACAACATCATGCTAGGAACAGAGAATAGAAGAAATAAATTATTAAACCAAGGTCAGACTTAGGAAGGATAGGGGAACCACAGAAACAAATACTATGACTTTAAAAGGATCTTGGGGTCTTTGATGTCACCTCCACCAACTTTTCATCCAGCATAAGAAAGCTTTATAATATCTCTGATAGATTCATGAGTTTCCTAGACTAAAACATGAAGTCAGGCAGGTAGATTGTTATCAAACTGAATGTCTGAAAAACTAAAATATTTAGTAGATTCTACTAGTTATACGGAGCCTTTCTCTCAGGTTAAAACCTACATGCCTAACCTAAATATTTCTCTGCTGAGTCCAAGTATCCTCCCTAACTCCCCAAATTATAGGGACCTAATGTGATACCAATCTTTCACAGAAGGTATAATGGAATCACAAGAACAGGAATCAAGGAACATTAAGTGACTTATCCAAGTCCACACACATAGCAAAATAAGGCTGGCATGCTACATCAAGAAACCTGAAAAATGGATGTTACAAATCACAATACCAGATAATTTTGCATAGATTCAGTGTCAGCCAAAAGGCATTTATTAAGTACTTTCTATGTTCAAGGCACTCTGACCACTAAGATAAATCATATCCCCCCTCTTTCTCTCGCTCATCTGTAATCCTTTAAATCTCAGCATCTAGGCAATAATCCATTTAGTCAATCTCAAAAGAAAGGCCTAGTAGGAACATTTTTTCCATTTTCTAACAGAATCCTATTGAAATTAAGAATAGAACCCAGATCTCTTGACTCCTCATCTTGCCAAAAGACCCTGCTGCCTTTGTATTCGATGTTGTAAACTGCTTTGTAATATGGTTTTAGTAAGTCTAAATAGAATTGATTCTAACAAAGAATTGGTAATAAAGCACATTTCAAAGGCTTTTAGCTTTAAGTATTACATTTTTACAACTGTTTGGAAATTCATCAAAAGGAAAATATGAAATGTGAGGGGAAAAATTGATTGTATCTTGTAAATCAGTTGATGATCTAATAAAAAAATTCCATATCACAGAACAATTACCTGCAGTGATTTAAAAGGAAAAAAACTAAAAGTCTGATCTTTTCATTCTTAGCTCACAGGGAGAAAAAAAATAGAACACACAACTGCGGCAGTATTTAACATTGAAAACATATTCAACATCTGTTTAACCTCAATTGGAAGGGGATCCCCTTGGAACTACTTTTTATGCCTTTTAGATTGCTTCATATTATCTAGGGATGCTATTTCCACTATACATAACAACCTATTTAAAGTACCTAAAGGCTTTACAGAGGAATTCGGCTACAGTTGAAATATAAGAAATTCAATAGATATAAAAACCTGGCTTAGCCTTCATTGCTATACTAATAGAGTAACATTAGATGATTGTGGATTAATAGTGCAAAGTATTTTTAGAAATTACTAGACCCTAAATAGATTCAAAAATAGCAGAAATGAGATTTAGGAATCTGAAAAAATGGAAAGAGAAAAAAGTCACACTTACTGAATTGTCATAACAGGAAGCATTAGAAGACGTTTAGACACGGCATGATTTTTAAGCAATAATTCCCTATGCGAACATCAGGCTTGGCTTTCTCAATTCAAAAGAAAAGCTTAGGAAATGTGATTCTAAGTATAAACAAAGCACATCTTCAAAGATAAAAGTGAATCTCATGAAGGAATTGAGAAGCATACCATAGCAAACTAGATAGAGGCATAGCTTTGGAGCTCAGAAGATCTGGGTTCAAGACCTGTCTCTGGCACTCACTAGTCTTTTAGTCTTGTACAAGTTCCATGGCCTTTGGCATGCTCTCAGAAGAAACACTTTTGAAAAGTTTCAAGTACATCAGTTAGGGGAGTTTCCACACCAAAAAGGTTTCCTTTTCCTCCTGCCTCCACACAAAAACCAAGTCTTAACACATATATGCAATTAAAAATCAGATAAGAGATATTAAAATAAAATTAGTTAATGCAATAAAAATAAAAATGATAAGAAGTCAATATAATGATGACCTGGTACTAGTTGAAATACTGACTAGGGTAGGTAATATCTTTTTATACCCTGAGAAATATCACAAAGTCCACCTTTCTAAAAAATATCATCCCCAACTGACTTCTTCCCACATCTAAAATTCCCTGCATCAATCAGTGTTTCGATTAAAGACGTTGTTTCCAAAAAGTCCTAATTAAAATGAATATATGCAAAAAGGGAGTCAGTGGCATAAACCTCCCATTATTCAAATATTCAGTTGGATTTGAGATCCCACTGATTTGAGAATTCCTCCCAACAATACAGGTTGCAACCTAATCATTCCTGCTCATGTTGTATAATGCATTCAGAAGTTCACCACAGAGGGGCTATTCAATGTATTGAAAGTATTCCACACTTTCTCTTGATATCACGATGTCACCAGGAAACCACTGTGCTAGTCTTGTCATCCTCTTACCCACGTGGTCGAGTACTCTGTTTTTTCTAACATACATTTCCTTGATGAAGTGTTTTACTCCACTTTATTCCTAAATTCCTCATTGTTTAGATGTTGTAATCTGCTCATACTCATCATGTACCTCTTCATTGTTCTTTTTTTTTTAACCCTTGTACTTCGGTGTATTGTCTCATAGGTGGAAGAGTGGTAAGGGTGGGCAGTGGGGGTCAAGTGACTTGCCCAGGGTCACACAGCTGGGAAGTGGCTGAGGCCGGGTTTGAACCTAGGACCTCCTGTCTCTAGGCCTGACTCTCACTCCACTGAGCTACCCAGCTGCCCCTTCATTGTTCTTTTTGTGATATTTTTTGAGTCCTTGAAATATATTTTCATGTTTATACCAACAAATCTCCAATTATCAGTGGACAAGATTGAAACTAATACATTAAATATTCTTCTTTTGATGTATGAGTATTAGCTTATCAAGGAAGGGCAGGGATATGTAATACGTAATAATAACTAATACAAAGTACTTAAAAATAAATGCTATTGTTAACTTTCCTAAGGTATCCTTCTAGAGGGCAATCCTCTATATTATGACAAAGAATAGAGATATAAACTACATGTGGGATTTAATGAACACAGGAAATTTTGAGATGATGCCTAGGACACTGAGAGGTTGAGAGAGAGAAAGGAAAGAGAGAGAGAGAGAGAGAGAGAGAGAGAGAGAGAGAGAGAGAGAGAGAGAGAGCTGTCTCTTATACA